>NW_020653945.1:12989897-13027838 GCF_003589595.1 Hyposmocoma kahamanoa
AGGTATTTGGGGGTGCTCATTACAAATATGGCACTATTTGTAAATCCAAGATGGCGGGCACGATTTTTCGAATAATGGCATGTTGGGTATCGATTTCGAGATATTTGTGGATGTTCAATACGAATACGGCACTCATTTCTATATCCAAGACGGCAGACACGACAGTTCAAACAAAAGCAATATTCGTAATGAGCACCCCAAATAGCTCGAAAACGATACCCAACATGCCTGAAAAATCTTGCCCGCCATCTTGGATTTAGAAATGAGTGCCATACTCGTATTGAGTATCCCCAAATACCTCGAAAAGGATACCCAGATAGCATTTTTTGAAAAATCGTGTCCGCCATCTTGGATTTGCAAATAAGTGCTATATTCTTAATTAGCACCCCCATATACCCCGTAAACGATACCCAGAATCAAAATCAAAATAATCTTTATTTCATAGGTAAGCATTATTACACTAGAAATGGTCACATTGGTTAAACTCTACCGCTCATTCGTAAGGCAGATTCCCCCGAGAAGTATGAGCAAGAAACTCTAGGGGGTTGCTCTTTGTAAACAACATTTGTACGCATTTAACTTGCAGAAATGGAGATCAAATGCACACTTACATTAGATTAAAAAAAAAATCTGCAGTATTCATCGCGATATTGCCTATTCTCAAAAAATTACGTAATATAATTATTTTGAAACAGATTAGCAAAATTGGGAGAAAGAAATCCGTTACTTTGCAACATTTTCGTGTCTTGTTGCAACGAAATTAATTTTCGGTTTTAGTGAATATTTATATAAAAATACAAGTTGAAACGCGTTACTTCCTTGTGGAATGTGATGTTAGTATCCATTTTATGTTTGTCTGATGTATTTTTACAGTCATTTACCGCACATTTCGTCATTTTTAGCTAAAATTCTGGATCTGTTCGCGGTGCAAGTTGACCTTGAGCACTGAAGGCCCGCCCGCTCGTGTAGGCCCATTGGGAACGCTTTAATTTGCCTCACTTAGCGTGTGCGGACTAGGTTTCTATGCGTTATTATTCTAAGGTGTTTATATTATGTTTGCAAAAGACTGGTATCTACACTAAGCATAAGCTTATACTCACCACAGACAACTTACTCTTTCTCTTAATACTATGATTGCAGAGGTTAAAATTAATTTTAAGATTAAGGTTATATAATACTGAAAAAGAAAACCAAATTTAAATATGTGAACTAACTAAACTAACAATACAGTTTGAAAGTTTGTGAACTATGTGTGCGTGTGTGTGCGCGTGTGTGAGTGTGGTGTGTGTGAGAGAGTGTGTGTGTGCGTGCGTGTGTGTGTGTATGTGTGTGTGTGTGTGTGTGTGTGTGTGTGTGTGTGTGTGTGTGTGTGTGTGTGTGTGTGTGTGTGTATGTGTGTGTGGTAAATGTTTGTGAGTAGAGGGTTTTGTATACAAATAACTTTAGGCTTTAATAATAAGTAAGTAATCATCGTAACTACGTCCTAACAACCATTTCGTGATTAACGCTCTTGCTTCATGTTTAGTGAGGAGTAAAATGTTTAATTTATTATTAAAAAAATTATAAAGACGACTACCTCTGTAGTAGAAGAATCTTTGCGTAAACGAAGTTCTAGCACTATTCTGTTCGAAACTAGTAAAGAGTCTTCGATTGGTAGACACAGAAGAATTTCTAGAAGATAAAGTGATTGAGTGTTGACGCATTAAAGTCAGAAGCAGGTACAGTTGCCGTACAGATAGTAGGGGGAAGTCCCCTAACGCCGGACGGCACCTAACGTCGGACACTCGTATTATCTCGACATCTCGCAATACGTTCTATCAAAAAACGGGTGAAAGGGGCGTGGGAGAACATAGCGATACAGGATCGTGAGACGCGGTTTGGCACTGACGGGCGAGACCAAGGTGGTCGCAGTAGATTTTTGCTTTTGGCAGGAATAATGCAGAGGATTCCTGCATCACGTAAGATCAAAGTGAGTATTACTGCTATGTTTTTGAGTTTAAGTGTTCATGGTAATTGTTATTATACGTAGTGTTCTATAAGTATTCGAAGTTTGTAAAACTTATTGTACATTTTTAAAGAACTTTTGTTATATAGTGCGAAATTTTAGGAATTTTGTGTCCGCTAGTACCGGACACGAAGTAGTCCCTTAACACCGGACAGTAAACACATGTGTTTTCGTAAGTATTTATTTATATTTTTTTATAATAGTTGTTGTATGTTGTTTTAGAGGATAGAAGAACAAAGGGAACACGAAATGGAAGATACGAAAAAGAAAGAAAAATGGGATCAATGGCCATACCAAATTAAAGTTGAAAAAAAATAAAATGAAAAAAATGTTAGGGATAAAAAGAAAGTATTGGGTAGATAGTTCAGAATAGCAACAAGAGAGAAAGGGAAGTAGACCAAAGAAGTAAAGGCCAAAGGAAAGAGTGGATACAAAGCAAAGAAAATGGAACAGTTTAACTCAAATGTCTAACATAAAAACTACTTTTTTATGCAAAAATAAGTGCACATTTGACTTCCATCTCACCTGATGGACGATGGAAGTAACGATGCGGTCGATGATGTAGCATACAAACCTAAATAATGCCTATTCACTCTCGCCTTGATATGGTCCAAATTATAGCGTTCGTCGTTCAGAGAATACGTCCGATTACTGGTGTAGTATGCTAAGAGGACCACGACGATGTCTGGATACAGTGCTCCAGCTGCCGTGGATGGGATCATGAAGTACGTGCGTGCAGACATCCCTGAATGTTCAGAAAGCTACAAATGCGATCGGTGCATGATGTTTTAAAGATGTCGGGCCCTGAGGGCTTGAAGTTAAGACTGTCCGGTAATAGGTGCCACTTGCAGTTGTAGCCATTTTTGTAACCAAAGTTTGATTTAAATTTTTAAGTATGTTTATGGAGAGGTTCTACTTTTGTTCATTTATTTTGATTTTAAAATTTCTTGACAGTGTTAATTGATAAATAAATCTGTAACAGAGTCCAGGAGGGGCCGTGACAAAGGGGCTCGCGCCGACAGTGAAGGAAAAAACGCTTAGTAAAATTTAAGTGAAACCTTTAATAAAAGTTTAAGCTTAAAGTACAGAAGGGCGTAACGGGAGGTCCGGTAGGTGCTCGTACACAACCCGATCGCAGTCGATAGTTCAATGTGGTCCAGTAGATGCCGTACACACATTGAATTCAGAATTAACAAATAGATACTTTGCTCATCTACTTATGGTGCCGAGGGAAAATCTTAACATCGCGTTTTAGGAAATAGTCTCAACGTGGTCAATGCCATCTAGCGGCGTCGCGTGGAACTAACGCTCCGTTACATTCTTCCCCTCTGTCCTCGCAGGCGTCCCGACAAGAGAGACAGGATCTTAGTGTTGCTTTGGTCGCCCCCGGCGTTTAGGTGCCTGCTCATTGCGTTCTAAAGCGGTATCTTTCTTTGGTCTTCCACGTCTTCTCAAAGGCTGTGCAGGTTTCGGCATATTATCAGAATCCCCATAATACCGACTTAAAGCCGAAGTATGGTAAGTGCCAACAGTTTGACCAGAGTTTGAGGTTTCTGCTAGGACATACGAGGTTGCTCCTTGTCGTGATTTGACCATGTAGGGACCATCTCTGCGAGGGCTAAATTTGGCGCTAATTCCTTGATTAGCTTTGCTAATAGCATGCGTCTTTACCAGGACTAAGTCTCCTGGGTTATAACCCGGATCAGGTCTGCGTTTTTTATCAGCATACGCTTTCCGTTGCTCTTCATTAAGCTCTCTTAGTTCTCGGGCCTTTTCCAGTGTCGAAGCCATTGCCAATAGCTTAGGTGTGATTTCAGGTATGAAGTTCTCCGAAAACACTATTTGCTTGAAATTATGAGCGTTGTCATCTGGAGTTCTCAATTCTCTAGCAAATGTTAAGATATGCTGGAGTGAACCCAGTTACTAAGCTGGTGGCTGTGTTCATTGCAAACCTTAGAGACGGCAATTTGTTTTCCCAATCCCGGTGAGCATCTTGCACAAGTATTGCTAGCTGCGTCTTCAAATCCCGGTTTTTTCTTTCTACCGGATTTGCGGCCGGGTGGTAGACCGGGGTAAACGATTGCGTAATGCGTAGACAATATGCCAGTTGCTGCATGACAGAGCTTACAAACTGCGGTCCATTGTCGCTATGAAGCCGCCTCGGAGTGCCATATCGAAGAAAAATGTCGTTGATGAGAATGGATGCACAACTTTCGGCACTTGCTGTTTCTAACGGAAATAACTCTATCCAACCTGTCGCCACATCTTCTATAATAAAAACCCATACCTTGCCAGTTGAAGTTGCTGGTAATGGGCCAAATAAATCAAAAGACAACACCTCGAATCGTTGTTTAATTGGTGTAGTCTGTAGCAAACCAGCGGGTTTCGTATTTAGCAGCTTAAACCGCTGGCATTCTATGCAGTTCCTCACGTACGCCTCGGTGTACTTTCTCATTCCTTGCCAGTAATATCTGTGGGCGATTCTTTGGTAGGTCTTATCGGAACCATAGTGCCCTGCCGTAGGACTGTCGTGGTAAATCGATAGCACGTTGGCCCATTCATGCTGAGGCACTACAAGTTGAGCATCTTCCTGTTCTCCGTCTGGATTGTACCGATATAGTATGCCGTTGTTCATGATATAGCCTTTGCCACTTCAATATATGGCGTCCTCGCTACCTTCAAATTCAAGAGCACGAACAATACGGACAATCTGGTCATCTTTCAACTGCTCTTCGCGCACTTCAGCAGGGCGGCGAGTTGGCATATCAACAGTTGCGCTGCAAAGACCACAATCGACAACAGGTTCTTCATCACATGTGGGTCTTGACAATGTGTCCGCCACTACATTGGTTCGGCCCGGAGCGTACACGATGTTCACGTCAAAGGCTTGAATAAGAAGAGCCCAACGTGCTAGACGTCCGGTTGGTGATTTAAGGGTCATAAGCCACTTTAGGGCCTGATGATCTGTAATCACTGTCACATGTACACCTTCTACGTATCCTCTGAACTTGGTTAAGGCCCATACAACGGCAAGGGCTTCTCTTTCCGTTGTTGTGTAGTTCTTTTCAGCAGACGTTAACAATCGGCTAGCGTACTCTACAGGATGTTCCTCCGCATCCTCCCCTTGGACTAGTACTGCCCCGATGGCATAACTGCTAGCGTCAGTTTTCAAGGTATACGGCATTGTTTCATCTGCCTGTTTCAATATCGGCGCCGTAGTTAGTCTTTTCTTCAATTCGTTAAACGCTTGATTTTGTTGATCATTCCATGTCCATTTACTGTTCTTTTTAGTAAGCCGAGTAAGTGGTTCACAAACTTTGGAAAACTCTGGAATGAATCTACGGTACCAAGAGCAGGTTTGTTTGAATGATAGTAGATGTTTCAAATCCTTAGGTGGTGGAAGATCTGTGATCGCCTTCACTTTCTCTGGATCTACTTGTAGACCTTTAGGTGTGATATAATGACCTAGATATTTTATGGTGTCACAACAGAAACGACATTTAGTTAGGTTAACCGATAAGTTATTCTCTTTAAGTACCTTCAACACCTTGGTCAGATCAGCGAGATGATCTTCAAAAGTACCGGATAATATTATAAGATCATCTAGGTAGGCCAGCATTTTGACTTCCCCTACTTTCAATTTGACTCGATCTATCAGACGCTGGAAAGTTGCAGGCGCATTTCTAAGCCCAAAAGGCATTCTTTTAAATCGAAAAATGCCAAAGTGTGTTATAAAACTTGTTTTATCTTGATCTTCATCTTTGACCTTAACTTGCCAGTAACCAGCGCGTAGATCTAAAGTGGTCATGAAAGCAGTACGCTTAGCTTCGTGTAGGAGGTCATCAATCCTGGGCATCGGGTAGGCATCAGGCACTGTAATGGCATTTAACCGACGGTAGTCCACGCAGACGCGTATTGAGCCATCTTTTTTGGGAACCATTACTATTGGCGCTGACCAAGGAGACGAGCAGGGTTCGATAATTTTGTCCATGAGCATGTTGTCAATCTCTTTCTTTAGAATGTCTCTTCTTAGCGGTGGGAGTCTATATGGTGGTACTGAAATCGGGTTATGGCTATCAGTGTTTATGCAATGTTCCGCTAAGGTTGTTGGTGCCTCATTCGGTTTAAACACATCCTCGAATAGAGACAGAGTCTTTATCAGTTGCTGCTTGTTATCGTCATCTAAGCTGTCAGAATTGATTTCGTCTAGGTTGAAAGAGTTAAGGCCAATATCATCACCATTGTACCCAGGAAACAGTTCTTTGGAATGAGGTGATAATTCCACTTCAGTATTGGCTATGTTTTGTATGGCGTCCTGGAACTAAAATCTGCAAACTTTGGCGAATATCCATCGAACGTCTTTGCACGCTTCGGTGTGGTCGCTGCACCCTCTAATGGTATGGGTTGGTAAACTGGGAGGTTCGCTTCTGTGGAATCAATTGACTGAGAATATGCTGCACGTGGAGCAACAGATACACTAATATTGTTTACAGATGGCGTTGCTGCACATTCTACATGAGCCACCGAGAAACCGTCAGGCTTTTCTTCCATCAGATCGTAAGTAGAGTACGGGTCATCAATAAATTGCCATGTAAGTTGAGGTAAGTTGAGAATCATACCAGCATCTTGGATAAAGCCTACACTAAGCAGGGTTCTGTTTTCCGTAGCCTCTGTTAGTACAATGAATGTTGTAGTTACTATTTTGTTGCAGATACTGACTGGGACTGTAACGCTTAAAACATCATCTTTCTTTTTCACTCCATCGGCCATGGTAATGGTAACACGCTGTCGTGAAAAGTTACATCCTTGTTGTTTGAGGCACTTATACAATTGGTAACTTGCAACGCTAGTTTTAGCACACGTGTCTACGTATGCAGTGCCGACTACGTTGTATATTCCTATTGCCACAACAGGTCTAGGACGAGCATCGGACTTGATATTTAAGGCACAAAAATCTATTCGGTCAGTTTTTATACGTGTCGGGTTCGTCGCTGAGCATTTAGGGCATCTACTACGTATGACTCCAGGTGTACCACAGCCATAACAAGAGAATGCTGGCTGAGACGGGGAAGGAGCTTGCGTTGCAGCTGGTTCGGTTTTTATCTCCCTCACAGGTTCACTAGTTCGTGGTTGTAACCCTTGAACTCTAATGCGTTTACGGCATTGTTCGATGTTGTGGCCGCCCAGTCTACAATATCCACATCGTGTCTTCTTCCATGTTTGCGTCACATTTGGGTTTAGTTGGACATTATTACTAGTTGCGTTTGGTTTCTCTTTTAATAGTTGCTCAACGCCACGAGCTGCCTGCAACAGGTCATCAAAGGAATAGATGCTGTCCCGGGGCACTTTCTCGCGAATGTTGACATTGAGTTGACCGTAGATGATGTCTAGTTGATGTCCCTCGTCTAGCTTTGGAAGCGGTAACTGCGCGAGTAAGGCGCGGTTCTTGGCGATGAACGATTCTGTTAACATGTTCGCAGGTTGTCTATAAGCAAATACTTCTTGAAATACAAGGTATCCGGGCTTCTTCGGAGCGAAGGCGTGACGTAAGCGTTTTTCGAACTCCACCCATGTGTCAATGCTGTCCTTGATACCCAACCACCAAGTCGAAGCTTCGCCCTTTAATACAAGCGGTAGCGTTTGCAAGGCAATTTGATCAGATATTTTCTGCACCTTCTTGTAAATGGAAGCGGTAGTAAGAAACTCCTCTACTTTTTCTGGATTCCTGGCTCCATCGAAGATAAAATTAGCATTCGCAAATGAGGCCGAGCTGGTGGTACCTGCAGTTTGGAGGGCTTCCACAGTTGCCGACGTTATGCTTGACACCATCTGTTGCAGCTGTTCAGTGGTCATATTAACTGAAGTCATGTTAACGTTTTTTATTAAACTATGTTCCTTCCTTACAGATGACCTTACTGTGGACGTAAGCGTGTTCTTTGTCACAACTTCCTTAAGTGGTCTAAGTCTTAAGGTAGGTCTTCTAGGATTATGCTCCAGATTGAAGTTCCTGGCCCCACTTTGGGCGCCAGAAATGTAACAGAGTCCAGGAGGGGCCGTGACAAAGGGGCTCGCGCCGACAGTGAAGGAAAAAACGCTTAGTAAAATTTAAGTGAAACCTTTAATAAAAGTTTAAGCTTAAAGTACAGAAGGGCGTAACGGGAGGTCCGGTAGGTGCTCGTACACAACCCGATCGCAGTCGATAGTTCAATGTGGTCCAGTAGATGCCGTACACACATTGAATTCAGAATTAACAAATAGATACTTTGCTCATCTACTTATGGTGCCGAGGGAAAATCTTAACATCGCGTTTTAGGAAATAGTATCAAAGTGGTCAATGCCATCTAGCGGCGTCGCGTGGAACTAACGCTCCGTTACAAATCTACATTCCTAGAACCAGTGAACCTTAGGTGTCCGCCACTAGGGGACTTGCCCCTACGTTCGCTTCCGGATATAGTTGCGATGTGGGAAAAGTCGGGGTTTTAGGAGTGCAACCTTCAGCAAACATCTTTTTGCTCGTTCCAATATTATTAGATTGTTTTTAGTGGTTCCCCCCAAGACGTAATGCAATAGATAATTACTGATTGTACTAGCGCTCGATATACATTTCGCAAAGTTTTGCTGTCAGTGACTTGTCTAAGGTGTTTAAAAATGTAAATGAGTTTCCGAATTCTTTGAGACAAATTTTGAATATGTAAATAGAAAGAGAGATTGTTATCAATAGTGATCCCAAGATAGCGTATTGTTTGTGTTTTGTCAATACTTTTACAGTTGCAGGCAGTAGTTGGGGGAAATGAGCATGTATGGACATATATGTTGTGGTTTAAATAAGAAGAAGACTTGGTGTTCCGAATACAAAAAGTTATATATTTCGTTTTAGGTACATTGAGCGTTAGAGAGTTTGCTGCTAGCCAGTGACTGACTACATTTAAACCTTGTTGGGCAGATGCGAACACACTATCCCAGGAGTCACCATAGAATGTAAGTGTTGTGTCATCCGCATAAGCAATTATTTTACAATTTGGTAGTTGGAGTTTACAGATCTCATTTACATAGCATAAAAAGAGGGTTGGGCCAACAATACTACCTTGCGGGACACCATGTGTAATAGGGAACTCATCACTGAGGTAGTCACCAAGTTTGACACGCTGAGTTCGATTGGTCAAGTATTCCGTCAATAATTTTAACGGTGTTTCTCTAATGGCAATCTTTTCCAGCTGGTTTGGAATTGAGACCGTATCGAGGGCTTTTACAAGGTCAATGAAAATAGTAATACACTTCTTGCCACCGTCAAGCTTTTTAAGTAAGAAATCTGTAAAATCATGAACCGCATCATCTGCAGATATGTTTTTCCTAAAGCCATATTGAACCTTCGTAAGAATGTGTTTGGTTTCAAGGTAGTTGACAAGTCTGTTATTAATACCACGCTCAAAGATTTTAGACAAGGAAGTAAGTATGGAGATGGGTCTATAGTTATTGGCCACGCATCTATCGTAATATGTAAATCGGATGAACAATGGATTTTTTGAAGGCATCGGGAAAAGTACCGGCGATTATGCTATTAAAATGTTTAGTCGCATTTACTCCCGTTTTGAAATCTTTATATAATGCAAAGCGAAAGTTTAAAAGTCTGTATATTCAACTTCCATCAAATATTAGTATTTTGTTGGACTGGCGTTATGTCTTAAGAAGATTAAGACCCATTATTCTCACCAAAGCGCATTTTTTGTGCCAAGGAGATTTACAGCAGCCTGTGTCTACTATCCTCTGATTTATGGACGGACTGGGAATCCCAAGGGCTAGCAGCCACCTCGCAGCCCAGCGTAAATTTTGGACATGCTACCCAATTTCATCCATTTAATCTTGCCCTAGTTCTAGTCTTGAATTGTACATTAGCTTTTTTTATATTATTTATAAATAAATAAAAAAGCAATATACCATAATTATTAATACAAAGATCGAACACTCAGAAAAAAATCCTTCGATCCGGCCGGATTCCAACCGACGTCTTCTAGCATACCGTGCCAGACGCTGTACCAACTAAGCACGGAACGAACCAGCGGACCTCACGACTTTTTCTTTGTGCTTACGTCGTGTCTTTGTATTTTGGTTTTGGTTGCCAGACGCTATACCAACTAAGCTTAGTTGGTATAGCGTCTGGCACGGTAAGCTAGAAGACGTCGGTTCGAACCCTGCCGGATCGAAGGAATTTTATCTGGTGTTCGATCTTTGTATTAATAATTATAACAAAATAGTGGAGTAATTTGACAAAAAATAATTGAATATCAATTCAATAAAAATTTAAAAAGCAATATACTATTCTCTTTTTTTAACTAAAATGCTTTGCATGTTAAGTTGTAGGTAAATTTATTAATTAAGAATGCTAAATGTATACTTATAAACTTGTTATACGAAAGGGCATGGCTATCATAAGACAAGGTTACGTTAAAATTATACAGTCTTGGAAAAGTTGTACCTTCAGAGCAAACATTACGCAAAGTGGCTTAATACAAACAAATATTATTGGAACAATTTATAGCTCTAATAAATAATAATCAATCAATCAATTCAATAAAAACAGACATTTAAAAAAAGATCATGAATTTACAACCTCTGGTCCGGACACGTCTGCCGCATGTCAAACGAGCTGTGGGCAAAGACCACCACAGAGTGAATCCCACCAAACGTAAGACAAAGCCGTGGAAGACCCAGAACGAGATGGTGCGACGAATTGGACGCGTATGTGAGGTGTTGGCTTGTAGCGGCGTTTAATCGCGAAGAGTGGAAAAGGAAAGGGAAGCTTTTGCCCTGCAGTGGGACAGTAATGGTTGAAAAATGAAAATGAAATGAAATCAGCATTAGGCTTGGTTATTATATACTAATATTATATATACGAAAGTAACTCTTGTCTGTTACATTTTCACACCTAAACTACTGAATCAATATTGATGAATTTTGGTATATAGATAAATGGGACCCAGGAGAAGGACATAGGCTACTTTTTGTCACAAAAATGTCTTAAAGGGAGTGAAATAGGGCTTTGAAGTTTGCATGGAGATTCAATAAAACGATAATAATTAGTATAGTACAGTAGCTACTTGAAGTACCCACTTATTCCACGCAGACGAAGTCGCGAGCAGGAACTAGTACCTATAATATAAATATGTTTCGTCAATCACATAATTTACACTTTTACATTAATTCTAATTTTATGGTATTAATGCTTACTGAAACTCTCATAGATTTCGTAACTGGTAACTTTATTTCTAACATATTAAATTTATTTTTACATATTTAATTATTGCAAACATGTTTTTAAGGTAGAATATGTAAGTGCGCATTGTCCAACCTCACGTGATAGAAAGTGACGATGAGGTCGATTATGGAGCATGCACACCTAAATCATGCCTATTCACTCTAAGTCAATTTACGTTGGAAACATAATCTTATGTTTCCAAAGCAGATTACAGTAGGTTAAAGTAGATTAAACCTTTACATCTTGTTTTATAAGTCGCATTCTCTCGTTTAGGTACCTTCTTTGAGAAAAAATAAACATGTATTTTGACCATTTTTTTTACACACTTTGTGGTAGTCTGCCATCTCGTTTGCTGTTTTATACAACAGGACTCCGGTCTCTATAAAATAACACAAAATTTTAGGATTTGTACTAGATTCAAGACTCACAGGTACTCCTGACTGTAAAAATATAGCAATAAAATATGAGCCTAATTTAAAAATCGCTCTGAATTGTGTATCAGGAGTTTGTTGGATTTATACATATTTATCTTATTTAAAATGCTGATACATAGTGGTGGTTTGATCATCGTAGATTTATTGGCTTCAGCGTTTTTGATGAGCAGTCTATTGAAAGCAGGACCATTTAATCTAAATTGAACCCTACATTAATCATTTATATGGCATTCACTGCAACATTAAAATTTGTCACAGTAAAGTCAAAAACACTTTTGGATTTAATTTATTTAGGATGTACCAACGTTTCAGTACATCTAGTAGCAGTAGAATTTCAAAGTAAGCAAAAGAAGTACAGCGTCCCGGTTTTGAAGGGCAAGGGTGCTGGTGAAATTACAGGCACTGTGACAATTATGTTTCAGGGTGACAGGCGTAACGCAGTGCCTCTCAAATCTTTGTGATTTAAAGCTCTGAGCGGCAGTGCAACTATTATGGATAGCCATGTTGCTTACCACAAGGCGCACGACTTCTTTTGCTATCATACAAAAAACATAATTACAATCTTAAGAACGTTTGCTAGGAACAACTTGAAACTAAATGTATCAAATTGTTATTGGTAAATAACACTTGCAATTAGATAGAGCATTTCACAACTTGGATTAACATGAAACAAAAGAGAATAACTACAACAACAAAAAACACAAATAAAAATATATTAATATTGGTTTACTTCCACAATTTCACAAGTACAAGAGTAAATAAAACTGTAAATAAAATGTCCTGCTAGCCAAACGGCATAATTACTGCAATAATTAGTTGTAACTAAAGTGACGCATCGTCTCGTTTTACCCAAAAGGAATTCGTATATTTAGATATTCATAGATGTTTATACTTTCTTCAGAAATTATTATTATTATTTTCTTTAATATTATGACGAAGTTTATTAATAAGTTGGATCTAGCCAAACACACTACTACTGCCTCACGCATGAGTGCAGTACCCCATTTAATAAAATTTTTCAACATTTCTATTTGAGATTTCCTCTTCATTTTGCGCATGTAAAATAAAACTTACATAATGATTATTAAAGTTGATAAATTGTTATTATTGATACAAAGATCGATATGTGTATCTGATACATAAAAATTCCTTCGGTCCGGCTACACTCGAACCAGCGACCTCGCCAAACTGGGGCTATAACTCTCCGAACTCCCTGCGGAACGAGTACCGGAATTTTTCTTTGAGTTTGTTTCTGATCTTTGTATCAGAAATAACAACTAACTGTAGTATCGGCACGCTATGATGGCCGTTTTGACGTTTGTCTGCTCGTCAAGTTTCGTATTAGTTCATAATTACATGGAAGGAGCTAATTGCTGTACATAGTTGTCAATAGTGACATGCAGTAAAATTTATGGAATGTATAATTTTACGACACAACGGCAAACTCGCGTCAAAACTCAATGCAACAAAACAAAGCAGTTTCGAAATGACGATATATTAAGTAAACATTTCTATTTTCGTTTTATTAACACGTTTTAATCTGCAACCCCATGCGATACTAGTTACAAATCTAAAAACTTATAGATGTGATTCGCATTTGGTTATATTTTTTTCGATAAAGAATTGATTTTTGATCTCACTATTGTAATCTGCCAGAACGGCCATCATAGCGTGCCGGTATTGTAGTGGAGTATTTTGATAAAAAATATGACTATCATGGTAGTAATAATATCATGATTATCAATAAAATAAAATATTGCTATTGGTTAAATTATTTCCTATTTAGCATCGTTGTTAACGTACTTATAGTAAATGTAGTGCCTACATACAGCTCGTGGATTAAAAAATTTTGCTCATCTTGGTAGAACATAGCTCAGCTGTCGACACTTGATGAGGGTCGCCGCCTCCGGAGAATGATTTTGCAAGAAAACTACTAGAGAACTTCCCTCAATTTTTAACAGGCTTCTGTGGCTATTTCCGAGGGATTTATACGTGTCGCAAACTTAAGCGCCGCATCTGATACTGTACGGTTCTTTCACTACAAATATCACATCAATACATATAATAAAATTGTAAAGAAGCAGTCTGATTTTTAATATTTTAAAATAAATCATTGTGACCTTTTTTTATGGCACCAAGTAACGGGACGAACAAGCGACACGCCTGTCCATAGCTGCTGTGTACCACTCATAGCTTTAAATAGCAAAGATCTGAGGGGCACGGCCACTGCGCCCGTCACTCTGAGACATACAGACGCTTAGTTGACAATTCCCACGTGCCTCTAATTCAACATCACCCATAACCTTTAAAATCGGAACGCAGTAATGCTCACATTATTGCTTGACGGCAGAAATTAGTAAGGAGGCAGTACCTTTCTGGACGAACTATATCACAAGGAGCACTACTGCTCCTAAATCGCAAAGATATTAAAGGCACTGCCACTGCGCCGGTCACCTGAGACAAAACCGGAACGCAGTAATGCTCACATTACTGTTTGGCGGCAGAAATAGGTAAGGTGGTAGTACTTCCCTGGACGAACTCTTTCACAAGGTGCTCTACTGCTACTAAAACTACCTGCTGAAGACACGGTACTAAACTTAAAACATCAGTATTAATAATTTTCGTCTGTTTATTTGAGGATTTGTGCACGCTAATCTTCACAAAGGTTTAACCAATTTGGACGTGGTTTTCGGTGATATATTAAGATAAGCTTGGATTAACATTTAGTATTGTTTGTGATGTGACGCGTGCAGTGCGAGAGACGATTGAATCAACATGAAAATAGTGTGCTACAAAATTGCGTCTACAAAATGTCAGCGACACAACATGTACGACTTAATGCGCAATGGTATTAAGTCGGCCATTTAGACAGTTTTGTATAAAATTTAAATGAATATATCATTTAAATTGA
The DNA here is from genome assembly GCF_003589595.1 of Hyposmocoma kahamanoa. Taxonomy (NCBI): domain Eukaryota; kingdom Metazoa; phylum Arthropoda; class Insecta; order Lepidoptera; family Cosmopterigidae; genus Hyposmocoma; species Hyposmocoma kahamanoa. The sequence continues at coordinate 13,004,501 of NW_020653945.1, forward strand.
AATTTCAGCGATAAAAATATAATAGAATTTTTGTATAATGAATAATTAAAAAAATAAATTGAAAATTATATAAATTATATTATCGGAAATTAAATTGTGTTTTCGGATCTAAATTGCATATATTTTTTCAAACAAACCAACGTTTCGGGCTCTTTAAGAGTCCCATGTTCACGGGTGACTGAGATGGCAAAGCCATCAACCAGTTATGTCTAATATTATAGCAAATCACCATATCTTTCACTATTGTTACAAAAGTTATTAAATATATACCTTATTTTAAAATTTTTCCAAAGTTCATTCCAATTTACGCTACATATGTTATACAAATTATTTTATTTTAACAATATAAATTATTTATTATTTATATTTTGATATTTCAGTATATTTAACTATACATAACAATTAGAAAATCATAACCAACCAAAAGAGTTACCTACACGTGCGTAAGTGATACGCGTGTGCACGGTATGGCCTTTATTCAGAGTGGCGGCAGGCGCGGACGCGGGCGCGGGTGCGTGTAAATCAAATGTATGTAGACGCTCCTTGCGTTCATAGTGGCCACACGCGCCGCGTTGTTAGATCTATTGCCTGGGTCCCCCCGTACCTTTCATAGTACCTGGTCTAGCGTCTAGCGTCTGTTTGCGATTTCGACGTGTGGATCTACCCGCTCATAGCCGCTTCAGCACGGCACTGCACCGCTGCGACTGCACCAGGCCGCGCCTGCGCCTGCCCGCTGAATGAGCCCTATGATATTATTATCGTGGACACAGCTAGTGTATAAATATAACGTAGGTGTTACATTATTAAGGCAAGTTTTTCTTTCAGACAATCATAAGAATAACCACTCGACTTGCTGAACGTAAAGTTAAAAGTAAATTTATGTGTTGTACGGTCGATTTCAAACCCGCTGTAAAATGACGGTCGCTATAGCGATACTGTTAGGTACTGGTGTTATTAAATTAATTATCAGAATGTTTATATTCTGAAATTAAGATACGTTTGCACCGAAATCGGATTTTGGATCTGTATCTGTTAACAATTAAATCAGAATGTAACTACTTCGTATTTATAACGACGACGGTAGAAAGGAAACGTCTAACGTGCATTTGGAAATATAACGAGAGCGATTTGAAGAATTTTTTTAAATTTTTTTTCGCTTGTGTGTGTAAAAAGTTTCTACAACGAAAAGATTTAATTTAAAATTCTATAAGTCACACTTTTGACAGTCATTCCCTCATATCATATAAAAAGTAGTTAAACATTTGATTTTATCTAATAATTATTCACCCAGACGAGTTATTGGTAGCAGTAAGCTTACACAAAAGTCAAAAAGCAAGTTTTAATCACTATTTTTTCTTGGTTTCTTTTGATTTCGTCATTCCCTCACCTTCAAATGTTCTGACTGCCCTTTACATTTTCTTAAAAGTCATTTATTTTGGGAACCACTATATCACCAAAAACTATTTACATAAGTACTAGGAAATTGATAAAAAATAAATACAAATTCTTCCCAAAAATTTTAATAAATATCGGAAGCACGAATTTCGAAATTTTATGAGAACTGCCCATTTACTTAAGTTTTTTATTCGTATTATTTGTTAATGTAATGTACTTTATTAAGGTATGTTGCGCTTTCCAGTTGTTTTAAGTCATGTGCTGTAGACGAAAAGTATTATGTATTGTAGTTATATAGTGTGTGCAATGTGGTTTTTACGGAAGAAATTATTTATATTCTATTCTGTTCTGCTCCATTCTGCTCCTGTTCTGTTCTATTCTATAACCACGATAGACTATGAAAGATTCTTGAGAAAATGAGCTAAAAGACAAAATAAACTTGAATGTTGTTTTGTCCCATATACTCGTAACTACTTGTATATATTCCCTCTAACGTATTAGCTTTCAAAGTCGAAAATATCCCTGTAAGTCAACATTTTCATACTCACTCCACATAAGGGCCGTTACAATGTGCCCACACTATATCCATTAAAGTTACCCATCAAATCCTACGTCGTTGTGCTCGTAACAAAATTAATTTATTGCAACCCAAACTGCTAGTATTAATGCAGGCAAGCTAAAAACAGATCTTTTAGCTCAATTTTAAGCTAGGTACGTCTTTCACTGTTAATATCAACATTGGTATAAATGCCAATGATAGCGCCACCATTTCGGTTCCAACAAAATCGCTTAGGGAAACCACATGCTACACATATTGATGCGTAATCGCATTAAGATAGTCAGAAAAAGCTTCAGGATGACGTACTAAGAGCGGAAACGATGTGCGTTTTGAGTGGACGATCAGAACTCAGACTCGACCAAAAATTATGTAAATGAATTGTAACGTCCAACTATAATATTGTTAGAATCGTTTTAAGAACAAAGAACATCTCTCCTCCTCCTCGTAACTCCTGTCTCGTAAACTATGATCGACTAAACTGAAGTTGTTCAAGAATCAGACTCAAAGCGAAGCAGAGAGTGACGGAGTCACCACACTTATTAACGCTTAACCTCCTAAGACCCAGCAAACTACAATGGGAAAAGCTCTAAACGCCCAATGTACATTAAAATAGAGTAAATATAATTACATGCTACAGGCCCAGGCAAGTATGCCCACATTTTTAAATAAAAAACGTATTTTTCTATATATCCTATAGTCATAGAGATTATGTAGCGTCAAATTTGAATGCGATATTTTGGTTATATTGTACGTACACTGGGCGTTTACGTGATCATAGGAATCTAGGTCTGAATCACTTCACTTATTGTGTACATTTTGAAGTATACAGGGCCGTGGGCGATTATACGTCTTGAGCAATTCCAAAAAAACTTTATGTCCATGCAATAAGAGCGAAAAAATCGATGTGCGTTTCGCTTCTGCTCGGTCCGTCGACATTTAATGCGCAACTCAATTTTTCGCTCTAAATAAATGGATAAGGAACTTTTTCTGACCTGCTTAATGCGACTCAGTATAATATCACTTAGAGGACGTGGTACGTACCCGGATCGCAGGTTTGTAAGATGGTCTAAATCCTTGACCACGTGAATGTAACATTATTGTTGTTGCTATGGTAAATTAACTTTGAAGAAATCTTAGCTCGGCTTCATGACAAAATAACACACCAAATTTTCAGTGAGTTGAATTTCAATGGTTTATCTTAGTGGCCCAGGCGCTCGGTTTAAAAAAGAACTTATTTACCTATAAGGCCAATGCAATTAATTAAGATTAGGATTGACACGCTACCGGTCTACAGTCTCGACTAAAGGGTAAGGTACTCACTTACGTTACTGTTAAGTACTGTTACGTTAACCCATAGGATACCAAACTTTTTGGCTCACCAAGGCAAGGTAAAAAAATGTCAACGCCCGCCACCAAAAAATAATTGAAAACACATATTTTTTATATTAATTTAACACAAAAAAATCACAAGGGAAAAACATTTTGTATTGGACTTTTTGCCGTGAGATCAAAAAGTAGACGTAGGAGTGCTCGATATATATCGATATTTCAAAAAAATATCGATATATGCCCTCGAATGATACGATAATATCGGATTGATTCGATATCAATCCGATATTATCGTATCATTCGGTATTTTTTTCGGTATTTTATCTGATACATGAAAAATCATACAAAGTTGAAAGTACGCAATTCAAAATTGTACTTGGCTAGCCGCACATACTCACAATAATATTGCTTGTGTGCGGGCGATATTGTTGTGTTGGGAACATACATAAAATTAGGTTGTCAATAATATTGCATGTGTGCGGTTAGCCGTTGATTAGAGCTATCGGAAATAAAATGGCAGTCTTTGCTGTCTTTCGTAAAAAAATGTTTCTTTCTTCTTTTTTGTTTAAAGGATTTCGTTTGTGTAGGCAAATTAAATATATTTTTTGCCAAAGTCAAACAAAGCCTTGCCTTGTCTGGTGAGAAACGCCGTCGTTCGGTGGATATTGATTCCCGCTCCAACGACTGGGGCAGTGTTGCCCTTTTAGCGACTTGTCACTAAATCTAAAGAATTTTAAGAATGTTTACGTTACGTTCACATGGAACCCGAAACGTCAGCTCGTTTTAAAAAAAAACAAATATATGCGATTTAGCAACAACGTATCATAAAAGTAATTGAAGAAATACTTGAATATTGTGTCAAAACTGGTGATTGTACTTATTTACTCTTATTAAAATTTGCTTCCTTTTATCTTTCGGAATTATTTACGATATATCGAAAATATCGATGTTTTGTACCGATATATCGCAAAATATCGATACAACATTTCAATATATAACATCAGAAAAAATATCGATTTTTTTACATGAACACCACTACATTGACAACAGACCTCATCCACAAATTTAAAGTCGCTCAGCGTGCGATGGAGTGAGCAATGGTTAGGGTTTCTATGATGAACTGAATTCCTACTGAAGTCATATATTAGAGAGCTAAAATTACACTAAACGCAAGTGGCAATGTATAATAATAAATAAGTTTGTAATTTTTATTTAATGGTGGATGAAAACACAGCTGTGCGTTAGAGACACCGTGCGGCTCTTGAACGCCTAATGGGTTAAATGATTGATCACACTATTTTTTAAGTGACTTACATGGTTACATAGCATACACTTTTCTTTTTGTATTATTTCAATTTACTGTGCATGTAGCGTCGATCTGTAATAGATATGCACTTAGTTTTAAGATTTTGCATGTATGTTTCTGTTTTTTATTGGTCTAACTACTGTTCTGGCCGAGCGCCACCAACAGCGGAGCTGAAACAGTTGCCGTGGCCGAAAACGATCAGGAGAATTCACACGATTATGGACATAAGCTAATAACAAATTTTTTTAGCGTATTGTTTCCCACAGCTGGGAATATATTTACGCGTACGTCCGCTAGGCGGGGGAGACTTCGCCGCTGAAAGTGCGGGAACAGGAGCGCCGATGAGCGTTCGAGAAGTCTGGAGCAAGCGTGGACCTCGCGCCTGGAGGACCGAAACACCCTGATTGCCCAGCTCAGGCGAGATCTATCTCCGCCAGACACAGTAGCGGCTATGCTCACGGATCATGAAGCAGTGTCCTTCTGTGAAGCGGTGATGCGCCAGAAGGAGGTCGCCGAGCGTGATCGGTAGAGAGCCTATCCCGCTCCTGCGGGGGCTCCAGTAAGTAAGAGGAAGACGGGGCGGTGTGGTCCGCTTCGTCGTGATGAGGTGGAGGGGAGGACGTAGCACATTTCAGGTGATGGAGGGGTTTCGGTGCGCAAAGTCAATCCTGAATCCCTCCCACTAGAGCACCCGAGAAAGCCACTGTCGCATAACCTAATCCTAGGAGGATTTCGTCCACGAAAAAAAGTCCTCCTATACTATATGCGTCCAAGTTATTGCCATCTCCTTCTTGGTATGCCTCGTCGTCGTTGGCCATTCTTTGTAAATTTATGACTAAGAATTTGGAGCCAATAATACTGATATCCATATCAAAATTTTGGCGTAAATTATAGCAGAGATGAAGTACAATTTCAACGAAAGTGTTACTGGTTCGCCTCCAACTATTGTGCAAACGGCATCGGAAATAGCACAAATGCTGCCGGTACAGATTGCCTTTTGAAATAAAAGAGAGAATCGGAATATTGCATATAACTTCACGCTGACAGTAGCTGAGTGTCAGTACTTTTCTCATTTCTTTTTCAGAAATTTTCGAAGAGTGGCGCTTGAATATACGACTGACGATACAAATGCATTGCTTGATAGTAAACACCATTTAAGTGATGTGTTCCCAAGAATAATCCTATTTTAATCATTAATACAATATAAAAATTACATGAATAATGAATAATATTTTAACACTTACTAATCAAAGCTGTCGTCTAGCATACTGACAAAGATCTTTATACATATAAATGTTTTACTAACTTACGCGTGGTATGTGATTCCTCGTGTTTTATTTACTTTATTACTGCACTCTAAACGCACGACGACATTTTTCTTGATATTTGCATAAAATGACACAATTTTACAAATGTCGAGTTCGTTCCTTTGCTCGACGCAGACTGTCTGTCACGAATATCAGTTCACCATCGGATCATTCATTTCAGTTTCCCCTAAAAGTCCTTGCCTTTCCTTTTAAAATAACAATGAAAAACTGGGTTTTTTAAAGTTTATTTCTTTAATTTTATAATATATAATTATAATATAATATAATTTTAATTGAATATTTGTACTGACCTACATTATGTACCTAGCTCTACGTATGTAAGTACAATCACATTTATTGATACTTAGTCAGTTACAATTAAATAATCTCCATAAAATTTATTCAATTGTAATATTTTATCCACATGAACTATACTTACTTACTTGGCTGGCTGAACGACCCGAAGTGAATCTTAACTTAATATGCGCCACTCTTCTCTGTTCTGTGCCGCTTATTGCCAATCGGCTATTCGAAACTCACACAGGTCTTTGTGGACTTGGTCGATCTAGCCATATCTAGGACGTTTGCCCCAGATATGATCTCCAGATTTTTCCTCATTCGCCAGGTTCCACCTTCTTTCCTAGTTGGTCCCAGAATCTTCCTAAAGGTTTTCCTCTCCGCCATTAAGAACTTGTTCTCCTACTTCAACGTCAAAGTGGACACTGACGCTTCGCATCCATACATCAAGATCTGTCGTCGGCGTAGCCTATTATTTGATGTTATGAACTATGATTTGTGCAAAATATTTTATAATTTCATAGATTATTTATTTCCTTTGAAAATTTCGAGAGTAAATTTAATTAAAATTTTAATAACACATTAAAATGAATTTATTTTAATAATTAGTGACCAAAAATGTTCATGCTATACTCGTACTACACAAAGTAGGTAAGTAAAACTAGATAGTATTAAACAACTTTGCGTATAATCAGAATCACAATTCTGTGTGCATTTTTGGAGGTGGTGTGGGTGGAGGGACTGGGGTGCGGTAGTACTTGTCGTAGATGGCGTCCCAAAAGCGCGTGCGACGCTCCAACAGCGGACCATCGACTAACTGAGGCGGCATTGTAAGTGACATGTAGGGAGCGCCAGAGGCGTTCGCTGGCGGCCACGCTGGCAGTGCGCTCTCAGAAGGCACCGGCTTGCTGGAAAATAAGATTATATTTCAAATTGCAGACTACAGACAATGCAAGGAAGTGTCTTTAGAGATTTAAAATCAAGCATATAGCGGCAGAAAATGCGGCCTTGATGTTTTTCGTATTTACATATGTATGTATCTTTATAAGCACAGAAAAAACAAAAACTCAAATTTAAAGTACAGGAATATCCTTCATTTATTTCTTTATTATTTCATTACATTACGGTAAGTTATGAGACGAAATATATGTATAAAATTATATACATAATTTTTATTTTATTTTTTATTTCATTCTTCTCGTTTATGTATTTCACCTTTATTTCAGAAGGTGCACTGTTTGTATGAAAAACGGCTGGGCCACATTTCCTGTCGCTGATTATAGACAACGGGAAGAGGAAAAGTGTAAAGTGTATAGAGTTTCTCTGATGGGGACTAATTAAGTGAGTGGATGTTATTTTCCTCAGACCATGGCCCACGCTTACACCGGCTGCACAGGTATCAGCGATTTGCACACAAGATGAGCTCATGAATTATATAGAACACACAATCCCGTGGAATGTGAAAATACAGTATATTCGAAATACTAAGAAGAAGAAAAATGAAATCATAACATTACCCTGTCGTAATGAAGTTGAGCCATAATTCTCTCATGATTGCCCTTAATCGTTTATACTCCTCACTTTTATTTTCTGGGGGCGCCCATTCGCTACCTTCAGGAGGTGAATCGAGAACCGCTGTTGTCTGTGCACAGTGATCTGCACCCCTAACTTTTGCTTTTATTGTTTCGGGCATTATTTGGTCATCAGGAAAAGAGTATTCATACACGTACACTTGATTATGGCCCGCCTCGGCGTGATACTTTACGGCTCTTAAAGTGGAATATGCAAACATAACATCAGTAAAAAAATCGATGTACGCCAATATAGTATCGTCACCGACAGCTTTGTCGCCGAAGTAGAATTCCTTCACTTGTTTCGCTACTTTTTGTTTTTGAGCTTCACTTTCGAATTCTAAATCAGCTGGCATGAAATCGGAGAACTTGGAATTCATTTTATCTTTAAACAAATCGTAACCCATTTGCACTCTGTTAATACCCTCCATATTTGCAAATCCATACAATATCGGGACTTTATTATATTTCCCATTTTTCAATATATTTACAGGCGCATCATCAAGAAATCTTTCAGTCTTAGTACTTATATAGCGTTCGACACATGGAGAGAACATGACGGTGGAATCACTTCTAGACATAAAATTATCCGATGTTAATACCTCAAACGGTGCACTTCTGTAAAATTCTTCAAGCGCGTAAATGTTGTCCACGTCTGTGAAGTTTTGACTTATTGCAAATTCCTTGGCGATATTTAGAGGGTCTATTTGCACCGACCATACTGCGATGTTAGCACCACTTTCTGGGATTACTTTGTTAAATAATCCTTTTGCGGACTTCGAAAGCATGAGTAAATCTACTGCGGAGGAGCCGGCGCTGTATCCGGCGATGGTCACGTCATTGGGGTTACCACCAAATTTACCGATGTTTTTCTGGACCCAGCGCAGTAGCGCTACTTGGTCTTTCATTCCGGCGTTCCCAGGTACGTCTTCTGTACCCAAACAGAGAAAGCCGTGCACTCCAAGTCGGTAATTAAATGTGACAGCAATTACTTTTTTGCTGTTAACCAAGGATTTTGGTGTCAATAAATTTCCGAACCCCACCTGATATGCTCCGCCGTGTACATACACCACAACTGGTAATTTTGTCTCTTCTGTGTCAGGAACAAATATGTTTGCGATAAGGCAGTCCTCTTGATATATACTTGTAGGAGGAAGCGAAAATACGACTGATTGATGGCACACAATATGCTTATCTACAGCTTCGAATGTTTCCAGCCACATCGGTGCTGGTATCGGAGCCTGAAAAATAGTAAGTACATGAGGCACTTTTGTGTTGCGAATAATATTGGAATTAAAATTTTTATATTGTGGAGACGTATATTTTAATGTACGTATTATGTATCGACACAATGATGATATCTACTTATGTGGGTGCGTGTGATTTAAAGAAGATGACGGTTATGTGAGAGGAACTATATTATTACAAGGGAATGGCTCTAACATACAATCTATCAGCTATTTATATTATTTATTCATAGCTAGCTAGCTCATTAAAAGGTAACGTTCCAATAAAAGAGTCTCCGAAATGCTGTATCTTTATTTGTTCATCAAGTATTACAAAGCAAGGGAAAAGGCCTGGTACTAGCCAGAGTTCTGACACTTCCCTCTTCCAATACAATAACAGGAATACTCTTGTCCTTCAACGTTTACTAAAATAGCTAATCTTCACTAGCAGCGACACCTAGCAATCATAACATAATATTGTTTTCTAAACATTCCCTCCGTTTCATTTTTAGTCACTACCATGTCACTACACGATAGTGTATTTTGAAGTTATTACTGTGTCCTTAATGACATCAATTTTAAAGTAATGTTTACATCTTTGTTATGTAATACGTCTTAAACTACCTTTGCTTTTCCTACGTCATATACTACCTATTCTACCCAATTATGCCGCCATTATACATACAAGGTCCAACCGTTCATAACAAGACTCTTTTTATTGGTCTTCTGTTATTTTTTACACTTTTTTTTTGTTTGTTACGGTCTCTAATACAACTGGTCAAGGTTTATTTCGTCGTTGTTTAGTTTCATTATTTGACTGTTTTTCCTTTACTCAATCATGTTATGTAGCGCTAAGTTTGATTAAATATATAAATTACACAGTAAACAAACTCACGAAATCAGGTACGCAAACTTAACCACCGCATGCCGCTATTTTAATTAAAATTAACATTGATCTGTGTTTGTTAGCAGTGAAAACCAATAAAGCATAATAAAAGGTAACTAGAATTTTGTCCTAAACACTCAAAATAAGTTTATGATGGGTATCAAATAAAAATTTACTTTAAACTGTTTTATTCCTTATCTGATCGAACACAAGTCGCGGGCCTGGTGGTAACCGACATGCCTGTACATAACAGTTGCAGTGCCACTCAGAGCTTTAAATCGCAAATATCAGAGGGGCAAGGCCGCTGCCCCCGTTACCTTGAGACATAAGTTGACAAGTCCCTTAAGCCTGTAATTTCACCAGTACACCTACCCTTAAAAATCGGAACGCAATAATGCTCACATTGCTTGTCGACAGAAATAGGTAAGGTGGCCTGGACGAACTCTTTCACAAGGAGTTCTACTGCTACTAGACTGCGTGCTTGGTGGAACACAGTTGTGCTAATGCAAATAATAAAGACAAGATCGACTTCCATATCTTGACGGCCTAGGTGGCCTAACAAATTCGACCAAATTGAGAAATGAACTTTTTTAAATTATTTCCCGCCTGGGTGTTCTGATAAGTGCCTCAGAGTAAATTCCGTTGCTATGGTACTCGTAGTACAGGGAATTGCCCTAGTTTAAGACCAGGCGATTGATGTGGTTGCCTGGTATATTAAAATCTAGGCCAAGTTCAAAACTTCTTTACGCAATACATGTTACCCCCGATATTTTATAGTAAGAATAAGTCACTCGCTGGGATTGTTTTCGTTTTCATCGATTTTTTCATGTGCCCTAATTACTTTTACAAATACTGCTATATGTTCGAAATTATTACTTGTTTTCAACTTCTTCTGTTAACTCTGTACAGCATCTCACTGTAGGTTTAGGATATATGGACACTAAAGTGTTTTAGACTCTGACCTTGAACTTATCTCTGCCGGTGGGTGCTGTCGCGTATGGGATTGAGTAGAATACGTAAACGTCATCTTCCTTGTAGCCGCGTACAGAACCTGAGGTGGTACGCACGACTCTTGACTCCTGGTCGGCCTGCGTAGACGCCGCGCATAATATTACCAAAACTACACATAAAACCCGTCCAAACCTCATCGCAGTGAACTGATTACTAAATGATAATGAAGCCTTAACTTTTTTTTACGATGTTATCAGTTTGATAATATTGCCATAAGTATAGATTTTACATAATAAATGTTTATTATATTAATAAATACTACCTTTAGAAAGACCATTAGTGTTCTAATGTTTTAGTACTTATCTCAATATTATTCAAGTTATTACAAAACAAAATTTAGAACACATGATCGCAGAAGGCCATGTTGTTTCTAGGATATTAATATTTTGTTGTTCCATTATATTAATTATTTTTTTTCTGTGTAATCCTATCTTTCAATACCGGAGAGGCTCTACAAACTGCAAAAATAATACTTATACAGCCATTTATTCTATATTGAACCTTCATACGTATTCGACCGAAATATTTGGGTTGGGACTCACATATTCTGTCTCGTTTTAAAATTTGTTTTTATTGATTGGTAGAATCATCCCTAATATATCGTAAATTACAAAGTGACTATATAGAACTTGGTTTCAGTTATATTTTATAAGATTTAAATACATCGTTATACCGCGCCTAGTTCTCCGCAGTAATCAATCATAGCTACTTTTCTTTGTGTTATTCTTATTTTGAAACACAAAATAAGTTGTCATTTTTCTTTACTGTGCCTGTAACATCAGATTACAGTGATAGTTATCGCTAGCGGCCGCGTAACATGTTTGTATACAAAATGTTGTTTCTTTTTGTGACCGTTAGAGGCGCTGTATAATTTGCCGTACAAAATTTTAAGTAATTTACACGGTCGGTAGCGACAACTGTCACATTAAACTCGTGGTAGATAAGATAGGTTATCGTTCTCGAATCGAAGGGCGCTTTCTGAGCTATTCACATTCGAGTTAAACGTTCGATTCGGATTCGGATACGATATACGAGTATCATTATCTAACAGAGTTTACGGAGTTAGTTGGTGAAATAGATTATAAGAAAAACTAAAATCGTTTTGGTACTTGGTACTTGGTGTAACGGGCTAGTGTCCGCAACTCGACGTCAAGGCGCCTATTTTGCGTGTGGTAAAATCGTTTTACATACATTTTTAAGACTTTAAACGCCTTGAATATAGGAATGCGTTAGTCTTGCATTAAAATAAACTAATAAAATTGAACAAAATCCAAACTTTATTTAAAATATTAAGAGATATCCATACTACATTCTTGCTTTGTAAACAATAGGACGTTGGTAACTTTCATTCGATAACTGTGTTCTGAATAACTTTTGTAACCTTTGCTGGTCGAGAAGTTCGAGTAATCGTACGGGAGTGGTATAAAAAAGTATAAACTGTGGATGTGGAACTGTAGACTCTCGGTGTGGTTTTGAATGGACCTTGTATTGTGTATTTACTTAGACGATCTCTTTTTACAAATTATCTAAGATTTATCTATGGCGAAAAATGCTGAATCAGCATTAATATGTATAAACGTTATCTAACTAGATAATAATTATTAAAATCTTTTTTAAACTGGCACTTGTAAAATAGCGAAAAGTACATGTTCCCAGAAAGTATAAATATATAAGGGACGTTCTAATCATGATGAAATTTTCGATTTCCCTAGAAATATCCTGTGAAATTTGTTCCTTATACCACTTATTTTTATATCTACACCTTTATATTTAAAATATTAACATCTTGCACTAAAACTGGCGACGACGTAAGGAATTATTTTTTTGCGAAAAAGAAATTTTTTTGATAAGTCAAAACTTCAGCCCCCGGTGTGTCGCAACTCCCTAATGGAATAGAAAAACTTGTTTAAAAACTGAATTACGAAGCATCAATTAGAAGTAGTCTTACTATTTTAAAGTCAAGAATTGAGCCGGTGTATATAATACATTCACTATCCTATATAATATCCTATCACTGATTTTGCAGCCAAGGTCATTTAAATACTTTTTTCGCTGCAATTTGTTATCAGGCCCCTGGAAAAAATGTGACTCCAAAATGATCACAAATTGTAGGTACTATTTCTGTGCAATTTTGCTGTCCGGACCGATCGTAGCACGTCGTTAATTTAGCATCGAACCGCAAGTGACAAAACGGCACGCGTTCAGGACCCCACGTGTGCTAATTTTCTTCAAACCACTTGTGATTAGAATTCCTTTGAGACTGCAGTGCTGAGATTACATTGCCATTTATGATAACAATTTGTTATTCTGCTAAAATCTTGTTGCGATGGTGGTTGAATCTCAATATAGCGTCAGTGTCATGGCAGTGCATGGCATTCATTCATTCAGTCTCTAACGATCTATGTTGCCCTACTAAACTAAGGTAATTGCTATGCATACCTGAATTTATTATCCTGTTTAATTAACTATTTAGTCTTCAAATTAAATATATCCTTTAGTGACAAATAATTAGAAGAGTACGCCTTAGACGTGTCTTGAAAAGCATACAAAAACATTGCAATGGCAGTTGAATAGTAGATCAGATGGTTGGTTGTTGATGTCTCTACATAATAGTAATTTGCCGCTTTTGTGCCTAAGCCTATTGGACAATAGATCAAGTTGTGGATGGTTAAGGTCTAACAGATTGACAATGTGATCCGGCCCGGAAAGCTAGATATCCTCCGGTCCCTCCTGCCGCTTAAGTTATTGAGAATTGGAGAGACGTCGTTTTTCGGCGTCGGGCAGTGAGTATACCTAACAGCTCCGCCACCAATGAGGAGATTTGATAGTGGACTTAGAGCCGACGGGTTAGCGGTGACAACCGCTAGTTGGGCAATGCGCGACAGGAAGTGAGCGTGCCTACAGCTCCGGTACCTATCTGGAAAACGTGCACCCGGGACGGCTCACCCGAGACACTAGTCACTCGAGAACCAGACGAAGTCGAACCGTACGAACCCTGTATACTGGCGCAGGAACTGAGAATCTGGGGCAGGAAACTGAACTTATAAGATTCCTGGGCGCGTACAGGTTATGGTGCCCTTCTCGTATACCCTAGAGGCTAGGGGTAGGAAGGGAGGGTCACTACAATCAAAACTAATGTACAAAGATATGGGGCTGTTCACGTATGTGGTAGGTGACTGAAAAATAGGCACAGGCTTATGCATTTTTAATCTATAAGCATCAGCATTTTACGAAAATGTGATCTCGTTTCGACTGACTAGCAAGAATTGTTGTCGTTTTAGTTACGTATTTTTGTTACCAATACAGTAATGTTACTAAAGCGATTTATTGAGACTAAAAATTAATGTACAACAAATTTGCATGTTTAAAACTAAAAAATAAACGATTTTATTGTGATTTGTTTCGTTTTTTATACGTTCCCTGACTATTTTATTCGTCTCCGGACCACTTTTTTCAAATCGTCATAATTTGCATATTTTTTTCTTTTACTGTCGCTTCTAACAATTACATTATGAACATCTTTACAAACATGCAAGGCTAATTTACGAACTAAAATAGGGAAAAAATTACTAGTATTTATGTGGTCTGTGGGAAAAAGTTATGGGTCAGAATTTTGTCAAAATACATAATATAATAATTCACACTTCAAAATACATACTAATCAGTAGAATAAGTAAGAAAAGGTAAAAAAGTAAAGGTTGGTAAAAAAGCTGTGGTAGTCTAATGGTTTGACCAACCGCCTCTTGGCACTTGGTACTTGGTGTAACGGGCTGATGTCCGCAACTCGACGTCCAGGCGCCTATTTTAAGTGTGGTGGATGCTGGGTCCTACTCGTGCCACCCAAGCTCCTCCAGGAATTTCAGCAGCCTCCTCGGTTTGCTGAAGACTTCGGGGAGCGACCTCAGCACTCCAAGGTAAACCTACCGCCTCACAAACAGAGGGTGTGGGTTAAAATCCGTGCTCTGAGTATGTCGGAACTTACGTGCGAAATTTAATTTGAAATTGAATCGTGAGCTTTTTGGTGAAGGAAAAAACATCGTGTTAAACCAGTACGTCGAAGAAGGTACATAAAACGGAAAACGTAAAAAGTTCCCAATCCTCATCGGGCCAATGTAGAGCGAGACCTGCGCCCAGCAGTGGGTCATATAAATGGATTGATGATGATGGTGAATGAGCAAAACAGGCATTTAACACATAAAGTACAGTCTCCTACCCTATATCGAGTATGCCCCTGAGTGAGTAGCAGCGTCTATTTATTGGTACAAGTTATCATTGGGAGCAGTTGCTAACCAGACATTAGTCTAGTTAGCAAGATATTGGAACAAGTTGGCTCGCTTGCAACCGGGCGGCGACTGCTATTATTTATGAACAAATTGTTCGATAATTACTAAGAGAAAGGTAACTGCTCCTTACGATTGGTTTTATCGCGAAATAATATTCTCGTAATAAGTAGCCTGCCTTTGAGATTGGTATTTAAAATGAGGGTTAGAGTCTGTACGTGAGTACATAGGGATCTTTAACTGGCATTACAAATAAAGGTAACGAATGCACTCTGAAATTTACTCAACTAATATATACATAACAATTGCAGTGCCGCTCAGAGCTTTAAATTTTAAGGATCTTAAATTTTAAAGGCACTGCCTCTGCGCCCATCGCCCTGAGACATAAGTTGACAAGTCCCATGCGCCAGTAATTTCATTAGCCCCCTTTACCCTTCCAAACAGGAACGCAGTATTGCTCACATTACTCCTCGGCAGCAGAAATAGGTAAGGTGGCATCTTTCACAAGGAGCTCTGCTGCTTTCTAGATGTCTAGATCATAAAATCTATAACGAGTCTGAAGAGACAATTTAACCGCTGTTAATAAAGAGATTGTTATCATTGTACTTCTCACACTCAGTTCGAGTTTTACAAATGCCAGAAAGGACGACGAGAATATAATTAATCATGTTGCGTCTTTACGTGTTTATCAAATCTACCATCAGCTTTGGGTAAATTTTAAAACTGTTTTTTCTGTACTTCTATGCACAAAATCGTAAAACTGGTGCTACCCATGCGTAGACCGATACCACCCAAACCATAAACTCACGAGAGAAATAAATGTAGGCCATACAAATATTTCTCCCGGCCCGGGAATCAAACACAGGACCTCTGCGTGGCAGACCAGCTTGGTAACCGTTCGGCCACGGAGACAGTTAAAGTTTATGTTGCATTGCTCGTTTTAATACATCTGCAGTAATTGGAAGATGTAGTCAGACGTAGAAAAATTTACTATAAACCGTGAGGCGTGTGCCACATGCTAATTTTACACTAGTTCACAAGCAGTCACGTTATCCAGTCTACAACCATGCCTCGCCAGTCATTGTCACTACGACCACCCGTCCTGCACTGCCACCTTCCGCCTTCAACCAATAGAAGCCACCAGCAAACCGTGTGCCAAGCGAATTTTGATGAACGTAAGCAGCCAGCCCATATAAGCCTTACAATTTCATTTTTTAAAAGATTGTCTAGAGTTAACCTGATTAGCTGAAATAAAAGGGTTTTGCAGATTTTATTATCTTGTTTGCTGCAGTTGCATTCTGTTACTATAATAATGAATGGCATAAGAAACACATGGTCAGATTCTTTGTGCAACATTTTAGATTATAGTTGAGTACATTTATATGGGTAATTTTCAGGTTAGTTTACTTAACCTAAATTTTCATTATTTAAGTATTCGAGTATATCAGCGTGAAATATTAAATAATATTTCAGGTTACTACACTCGAATATTAAATAATGCTTCATGATAATATTTTAGAATATTTAAATATTAAAAATTGCCACCGAAATTAGGTAGAGAAAAATAACTCAGCTATACTGATTGGTACAACATACAGGTAATCCAAAATTCGTTCTCTATCACAATTCTGAGTGTGTCGTAGAGGGTGGTGGTGGGGGCGGTGAAATAGGGGCGCGGTAGTGCTTATCGTAGATATCGTCCCAGAAGCGCCTGCGGTTCTCCAGTAACGGGCCGTCGATCAACTTTGCCGGCATCGTCAGAGACATGAAAGGCGCACCTAACGCGTCGGCCGGTGGCCAAGAGGGCAGGGGGCTCTCAGATGACACTGGCTTGCTGAAAATTAATATCATATTTAAAATTACAACTAAACTACACCTTACAACTAAAAATTGTGAACAAAGCAAAAAATGGTTAGAGTTCTTAGTAAGTTAGTAATTTTCTAATTTATTGGAAAATAATTAAATCACAACATACCCCGTAGCAATGAAGTTGAGCCACAGTTCTCGAGTAACTTTTTTCAAATTTAATAAATCCTCGCTAGGATTTTGAGGTGGTAACAAATCGCTTATAGTAACTGGGTCCATTACGGCTATTGTTTGAGCACAATGATTTGCACCCTTAATTTGTGTTTGTATTGATTTAGGTAATAATTGCTCCTCAGGAAAAGAGTATTCATAGAGGTACACTTGATCGTTGCCTGCCTCTGCGTGATATTTTACGGCTCTTAAAGTTGGATATGCAAACATAACATCAGAGAAGTAATCTATATATGCCAATATGGTTTTGTCACCAATAGCTTTGTCTCCAAAGTAGAATTCCTTTACTTGTTTTGCTACTTCCTCTTTTTGTGCATCACTTTCAAATTCTAAATCAGCTGGTAGGAAATCGGAGAACTTGGAATTCATTTTATCTTTAAACAAATCGTAACCCGTTTGTACTCGAAGCAGACCCTCCATATTTGCAAATCCATACAATAATGGAACTTTATTATATTTTCCACTTTTCAATATATTTACGGGTGCATCATCGAGTAATATGTGTGTGTTAGTATGGCGTTCGACACATGGAACGAACATAAAGGTCGAGTCAGGTCTAGTTGCAAAATTATCCGACGTTAACACCTCAAACGAGGCACTTTTGTAAAATTCTTCAAGCGCGTATAAGTTGTCTATGTCTGTGAAGTTTTGAGTCTTTGCAAATTCCTTGGCGTTTTTTAGAGGGTTTATTTGCACCGACCATACTGCGACGTTGGCACCACTTTCCGGAATTACTTTATTGAATAATCCTTTTGTGGACTTCGAAAGCATGAGTAGATCAACTGCGGAGGAGCCGGCGCTGTATCCGGCGATGGTTACCTCATTAGGGTTGCCACCGAATTTAGCGATATTTTTCTGTACCCAGCGCAGTAGCGCTACTTGGTCTTTCATTCCGGCGTTGCCAGGTACGTCTTCTGTACCCAAACAGAGAAAACCGTGCACTCCAAGTCGGTAGTTGAATGTGATAGCGATGACTTTTTTACTTTTAACCAAGGCTTTTGGTGTCAAAAAATTCCCATGCCCCACCTGGTATCCTCCACCATGCACGTAGACCACAACTGGTAATTTAGTTTGTTCTGTATCAGGAACGTACACGTTTACGATAAGGCAGTCCTCTTGATAGATACTTGTTTGTGGAAGGGGAAATATGACAGATTGATGGCACACAATATGTTTATCTACAGCTTCGAATGTATCCAGCCACATCGGTGCCGGGAGTGGAGCCTGAAAAGATAACAGATAAATATACAAAATATTTTATTCCCTCGTACATTTTGTGTTACACCTCGTACATTTTGTGTTACACCTCGTACAATTTTTTGTTGTATCTTAAAAACCATATTTAATAAACTATTCAAAGTCGATGCAAATGATAATTCTACTATATATTTGATACTTTCTGCCTTCAATTTATATCACAATTACCAGCAATGTAGTTAAACTGCATTCAAACGAGTTATTATTATATTTGAATTCGTAAAAAAATACTAAACGAAATTAATTGAAATTAATTTCTGACGAGTTGGTTTTGTAAATAGGGATTTGCTTCAGTTTATTATGGATCCTAATTACATGGATCTTTTTTATTTATTTTTGTAAAAGAGCATAAAAGTGCAAAAATAACCAAGGTAAGTACGTTATCAAGTTGCAAGGAATAATTTGTAGCTAAGTTAGCGATTACTGTGGTATCTAAAGCGTGGTTTGTTTCAATACTGATTCCGTGGCCGAACGGTTACCATGCTGGACTGCCATGCAGAGGTCCCGGGTTCGATTCCCGGACCGGGAGAAAATTTGTATGGCCTACATTTATTTCTCTCATGAGTCTGGGTGTAATTTGTGGTTGTCTATGCGTGTGTCCATGGCACCCGCGATACAGGGTTTCTCTAGTGCGGGGCTATGTATATGTGCGTCATTATTATTATATAAAAGAAAAAGTTAAAAAAATTACCTATTTTTTTGCGTGCTATATTTGTTTTTAAATTTATATTTTGTGATTTATGATGTAAAATATCAGTTAGAATTTATATCGTAGGTTTTTCTGAAATATTTTTTGTGAAATAAAAATACACATTGGTGTTTAGTACCAAGCGCAGAACCTAAAAAAAATTACGCTTTAAAAACGTAACAACACGACAAGTATGTACAAAAAAGAGGAAATTTTCCAAAGGTTCCCAATTTTTTTTCATGCTTGTAACACAGTGTCATTTTTACAAATATTTGTTACGGTTACATAGTACATAATGATCTTTATTCATTGAGTGCATTGAGTTAAAACCACTTTTGCCGGGATAATATGCTTGGTAACATAAAAATTGTAAAGCTCCTCGGTCTTTCTTATTATAAGCAATATATTATCATCTAACTTCAATTTCTACTAACTCTATATAGTATCTCGGCGGGTACAGGATGCAATTGATGAAAAGTAAATAGATTGTTGTTTTACAGTCTGACCTTGAACTTGTTCCTGCCGGTAGGCGCGGTCGCGTATGGGATTGAATAGAATATGAAGAGGTCATCTTCCTTGTAGCCGCGTACAGCGCCCGATGTGATCTGCACGACTCTTGACTCCTGGTCGGCTAACGCTTGAACAAGCCCCGCACATATCACGAATAGCACACTTAAAACCCGTCCAAACCTCATGGATATCTTCTTTCTTATTGAAATTATGATTTTTTAATATTTGAGTAAATGTACTGTGATGTCACAGTCATGACACCAGTCTCCCTAAACTTTTCTCTGAGAGAAATCCGAGGACCTAAACGGTACGCAGATCCATCAATGCAATCTCATAAAAGCATGCGAAAAATGCGTACCAATCTATAACAGAAATACTGTAACACAGGGCATCCAGTACAGGTTGCGTCTCTCAAATGGCCTAATACGTCATTTCAGCCTTTGTATGAATGAAGTTTGTCCGAGGTAGATTAACTCGTCAACAACTTCGAGAGTAGAGGTTCCTACTGTTACAGGGAAGGATAACTATGCAAAATCTAAACCTTGAATTTATTGCATTATTTATTTATATTTCGATAAAACACTCAACCTAGTTGCAATTGGTATTGTCCATAATGCGATTACGTTGATGTCTTTTGCTCAATAAAACTGATTTTACTCAAATAACCCTTCTTAATCATATTTTATAGTAGTAGCTACATGTGACTCTTGACTACTCTATCGTACTACTGTAACACAGTGAAAAATATAAATAACATATTATGCAAGTTTCAGTAAAGATGTGCACGACGTAGCATCCAGCACACAGTTAAGAGATTAGACTAGGGCGTTATGTGAGTTATTAGTAAAAAGTGGAACATTTGGAGTTCTAGATTTGGAAAGCTCATTCTAGAGCATGCAATATTTTTTTATGATTCCATGTGACGGGACGAACAAGTCGAGCGCCTGGTGGTAATTGAAGTGACACGCTTGTCCATAGCAGTTACAGTAACTGTCAGAGCTTTAAATCGCAAAGATCTGAGGAGTATAGCCACTGCGCCCGGCACCCTGAGACACAAGTTTGCGAGTCACATGTCTCTGTACCCTTATACCCTTCAAAACCGGAACGCGCTAATGCTCACATTATTACTTGGCGGCAGAAATAGATAAAGATGCAATATAAAATTGTCCATAACAATAACAATTCTTTTGTAACTTTTGTAAGTCTATTTTTTTATATTTTTAGATTAATCTCTTCGATTTGTAATCAACACTATATCTAAATTACTACTACTTTGACATATATATAGATAAGTACCTACTACTACTGCTATATAAATATGTATACAGATAAAATTAATTACATAAAGCATGCGACATTTCCAAGGACTGATATGGATTTTAAGTGTATCATCATTATTTGCAAATAGCATTTCAGACAGTAGGAAGTAGGTACGTACTTGTAGAAGGGTGTATATTGTATTAAAATTATTATTGTTGTTTGTTTTTGTTGTTCTATAATGTCTCTTTGTGTGCCGTAAAAATATTGTATTATCTACTATTATATAAGACTACATAAGACATTAAATATAAAAGCATAAAGTCAGGGCCCATGACGCTTTCACAATAAAATGTAGTAAGATCTCATGTAGAGCCGTCAGCGTCCTTTTTACCCTTACATTAAAATTGTGGTTGTTTTAAAACTGCATCTGATTTTGAAACAAATTTTGTTATTCATAAATTATTATTGAAAGGGGAATTTTGGTCTTCTCCAGTGATAAAACAATTAGGTATCTAAGAACTAACCATTTCTATTACTAATTAATTTTACTCAGACTCTAATATCGCTCATTGATTAAAACTTGTATTGTATATCGACGTACACGATTTATATGTATCTATTAATGCAGTGATTTATCTATAATTACCAACTGAAAAAAAAAATGCGAATCAGCATTACTATAAAATTAACAAGTATCTTACCTACATAGTACCTTATCTATCTAAATAATAAATATTACGATAAATACAATTGCAATTACAATTGAAGTCAACCCTATCAAAGATATTAAATGTACAATTATAAAGTCAAGACCCGCGATTCTTTCACAATAAAATGTAGTAAGATCTTATGTAGAGTCATCTAGCGTTCTTTTTACCATTATATTAATACATTTTGTTAATTATTAAGTGCTTATATTTTAAGTAATAATTATTTCCGTGGTGGGGGGGCCTGGAAGCTATAGCACAGGTTTCGACCTAGTTTACATTCCAGCTTCCTCACAAACTATAATTAGCTAATACAACTAGTCCTTATTAATACATGTAACAAGAATTTTGTAGCTTGTGATGGTACAAATAAACTATTTTTCATATTAGTGGTTGTATGAAAGCTGCTTAAAAAGGCAACTGGGTTACCCAAAAATATCAGTGGACACACTTTTGTAGCATTTACAGAACAAATTTTCAGTTTTATTATACACAGAAAATTAAAAGTTGCTTAATACTATTTATTAAAAATCATATTGAATTCATCAAAAAAAATATTCTTGTAGGCTACTGGAAATAGCCGCTACCATTAAAATTGCACTTGAAACAAAATTACTCAAATAAAATCATGGATGTGACTATGAAATTTTTGATTTTAATAATTTTGTCATTTAAATGGCAAAATGTCATTAAAATTAACAATTAAAAAGCAAAGTGAAAGTGAATTTGCGGGTTTTAATCTACGATTTAGCTGAATAATGGCAATGTGCTTAATTTTGAATGACATAAACATTGCCTTGAAATGTAAAGCCAGCTGTAACCGTATCCGTTGCATATTATGTTACCAAAAATCATAGTGTGTACGTGTTTTCGAGCTTACCGTGAGCGAAACACGTCTGGTTCGCAGTGAGCTGACGATAACCAGGTACTCATTCTAGCGAGTGAAGACGTTTCACGCGTACACACTAGAACCTCGTTACTGTATCTGTCACGTTACAGTTACACAGCTCGCTAATGAGTACCCGCCTTAATAGCGGGTTCACGAGTCTTTCACTTGCATTTTTCGCTTGATTGCGTGACACGTTTCGCATATACGGAAAGATCTGTTGCGCACGCGCAAGCAATACTGTTCACGTGTCGCTCGCTAGTGCCGCCCGCTTGCTTTGCATTGGATTTCTTTACGTTGCGTGAGTTTGATAACTAGCAAGCTTGATATTTCCAAGCAAGCAACAGGTAACGTTTGCGGAGGACCACTGATCAATCATAGAGCAGCAGCGTCCACGCGTCCACTACAACCAAAACAAAGGCAACGCGCCGCGAAGTCTCGCCTTAGCGCGGAGGGCAAATTTCTACTCAGTATACCCAGCCAACAACGCAAGCATGCGAAACCGCAAGTGGGAGACTAGTGAACCAGGCATAATATAGCGTAATATATTGTATAATTGACATATTTGTTAAAAATAAATTTTTACCATTTATTTGGGTAGGCAAAGGTTGCACCATACAGCCTCTTCATACATCAATAAGCTCTGACTAGTAACTTACAATATTGTTACAATTTTCATCCAAGAGCCGCCCGCCTGCCAGTGTGTTACATTGATATTGTTCTTAAATAGCGAAATGTGTTTATGTTTACTTTCACAACATATTTATTCTAGTTGGATGCTAATACGACTGTCACACAGCTTCCACAATAATTTAAAGATTTTTTT
>NW_020653945.1:13057838-13110264 GCF_003589595.1 Hyposmocoma kahamanoa
GTGATGAACACTATCATTTTAATAAACATTAACTGCACAAAACCAAAATATTTCTGCCTTTAATTACGTATCAATTAGTACATAATATTAATTACATTATTCCTAGCCCAAGTATTTACAGACTTAAAAGGGAATCTAGAACCATTATAAATGTAATTATAGCTTCTGAATAAAACATTTTTATTTATTTTTTATTTTGACATAAGCATTAACATTTAAGTCAGCGCTAAATAGGAAACTCTATTAACGATATAATAATAAATATTAAAAAAATCTAATAACGATTATATTTTATACAAAGTATTATTGTTTTCGAATGCGAAAGGAAAAAAAGTAGTAAAAGTGAAAGTAAGAGGTTAAAAAAACCTACCTCAAAAGTCATTCATGCCCTAGTTTGCCACTCTTACGGTCGTATTCCCGAACTGTACGCAATGCTCAAGGCAGGATTTCAGCAGATTTGAGTATGATTTCAAGCACTGGAAATACAACCCTAATGGCAAGGACTTGAGTATGATTTCTAGTGCTTTGAATTATACTCAAGTCCTGACTTGAGCATTGAGTAAAGTTCTAGAGGTGGAATATTTTCTTGAAATTTAAATGGGACCACATCTGAGGTACCTTCTTTCCAACAAAAATAGAATCATCAAAATTGGTTTACAAATGGCGGAGTTATCGCGTAACACATGTACAAAAAAAACACGAATTGAGAACCTCCTCCTTTTCTTGAAGTCGGTTAAAAATTAAGTTGTTTGTTAGTATAGTGTCTGACCTTGAACTTGTCCCTGCCGGTAGGCGCGGTTGCGTATGGGATTGAATAGAATATGAAGAGGTCATCTTCCTTGTAACCACGTAAAGCGCCCGAGGTGATCTGCACAACTCTTGCCTCTGGATCGGCCTGCGCCTGAGCACAAGCCGCGCAAATCACGACAAATACACAAAAAACCCGTCCAAAACTCATCGCGGTGGAGCGAACACTAAATGATAATGGTGTCGACTCTTTATTATCTAATATTTCCATTAGATAATAATTCCTGAGTTGGATAGGACGATGATTTGCTCTTTGCAAACCGGTAGAAATTTGTTTTGCAACTTTTAGACCTTTGTGTTTGTGATGATTTTAGCTTCCGAGTCAATATTATTTATTTTACTTAGTATGTACGTGTGTACTAAATAATATATCTTAGGTGTAACGGAACGAAAACAGTCAGTCCAAAATATTACATTTTATTATTTCACGAGATTTTAAATCTATCTATACAAATAATTTTTACTACGAACTCCCCGCCATTATGAAAATAATCTCCGTTGTTCCATACTAACTTTCATACCTATGGACCGAAATGTGTGGGATATATGTGCACATTTAAAGTAAATTTGGTGGTATTTATTGGTAGAATCACCTCAAAATAGTAGTAAAATAAAAGAAAATTATACTCTGTATTGAATTTGGTATAAGGTATAAGGTTTATTTTTTCATTTATTGTAAATACATCTGACGCCTGTGCCGTTGGTGTTGACCTTCGCAGTAAATTAATAAACCAATTACCTTGTAGTCTCAGTCTAACATTGACACAACGAAAATTACAATGTATGTACTTCGCGTACATTGCGGCATATTGTTTTCTTTTATGATACCGAGCGACGAGACGAACAAGTCGAGTGCCTGGTGGTAAGCAACACACCTGTCCATAGCAGTTGCACTCAGAGCTTTAAGTTGCAAAGATCTGAGGGGCACTACCACTGCGCCTGTCATCCTGAGACATAAGGTGACAAGTCCCAAGTGCCTGTAATTTCTCCAGCACGCTCTTCAAAAATGAAACACAATAAGGGATAAACTATAAAAGTGGAACAGATTTACAAGAAAATTGTTTTTCGTATGGACAATTTTATATAGAATGAAAAACAATTCTCTTGTAAGTTTATTCCTATTTATCGTTTATCCCTGGGATTTTTCATAGATTTGTCATTGATAAATTTATTTGTTTTTTATACATTTATATTAAAGAAAATCAACAGCCTAATACAATCAAATTGTTTATAAGTACTTTAAATTTATACTATCTATTTATCTTATATACTTAAAAAAACTAAAGCCAATTAGATCTACATTCTAATGTGTACAACAATATGTCATAATTTAGTCGCGATGAACAGAATATAATATGTATACGTTATATATACATATGTACAGTAACAGTTATGAGTAGTTCATGTTCTGCTAAAACAAGTAGTTTTAAGAAACAAAAAACCATAATATTCTGAATGTCAATAAATTTACTTTATTGACATTCAATTCATTTTAACTGCCTCTGTGGCCGAACGGTTACCATGCCGGACTGCCACGCAGAGGTCCCAGGTTCGATTCCCGGGCTGGGAGAAATATTTGTATGGCCTACATTTATTTCTCTCGTGAGTTTGGGTGTAATTTGTGGTTGTCTATGAGTGTGTCCATGGCACTTGCGACACAGGGTTTCCCTAGTGCGGGGCTATGTTGAGTGTGAGCGTTATTATTATTATTATTATTATTATTATTATTCAGAATCTACTTTCTTATGCAGTGTCCCAGGGATATGGAACACGGAGGGAAAGTGCTTTATATATTGTAGACAGGATAGTTTGCTTCATGAAGACACTATTTTATTTTTAATACAAGTGCTTGCCTCGTCTGGGATCGAACCGAACAAATGTGAAAGAAAGCATCCTGTATTTTTATGATGCCGATCGAAAGGGTCATTCATAAGGATGAATTTACTACTAGCCGACCCGATATAGTTACAGTAGTTACAGTAAAAAAATACGAATTATACTATTGTCATTTCGACAAAAAAACGAAGAACCACGACTGTAGATACTGGGTTCAAGATAGTGCATACATACATACATATCACGCCAGTCTCCCGCCGGGGTAGGCAGAGACTATAGACCTCCACCTGCTACACTCTTGACAAACATTCTTCATACATACATTCTTCGTACTTTTAACCCGGCCTTTTTAATGACATCCCCAATCTGATTAATAAGTACGCCAAGATTTACCTATGTGTAGTCCTCTAGATAGTATTTACAAAATTTCATCCGTTTAATTATTTCATTTCCATAATAAGATTAAACTACGCGTAATGGAACGCGCTTCTATTGGAACGTGTAAATGGAACGTGTTTCGTTAGACCTTCGCGTACTAGGTACCACTGATCTACAAGTGATGTGGCAGTCTTGTAAAGTCTATTTCAATCCATTTTGAACAAACAGTAAACAAAACTGTTTGGTTAAAATTCTAAAGCAATCACTCAATAAATCGAACAAGTAACACTTTCACGTATATTTCGAAGATTTAGACTTGTTATCTCATCACTTTTTCCAACAATATTCATTTGAA
This sequence comes from Hyposmocoma kahamanoa, assembly GCF_003589595.1. Lineage (NCBI taxonomy): Eukaryota > Metazoa > Arthropoda > Insecta > Lepidoptera > Cosmopterigidae > Hyposmocoma > Hyposmocoma kahamanoa. The sequence goes on from NW_020653945.1 coordinate 13,061,215, forward strand.
TAGCATCGTAAAATCGTATTTGAAAAATGGTAATCCAAAAGTGAGGTTGTTTTTCATCTATACATCTCTGGCTTGTCTATGGTTGCATAATGCTGTACGAGAAAAAACATTCGGTTCATTTAATTAAAGTATTTGTAATCGATTAGTAAATGAAATATTTCAGTCGCAATCGAACGAGTATTTAAGTGTAAGGATTTGAAGGAGGATTTAAAATTAGGATTTCGGAAATTTTAAATATGTGTTTATAGGTTATGTAAGGAAAACCGCTACTAAGGGTCGTATTCCAGAACTCTACTCAATGCTCAAGTCAGGATTTGAGCAGACTTGAGTATGATTTCAATAATCACATATATTACATATACACATAAATTATCACAATATTATTCAGCGAAATCGTCGATTAAAACTGCAAATTCATTATGATTTTATTTCAACATTTTGACGATAAGGGGGACGATATTGAAATAACAAAATTATAGAAAGTTATCAAGTCCACTATTACATAGTCACCATTACTTGAGTAATTTTAATTATACTGGTTATTAAACAGCTTCATAGAGTAATTTTTTCAATGAATTCAATACTATTTTTAATTGTTTTGTATTGTTATGTAATATATATATTATTGTAGTATTAATTTTAGTTTTCTAATAATTTATGAATAACTGAAAATTTATTTCAATAATATATGACAAAGACGAGAAGCACTTTTAATACAACCACAATTTTAATGTAAGGTTAAAAATAACGCTAGACGGCTCTACTTGAGATCTTACTACATTTTATTGTAAAAGAGTCAAGAGACATTACTATGTTTTATTTAATATCTTTGATAGGTTTATGTAGTACAAATATTTTTATGGCACATATTATATACCAACCAAAACATAAAAAACAATCAACAATAATAATTTTAACTTTCAAAATTATTAATCTACTTTCGTGTGCATACTAATACACACGAACCTACATATACGTACCTACCTCCTACTACCTGTACTGTAGTTAAACTGAAATGCTTGAGTGATTTCAAATGTAATTTTAATTGCCTATTAAAACGTACGCTTACGATATATATTAATAATATTTTTTCCAAATATTTTACTCAGACTCTTGATGGAAATAGATCTGAGAATGGTGGAGTCTGAATTACATACTGCCATATTTTAAAATAAATAGACACCATCATCGACACCCTTCTTTAAACACAGATAGATACCAATCCAATCACGATGATAAGTCTATTTACGAAAATGATGTTATAATTCAAGAGCCACAGATGAAGATTTTTATTTAGCTTTTGATTCCCTTTTCGCTGTTGTCCAATCATTTTGTCCTATATTTATACTTCATTTTTGTTTTTCCTTTAAAAGTATATAAGCATTTAATATTATTTTTTATTTATTGTTATGTATGTATTAGTATTATTATTATTTGTTTATTTATTTATTTAAAGATACACCATCAACTTAACACAAAACAATATTAAAAAGAAATACACACAGGTTCACTATACAAGGTGCCAAGTCACTACAGTTGCATACATCACTAAAAATCTAATGTTAACCAATGAGATACTAATGAAAATATATAATTAGAAATATAAAATTACAGTAATAATTAGTTATCTATAATAGATATTTACAAGTTTCATTAGTTCAAACAAATTGCTTGCACATACGAAGAAACTGCTTAGTATTTTTTATATTAAAGATATCTATGTCGCCGTCTCCAGTCGTAAGTAAGTCATTGTATGACTGCATGAGTCTGTTCAAGGGGGCATACTTTCCAAGATTAGTCCTGCCACTAGACAAAACAAATGTTCTGACTATGGGGTACCTAGGCACTTTACGAGGAACGTTAAAATTAGTGAGGGCAAGAGCCTCTGGCGACGACATACCTCCATGCACTATCTTATGCAAAACTCCAATATCGATGATTCGGCGTCTGGTCTCGAGAGAAAGCATTTTGAAATTGTGTAGGCGAGTATTATATTCAGCACGATAGGGGCAGTCGGGGCCTTTATATGCCAGAAAACGAGTAAAGTTACGTTGTATCCTTTCAATTCGTTCACAATGGATTCTATAATGTGGATTCCAAATTGGGGATGCATATTCCAAGGTACTACGTATCAAAGTGTTATATAAAGCGAGTATGGCATCCGGACTCCTGAAGTCCTCCTGAAGTCCCTGCAAGAGCGTTTGACGAAACCCACCATCTTCCAAGCGTTTAATATGATACTATTAATATGGTTCGTGAAATTTAACTTGCTGTCAAACATGACCCCAAGATCACGGACACAAGAGTGCTCAGTTAGACATACACCGTCCACTTTATACTCTGACTGGACAAAATTCTTATTTCTAGTAAACTTAATGTGAAAGCATTTAGATGCATTTAAATTCATTTTATTAAGTTTACACCAATCGTGAGTAGAATTCAGATCCAACTGTAGAAGGTTAACATCGCTCTGGGTTTTTATGCTTTTGTATAATTTAACGTCGTCGGCAATCATGGAACACTTACTAGTTTTGATTCGGTCGGAAATATCATTTATGAAGGCCAAGAAAAGAATTGGACCGAGATGGGAGCCCTGGGGCACTCCAGAAATAGGCTCGAAAGAAGAAGACTTAAAACCGAGCACCGTTACACGTTGTTGTCTGTGTTTTAGATAAGACCAATTGAGCAGTTTGCCATGAATGCCGTAGGATCAAGTTCAAGATCAAGTTTCGACAGCAATAAGTACAAACATAATCAAATGCGCTGCTAAAATCGGTATATATTGAATCAATTTGAATTCTTTTATCAACGGAATTGGTAAGGTCTGTAGCATAATTTAGAAGGTTACTAAAAGTCGATTTATTTTTCCGGAACCCGTACTGAAAATTGGATAAAACTTTTTCGAGATGATTTGTAATGACAGGATAAACAATCTTTTCAAATATTTCAGGTATCACACTCAAAATGGATATCGGTCGGTAGTTTTTTATGTTACGTTTATCGCCCTTCTTGTGTACAATGTTAACAGTCTTCCATTTCGATGGGAATATTGAAGTATCCATTGATTTATTAAATAATATCATTATGGGTAATGCCAACTGCTCATATATGTCGTTTTAACAAAAAATGGTGGTATGCCGTCGGGACCAGCACCTTTGCTTGCATCAACAGATGTTGATTCGATGACGGAAAACAGTAACTTGTAAAATCTGGAAACAGCGACATTGACATCATTACAACAGGATAATTCAGAATCCCAATCAATTTTATTCAAAGCAGTTTTCACCAGATTATAATTTGCTTTCTTAAAGTTATGAGTCGCAAATTGTTTACTAGCCATATTAGATTGCGACTGTAATTCCATAGTAATTTCGAGGGCAGGATGATGTGGATCGTGCCTGCAAAGCGGTCTATCGCATCTTACATCCTGTACACCTCCGATATTGCTCAATATCAAATCCAAGATTCTCTCATTATGGTTCTTCACATTGTTATATTGCGACAAAATATTAAGTGACATAAAATCAACAAAAGTATATCCTAAGTTACAGCTATAGTTTGAAGGTGTTAATTTAATACAATTTTCAATATCAAACCCCCAATCTATAAAACCTAGATTAAAATCTCCCACAATAACTACATTGCCAGTATGGGATTGCATTACGATATTACAGTTCTCAATCACCGAATTCAGAGCAGCAGTAGTCACAGGAGGAGGCAAGTAAAGGGCACATAACAAAATTTCTTTTACTGTTGAATCACATTTATGATATTTCACAGCGATCTACAGATCTTCGTTGCTGCTCTCAAAATGCTGGACTCTCCTAGACTGTAGATTATTTGAAACAGCAATTAGAACACCACCCCCAGATTTACTAAGGGAGGACGTAGCATAACGGTCTCTTCTATAAACATGATAGTTGCCAGCAAACAGTTCGCCGTCGAGCAGACCATCGTCCAACCACGTTTCAGAACCAATAATGACATCGTAGCATGTAGAAAGTACAGCCAATTGAAAATCTTTAGTTTTCATCTTGAGCCCTCGGAAATTTTGATAATAAATGTTGAACATAACGATCTACCATTGGGTCTTCATAAGGACCTGAGAGCTCAGACTTACAGGTTATTCAGGTTTTCATACGACTTGATTTGTTTAGCAGGAGACTGATCATTTTTCCGAACGAAGATACGGCCGTTGCGAATCCATACGTATTTATAATCCTTATCTCGGGCAACATGTCTCGTACGAGCGTGAAGTGCTTTGTAATATGGAGCCAGGTGTTCTGATACAAATATCGGCGACGTTTTTCCACCATAGCCGAGGTGTCCAGAGTGAAGCTTTTCAGATGGAGTGGCTTTATTAAATTTGGCAACAGCAGCCAGGATTTCGTCACGTATTTCAGTGCTAGGGAGCTTCACTACAATAGCGCATGACCTTTCACTAGAATCATCCATCTTCCGAACCCGCGTGCAAAACAGAACATTAGTATCAGCAATGGGTCTTGAAACCGCAGAACTTAATTGCTTAAATACGGAGACATGATTTTCAGGCTTGTGCTCGGGGATTCCATTTATTTCGACATTTGTTTCACGTGCGTGTTGCTCGAGTAGGTTCAGTCTACCAGAAAGTTTATCTACCATTATTATATTATTATTTGTATGTATATATATCTACGTACATGTTTATATTTTTGTGATTACTTATTATGTAGTGTACTTATGATGATATTCTTTGGTTGAACCCCTTTTGCATATCCGAAATGTATATGCCAAGGTTGCCTGGAAGAAATTGCTACATAGCATTAGCGCCGCCTGTTACACATTAACTTACTACTACTTAATAGTAGTAGTAAGTTAATGTGTAACAGGCGGCTTAAGTATAATTAGTTAAGCTATTGTATTGTATTTTAACATTGACCTTTTGTTTGGTAGGTCAATGTATTTTAACTGTAGTTTTATGTACAGTAAAGAATATTTCATTCATTCATTCATTTATTTTAAACGTTGTTTTACTCTAATGAAAGTAAATCAGTTTTGTTTTAAAATCCGTAATAAGTAAAACTACTAAAGTTATATCTAAACGTAAAACATTATTATATGAATACACGAATTGTACTTTTCTAGTTTTTCCAATTTTCAGACAAATATTTTAAGCCACAAACAAATCTGTACTATTCAAGCTTGAATAGTAAGTCAGAGTCAGATTAGTAATGTCGTTTTATGATAAAAACTAATTTTGTTCATTTTTTAATTGAGTCACTTTCATTCTATAAGTGTGCTATTATTCTGATGCTACTCTTTGCATAGCAAATCGATATATCGCTACACTTACTGAAATTATCCAAACACCTTATTAGTATTAAAAGAAATCTGTTACCCTCACTTGTTTATTATTACACGTAAAAAATTGTTATACGATTTGAATTCCTGCTGCTAACTCTAAATCACCGTGAAATACCAAATCTTTTGTTGTTTTAGAACTTGTATCTACCGGTAGGTGCGACCGCGTATGGGATTGAATAGAATATGAAGAGATCATCTTAATTGTACCTGCGTAGAGCGCCCGAGTTAGTCTGTACGACCCTTGACTCCTGGTCGGCCAGCGCCTGAGAATCACGAATAATAGACATAAAATCTGTCCAAAACTCATCGCAGTGAACTGAATACTAAAATAATAATGATGCGGGCTCTTTATTACCTACTATGTTCCATTGAGAAAATCATTAATGACTTGGATTTTAGGACGATGACTTCCCGTTTGTAACCACCACTGTAGGATGTCTTCCGAACTTGCGGCCCTCGGTTTATTTAGATAATCCTCGAACTCATTGTTATTGAAGCGTTGAATACCAGATCCAGATGATGTAGAGGGGCATGCATACAATTTATTAAAATCGATTACGTCTTCGTCTTCATCACATTCACATACTTCATTGTCATGTCTTGGTAATCCTGGAGATCCAGGCACTGCGTGTAGGTTTTTATATTCCTTATAAAGTTCTTCAAATTTACGCAGGCTTTCAGATTTTAGTTGTTGTCCCCACATTGTCACATGGAAAGTCTGAGATTTGTGCCTTGGATCTAAAATTAAGGTGATACAGTAAATCCAGTTGGCCATCCTATAATGCTTAAGCATTTTATTTTGGGCGGCTTGGAAACCCAAAATGAGCCTCTCATCTACTTCGGTTCGATTAGGTTTGTCGTCTAATTGTTTTATCATAGCTTCAATTTTATCAAGCAGAAGATTGAACGACACAATCACTAGCGGTAATGTTACATATTTTTCTCCACCAAGTTTCATTGTTAGAAGTTTAAAGTTTATCAAAAACATATATTTTTTCGAGTATTTTCCAATCAATTTCTGATATTACAAAATTACTCAAATCAGACACAGAAGTGCATAATATGTTAATGCCAAGTTTTAGTTTTAAACATAATCCAATCATATCATGTGTGGATTTCCATCTTGTTGGACAGTCCAGTATGAGACTCAGATTTGTTGGCACACCAGCTGTTTCACAAGCCGACTGGAACTTCCTCTTCAACGTCTCACTTCTTTTTATTTTACTACAAATACTGCATAATTTTGTAATAGCCGTACTTGAGTCAGAAATATTTGGCACATATTCTTTAACTTGCTCTTCTTCGTCTTCACACTGCTGTTCTTGTTCTTGACTGTCAGTTTCAATATTTAACGCTAAGTTATTCAATAAATCTTGTGCGCCCAGGTTCAAGATGTGAGCAATGCACCGAAAATGTTGATTATCCGAATCAAAATGTGGCAGTAGTTTTCCAAGTTCATATATGAATTTGGTTTTTGCAGTTGCGTTGTCGACTGTCATACCCTGAATTTTATCAGCTAAGGTATATTCCAATAGACATTTGTGGAAAATCCTTGCAATATCCATCCCTGTATGTCCACCACTCGATGGAATAAAATCCAGGACTAGAGATCGATACTTCCATTCATTATCTATATAATGAATAGTGACCCCATAGTAACTCCTACCAGCAATCGACGTCCATCCATCAATAGTGAATGACATTTTACATGAGTATTTTTGTAGTCTACTCTTAACACGCGTATGCAGTACTTCAAACCGCTCTTGAACCATCCTTCGAACTGTCGATCTCTTAGGAAATACCAAATTTGGGCATATTATTTGAAAATATTTTTGAGTATCTTCGTCATCGAAAAACGAGAAGGGAAGATATTTCTTGGCAATCCAGTCAACTGTAACTGTCATAAAATCACTATGGCTTTCAGATACTGACTGAAACAAGATAACAAAACGTGTTAATACTTAATATAACATTTTACAAACACTACCTACTTACGAACCTATTAATTACATTGAATTTTTAACTATATTAAACAAACAAAAAATTGCCTTGACCGGTAATCAAACCCAGAACTTCAATAGGCAAAAAACATGTTGAGGTGACCGCCGAACTTGTCAAAACTTTTCTACCAATCTTATTATGTGCCCTACTAAGTTAACTCAATAAATAAGTACGTACCTGAATTTTGGTAACAAGATTATTTTTTACAAGTTTCTATTTTAAAAATATTTCTATAATATTAAGTATAGCCTAGAGAAATCGTTTTAAGAATTCCAATCTAATCGGTTTGTTTACTTCTCATGAAAAAACGATTGACACGATTAACTATAAGTATGTAAATTATAAAAAATATTAGGGAGGTGTTATGTTAAATATTATCTTACCTGTTCACTTCTTCTAGTGGTATTAAAAAAACTTGAAATATCTCTAATTGTTGTCGGTTTTCTTATAGGTATAAGTTTTTGCGATTCCTTTTCGTGATAAGACAGTAGATGCTTCCTTAAACCCGAAGTGTTTCTGTTTTTCATTTTTATTTCAACTTTTTTCTTTTTAGAAATTGGGCACAACTTGCAGAGATCCATTTCAGATTCAGGAATTATTTCGAAATACTCATCAAATTTGCTTTTAGAGCACCTAGATGCAACACAACTCTCACTAGTCTGACTAGAATCTTCGTCGCTCATGTCAAAAATAATTACTGGTCCGACCCGTAACGAAGCTTAATTGCAAGTAAACAAATTTCATATAAAATTTCCTATTTATAGGCACATGCCGAAAAATTGGTAAAGAAAAGTTCGGCACCTTTGATAAAAATTTTTGATAAAAATTCATTTGAAGATTAAAAACAGAAGAGATTTTTTTTGCAAGTTGTTGTACCTACGTAACAATTCAAGGCACTTTACCAAAATGTACATAAATCATTACGTGTACTGTATGCCTCTTTTGATTGAAAATATACACAAGTACAGTAAACAGTGGGTAGTAAACATTTTACATGGAATTCTATAGAAATTGGTATTAAATCAATGAAATAATTTGTATATGTACAAAAGTTATTAAATAAAGTAAGTAGGTAGTAGTAATAGCGCATATAACACGTAGTTTTGTTTTGTGCTTGAACTGTATACTTAATATTTATACAGTCCAACATAAGAGCACTATAATAATATTTATGATTATTACAACTACAGTAAATTATAATAATATAACCCATCGATCCTTCGCGATGACCAAACCAAGATGTTTGACTACAATTCGAGCGCCTCTGAATTAATTTTCTCTTTGGAATTTCGGCGTCTTTTTACAAAAACGCGGTTGCTTTGAGCGATGTCAAAGGTGCCGCGCGCGACACGTGCCGTACCGTCTTATAAGCGCGGCGCGAAGGGCGGTGTCTTTGTCGGCAAATTAACAAATATTTAGCGCTCTTTCGCATAAAAGAGATAAATCATCATATTGACTGCAAACACTGTTTACAATATGTACTCGATTACAGTTTCAATTTTACGACATTTAATTCGGAAATACAGACGCAAGCAACGAAATCCATTCCTGGGCATAATAAAAGATGATGAAAAGCGCTTAGTAAGGATGTTATCCCGCCGTACGTCTGGATGTCCGATGAGCTGATGGAGCTCATGGGCACACTCACCGAAATCTATTCTGTAAAAACCGACAGACGGGCTAAACTGTGAACTTTAGATTCGCGCTTAACGTCGCCAATAAGTCTTCTGGCTCTGCGCTCAATCGAATCAAGAGCCTCAAGTTGATACTTCGCTGAGCCATCCCGCAGGTGACTGCAATCCTCCATGCAAGATCGGACCTGTGCTTTGTATAAAGTTAAGAGCTATCCAGGCGTGAAATATCGCTTAACCTTTTTAAAGATACCCAGTATTTTGGCTGCAATTTGTGCCTTACATTCAATATAAGCGCCCAAGTTAAGGTTTGCGCTCAATGTTATGCCAAGGAGATCTAGGCTGTCGGTAAGAGAGACAGATATACCCCGAAAAGTGGGAGTCAGATCAAATTGACTCCTTTTAGCAGTAAACAGACAGGCCTGCGTTTTGGTGGCGTTGAACTCGGCCAGATTGTCATCTCCCCACTGAGAGACAAGACTTAAGGTCAAGTTCATCCGCTTCACCGTGGCCTCTCTCAACGAACGGATAACTATCCTGCTGTCCCTTGCATTTACATTAGAATAAGAATTTAAATAAACGATATGGTTTCAGAATTTTGAATAAAATATTATTTAATTTTACTTTGAAAGATAGCTAGCCAGTCATTGAATATGTCGAGATTCATTACTTTAAATACATTGTTGTATTTTTCTTCTTCTTCTTAACAACAAGTACTTGTTGTTATCGCATTGCTTTGTATACTTACATTCAAATTTTACACATTGCCTAATGCATATTCGACATTTATAGAATACCTAGTCCAAGTGTATAAAAGAGTTTTAAGGGTTTAGGCACCGGATTACGTACATTGCCGATAACATGTACATAGAATAACCCATAACAATGAAAGATCACTAATTCAACATATAATCTGTAGTTTACTCTTTATTACACACTTCAAAATATATGTATAGTAGCCAATAAAGTAAGTATTCGGTACATGAAGAACATAATCCTATCCAATATCGAGTAAACCCCTGGGTAAATAGCAGCGTCTGTTTATTGATACAATTAATCTCTACACGCAACTGCTAACTAGACTAATGTCAAGATATTGGAAGACGTTCGCTGCCTGCGCCTAGTGACTGCTAATACTTATGATCAAATTGTTTAGTAATTGCTGACATAACGATAATTTCTTTAAGGGACAGGTTTATAAGCGGAACAACATATGAATTCCTTTTTCTCGTGAATTACTCTGTCTTTGACCTCAAAGGCCAAGAAATTACGAGAATAGTCCCTGATGAATAGAAACGTCTCTGATGGACGTACTACATACATACATACATACATAATTTTCTCGCAGTAGTAGTAGGTAGTGTTACTAGCACAGAACACTATACTCACAAGGGAAGTTACAAGAGGAGACATCATTATTATTAAGCTTATTAGTAAATGTAAACAGTGTTGCCAGAGCTCTTGAGTCGAAAATTACATTTCGTTACCTGAAAAGTAACATTATTGCTACAAAACTTACCAGTAATTGATTGATTTAATTTTGTTTGCGTTAGTAACAGCCAGTAGAGCTCCTTGTGAAAGAGTTCGTCCAGAGACGTACTACCACCTAATCTATTTCTGCCGCCAACCAGTTATGTCAGCATTACTGTGTTCCGGTTTTGAAGGGTAAGGGGTGCTGGTGAAATTAGAGGCACATGGGATTAGTCAACTTATGCCTCAGGGTGATGGGCGCAGTGGCACTGCCCCTCGGATCTTTACGATTTGAAGCTCTAGCAAAAGTAAGTGCGAAGTAGCATTGCAACTGCTATGGACAGACGTGTAGCTTGCCATCAGGTGCACGACTTTTTCGTCCCATCACTTGATATTATAAAAAATGATGAGCAACCAAAAAAAACTATGATCTGATGCTGTAGCCAACTCAGACTACCCGACTCTAAAACTACTTACATAGAAATATTGTGCATGATTAAATTAGTCTTGACAAGTTGTTGGTTTACAGATGGTGACTTCTTTGAAGTACGCCGTTTTGTATCGGGGCTTTTTAAATTTGTATTAAGTTTTAGTAGTCCCGTTTCCAAGCTACTGCATGTTTTCCGCGCGTTGAATGTGTACTTTCTTGTCAAGTGTACACACTTATGTTTACACGAACATTTATCTGCTTGTTATAAATGTACATATGTGTTGTATACTTAATATAACAAAAATAGAACATACGTAATCCACAAATTTAAACGTATCCATAATAAGTCCTTATATAGAAACCGTCATCGTTTTTCCAATTTTCCTCCCGTCTATTGCACAAGGCGCCAGTTTATCCCGGGAAAATTTGTTCATGTCAGACAGGACTGTTTATTGCAGCAGGATATTATAGGAAACTGTAAGCTGAAGGGACGTTTGTACATCGGGTGCCCTGTATGAAGCGTAGTTTTGTAGATAAAGTGATACAAAACACTTAACAATACCAGTAGTACATATCTGCGTGTTAATCGTCGAGTAGAGTCTTGTGTTGCATTACACAATTCTAGATTATAAGGCAATTAGTTACTATTGGAGGTTCAGTAATAGGTTTCAATCAAGATTTTCACATTTTGCGTAAACAAGAGAATGACAGTCGACACGTCGACACCATCGCCTCAAATAGGTACCTTAAGAGTTTCCTGCGCACCATAAAAACTTACGAGTGTCATTTTATTGTTATACAAAAAAAAAACAGAAATACCACCTAGTTTCATCGACACTCAAGAGTCCCAAGTTGCAATTTGTGGTAGCCCGGTAGTCAGGTATTTGTTCCTACGATTTCTAAGTTCCGTAACACGAAAATCCCAGCTAAATTTTAACTTTCTTTTCAGAAGCCCGTTGCTTATATTGATGAAAACAATATTCACGTTCGGATACCGAGTAAAAACCTATTTCATTTTTATTGTACAGTAACACGATACAAAAATTATACTGGGTACCAAATTCGCAATATCGACCAGATGCTGGCCGGTGTGAGAGAACGCGCTTTTTACGCCACCACTCACTACTACGGTTCCCAATCTTCTTGGTTTACCTTTTTGTAATCCGCGTTACGTAATAATATTAACGAACATAATATTATGTGGTATATGAATGATTATAACACTTGAAGAGGCCTGTTGCGCTACCAGGAACTCAAAATTATTGAAGTACTCAGATATTCACTACATTATCTAAATAATTGAGTGATCATCTTGAAACGGCACAGTTTTGATATTACGATTCTCAAGAAGGCACTTCACTTGTTAGTGCAGTTAGAAAGTCAGATACGATTTTCGTAAATGTCAGAAATAACGTCGAGAAAACATTACATCGTTGTTTATTATTTGTTTAATCTGCTATGTCTTTCCCTTCATTAGATGTGATGTGGTTTTATATTATGAGCACCACAAGGGAATATAGTCTGAAGTAATGCCAATCGCTTAAATTTTTTGATATTTCCAAAAATATCCAGTATAATATATTTCTCAATTACATTCCAAAAGCACCATCGAACAATTAAAAACATAAATACCCTTAACCTTTTATCTCTAAAATAGGAGGCCAAACCCAATGTAGTTTAGTATTAGTAATACAGATAAATAAAAATCATGTAATGTAATATTACACACATTTATAGCGTCACAGAATTAAAAATGTTGAGAATCGTTAGCGTATCGTGACGATCACGAACGCTATTTACACCCATGAATACACTAAGCCTTTGTTCCAATGGACGCGCTGACACTAGCAAATAAATGGAAAAGTGAATGGGAAACCCTCGCAAAATACATTCTTTTTTCCCTGCAGCGCCTATTTCAGCAGCGGTGCTCTCGTTACGGTACACCACAAAAAAACGATTTTCATGTAAAAGTTTTAATGCTTTATAGAATACCACAGTTCGTTGGTTGGTTCTCTCATAGAGCACAGATATAGATACTTAGTATAATAGGTACGGACGTACCTACCACATATATGTATCCACAACGAAACGCCCAAAGAGGAAAAGGAAATCGACGCAAAAAGAAGGGGAAGGACTGTTTTTTGACTTAAAGAGAAACTCTTTCCTTCCCCTCTTTGTGGGTAGTTTATAACTCTTGAGATGTTTGAAGCCTTTGTCTGTGTATCCATCTGTTTTTTTTTTATTTGAAGGCTAATTTAATAGGAATGATTCTTCTGTATTCCGGGGTTCGTAGCTATGTTTGATGATCCAGAGATATATACAGACAAAGACTTTGAACCTAAAAGGAGTTATAAACTACCCAAAAAGAGGATAAGGAAAGAGTTCTTCTTTAACTCAAGAAATAAAAAATAAAAAGTAATGTAACCACCACGACACTTCTTTATGAAATTCAAAAATCATAGCAATATAGTAATAACATGTTAAATAACATCAATAAAATCCCATTGTTGTTTCCGAAGCCGTAAATGTTGTGGTCATGTGCAATCTTCGATTTGAAGAGACTCTAGGTCTGAGTTTAAAGAGACGCGCACACTTATCGATACGAAATCGTATAAAACCAATCAAAAAAGCTTTCTGTTCATGTAATAAGAACGAAAACGATGTGCGTTTCGAGTCTGGCGATCCGAGTGGAAGCAAGACGTGAAACGTCTTTTTTGCTTTTATTACATAGACAAAGCTTTTTCTGACTGGCTCAAGTAGATTCCACGTTAATAAGTATGATAACTGCCTAACCATGGACTAACTATATATGGGATGATAAGTTCTATCTTCGTTGATCGGACGTGCGTTTAAGTCCCCGAGTATGAAAACCGCCTCGACTTTACCGTTCACAACGCATTTATGCTCACCCAACATTTTCTAAACTTGATTAGTTCGTCTTTATAATTTTCATAATTACGTAAACGCAAAGTACAAAATTGACATACACTGTTCGCTGTTCATTTTTGTAGTTTAAAAAGCGATCGTTATGTACCAGATACGTAACACAAATGGCCACTTGTATATCGATAATAATAAGTAGTATGAGGTGAAGTTCCAGGCATAAAGAGGCACTGGACAAATATCGACAAAGTGTGAAATCATGCGGCAACTGACACCCTGGCTCCTAATTCACGCCCTGCTGCACAAATGGACCAATGTATATAGAACCAATACGTAAATAGACTACAAGACACGTTCATTATTTAGGAGCTACGCTGGAGTGACTAAAAGACAGAAAATAGAAACAAAATAAATTTACTATTTTTAAAACACTGACAATGGTGTACATAATTACTGTACGGACAACGGCACATCAGACCACATTTTTGTTCGAAAATCGCCTCCAGTGCAATAGAACAAGTCACGTCAACGTATAGCTTGATATGCTGGCGTGTGTACATTATTCATTCTAGATCATTATTAAATCGCGTACATTAAGTCAATGCGTCTTAAAACGATAAATGTTGCCACTATAGCCAGTTGTCATAAACTCAAGAAGATGTAGAGACGAAGAAAAAGATGTGCGCTCTCTCACACTTGGCAATATGAGTAAGAACCAGTAACATCAATAATATTGACGGTGACTGTACTTCCTATCAGTATATAATTATTTACTTATTGCAATCCTACTGGTAGAACTAGACAAAAAACGCCCTTGGCACTACCAGTAGAACTACGCAGAAGGACCATTGGCAAAAATCGTGTTGTTATAATATTTGAATATGCCGAAAGTATCGTAATCATGCCAAATCTATACTTTCTTTAGTCGTGTTGTATGTAGTAGTAGTATGTAGTTGATTTTCTTTACAAAATCCTATTTTCCACAAAATTAATTAATACTTTTATGAAATTAAACAATATGACGGGAGAAGTAAGCTTACTCATTAACTTGGTCATCAATATAAATCTGTTTAAACAAAACTTTGGAAGGTTTTGTATGGATACGTTAAAATCAAATTTAGCGCTGGGAAGCCGAGCTATCAGCCATTGTTTCACTTTTATGGAAATATTCCGCACAATGGAATTTTAGGCATCGGATACGAGAATCGAATTGTGTAAATAAATAACAACAAACATTTAAAACTTAAGTCTATAGATAGCTATTTAACTGTTGTACTCGGGAAACCCGTTCTACACTATAATAATAATAATAATAATAATAATGATTGTTTATTTTCAGGTAAAAATACCATTTTACATATACATCGTGACATAATACACAGAAATGATAATAAACTAGAATAGATATAAAAGAGTAAATCAAAATAAAGTAATAAGATATGACCTGCACGGGTATTCATCTATTTCCTATTTGCGTCACGGTGGATGAAGCGCCAGTACTTAAAAATTGGACCAGACATATCGGCGGAAATAGCTCTTATTACGGCATCGTGATCAGAACAACGCAAAAGGAAGTAATACGAGCCCTGACAACAGCAAAGAAGTGAGACAATTACTCTCAGACTCGCTCGTTTAAAGTTAACCCATAATTGGTAGGTGTAAAAGCACTGGCAATATACCTAGAAATCCTACAAAAGTGTTAAGTTCACCTCTTTACTACACTATGGTCAATAAAGTTCATTCTTAATGCAGTCTGACGAAATCGGTTCACAAAGGACGGAATAATCGCGTAACATACAAACAAAAAATACAGTCGAATTGAGAATCTCCTCCTTTTTGAAGTCGGTTGATAAACAAGCACTATTTAGATTTAAAGATGGTTAATATAATATATAGCTCAAATTATAACGTTAAATTAAAAAATAATTATAGCAACTATAATTTGAAAGACATAAAGGTGCTAATATTATAACGAACTTTTTTTCACTTTGGATCGGAGTACGTTAAGAAAATTAAACCAAATGCCATCAAGCGACATAATTTTACAATATTTCAATGCCATACCATCAATCTATCCGTGCTTTACTTACGCAGCTAACAAACAAAAACCTTCGTCGTCCTGAGTTATCTCCCTTGATATTTCATGGCACTATATTCTATGTGAAAATTGTGGCTCTTGTCATTGGTTGAAACAATTATAACGTGAGATACTTTCACATATTATTTGTAGCATTTAACGTTTGGTGCGAAACGCGAAATAGCTGATTGGTTTATTGATGTTAAATTTCACGTTTGAGTACGCTAAGCGCTAATACTATATTTAGCACTTAGCAAGTATTATAATTGTAGTGATGTTATAAATTATAATTTTGGTTACGTTTTAATACGATTTTGAGCTAATGGTGGAACGTTAGCAAAATTTCGTCTGGTGAAGCGATTTCAATTAAGATATAATTAAGCACTTGGATTTATTTAGTCAGTTTAGCGTTTGTTTAATTAATAAGTCGTTGTAATATTTGTACATAAAAGTACGAGTGTGTGCGTTATTATTAATTATAGTGAGTGTAATTTACTGCCAATAACCAGTGTAAAGTTTTGTGCAAATTGTAAATAGTAAATTGTTAAAGTATGAAGGGAAGCTCCTTGATTTATCGTCTACTACGTCTACGTCTAACCACCATATTATGTAATAGTTACAAAACAAATGAAGTCGGTCGTAACTAACCATAAAAAACTGTAAATTATTCTATAGACAGACCATAGATGCTATACTTAACAAGTTAGCGCACGTCAACTATTTCACGTTTCTTTCTTCGTTACATTATCACACAACCTTGAGCTGCTAAAAATTATAATTTTAGCACTTTAAATAGCGCGCTATAAAAATTTAGCATTTAGCGTGCTATGCGAATATAGCAGTTAATCTCATCTCTATTTAGATTTCTGTGGAAGTCACCATTCATAGTAAAATTTATTACCGTATATCTTTTATTTTTTTAATAATTTTATTTGATTTCGAGATTGTTATATAAATCCACCCCAAGGGCAAGAATATAACACTGCATGCGGTAGAGCAAGCTGGTTCCCGTCTTTCGTGTTAATGTTTATACGTCACTGATATTACTGATATTAGGAAAACAGGCTATTTTTTAATAAAAATCGGAAAGAAACCAAGTCTGTGCTTTTAATATTTTAAAAGTCAGTGCTACCTACTGAAGAACCTAAACCTAAACATCAATTTTTACAATTTTTATTTGTTTATGCACGTTAATCTCTACAATGGCTGAAACATTTTAGACATGGTTTTCGGTAATGTATTAATTTATTTATAATAATATTATTAAATCGATGTTTTCTTTTTCATTACAATCAGGCGATAAATAAAAAAATATCTCAATTTGTGTAAAGTGAGACCCAGTGCTCGACAACGCTACACATGTTTTTGTCAGGTCAAAGTGCGTGCACAGATAAAATAGTGAGCTAAAAAAAAGTCATTATCTATCATAATTAAATATATCATAATTAAAAGTCATCTACAAAAAAGTCAGCTGACACGATATTGAAATATACAAGGTCTATAATAAATTATGGCGCTGAGACTGATCGGTATGTATATCAATATGAGTTAGGTACTTTGCGCGCGCGCAAGCTAGCTCTACGCGGCTCTTTCGCATATTAGCAATCCCCGTACGCTGTACGTGGACGTACAGCGTACGAGGATATTTTATGAAGGTATGTAGAGAAGCATTAGTGTAAGGAATGTGTGCGTAATTAGCAAACTACAGTGTTTTCTTTTTATACCATTACCATTATATACGTTTGCTTACAATTAATATTAGTTATATTATTAATTAATTCTTAATATAGTCTAAATTCGTTTAAATTCCATTATTTTCCTGTTATATTCTTTGCAGAGTAAAATAGTCAGTACACACTTAGCAGTATGATCGGTAATCGGTACGTATGTCATTTGAAGTTTTAATGTTGTTTCTTTTTTTTTAAATAACGCACACACTCAACATAATCCCGCACTAGGGAAACCCTGTGTCGCGGGTGCCATGGATACACACATAGACCACAAATTACACCCAAACTGACGAGAGAAATAATGTAGGCCATACAAATATTTCTCCCGGGCCGGGAATCGAACCTGGGACCTCTCTGTGGCAGTCCAACATGGTAACCGTTCGGCCACAGAGGCAGTTAACTACTCATTATTATTTCTGTAGTAAGTGTTCTACGTAGTGCCTCCTTACTTATACATATTTAATCAAAAGATACTCGTTTCTCCATGCTACACCGTCTCCAAAGGCCATATTGAAAACCAGACAATTGCTGAGGCTTCTACCTTTTCTTTAACATAGTTTTAAGCAATTATTTTATTTGAAATATTGAAAGTAAGAATAAAATTACATACTGGTTACTCAATCTCGATTATCAGTATACCGGTTACTTAATGTTTGTAGACTGTAGACTTCATTTCTAGTCAAAGGATAAAGACAAGTACATTATTTGGTATATTATATAGAAGCTTCCGAAAAACCCGCTCCCGCTCACGCTCATGTTTCTTGCTCACGCACACTCACACTCAAGCTCACTCATACTTACACGCTCACACACCCACTCTCATACTCATTCACACGCCCACACACTCATTCACACATTCATAGGGAAGATTTTTTTGTTTATGAGATCAAGTAACGGGACGAACAAGTCGCCCAGCTGGTGGTAAGTGACAAGCCTGTTCATGATAGTTTCAGTACCATTCAGTGCTTTAAATCACAAAGATCTGAGACATAAGTTTACAAGTCCCATGTGCCTGCAATTTCACCTCAAAGATTTCCATGATATTGTTTGAAGTTTATTACAACTGCTCCATGTATGATGAAAGTGGAATATAATATTTATTAAGCAAGTAGGTACTTATATATATTTTTCAAATGTTATTTCACAACGCCAATTTTCTTTGTTTGGTTTACGTAAGCCATTTATATTAAAACAACTAAATCACAAAACATATTTCAACGTTTTAAAAGTCTTAAATAAATATCTAATATTTAGGGTCATTTTAATTTCCTGTAAAATAATAAACCTTCCTTAATGTTGTCCTAAAACCAGCCATATCACGATATCCCATCCTTTGTTTACTTTTAGATTACCTTTTATGTTGCGTATTTAAGTAGATACTGAGTTTATTCAGGCAGAATAAAATTAATCTTTGTTCGAATTACTTATGAAATATTTTTAGTTATTAAATTGTAACAGGAAAAATGTATGGAACACGAATGACTATGTCAAAATCGCAATACGGTTGCCCCAACAATGGAGTATAGTAAAGTACAAAAATGTTTTGAATTTGCCATTATAGAGTAGAATAATAATTACTTTTATTCCTCGGGAACTAACATAAGTTCTGTGTATTATTGAAGAAATGTCGTCATAAAGAACTTTTTTAACGTGCTGGGAAAATAACAGTTATGAATTTCCAAAGTTTCTAATAATGCCGCATTACATTCAAAAAACAAACACGGAAAGTTTGTCATTTAGGGGGAAGCGGGGCAGATTCGTATACTTTTTTAACTTCAAATTTCAATGTATATTTTCTCTGCCTAATTGATGACATAACTAATAAAAATTAATAGCATTGTATTATTGAAAAATTTTGATTTTAACAATAAAAAGGGAATTGTCCAACTCTGCCCCACCTGTGGGGTACTTTGATATATCGCTTGGGGCACTTTGATGTATGATTCAAAGTAGTGTGCCATTCCTGGTTACGATGCGAGCACTTGATAATCAACTGTTCGTAAAGTATGACGATTTATATGCTTCAACCATTGACTTACAATTATATGGACGTCGGGTCCGCGCTAAAAAGTGTCCGAACTTATAGGGCGTTAAAATCGTATACAGAGCGTCATTCACGCTTTAGTCTTCGTTTGTTCGACTGACAGCGAAGCAAGTAAAATTGGACAGTACTGCGATGACATTACTATTTAAATTCAACGTTTTAGCTTTTTCATATTCCTTTACATGTCACTACGTTTAAATAGGTTGACTTGGGACATTTTTTTCGTGGTTTTGTATTAGACCCGTCGTTCATTTATTTGTAAGTCAATGGCTTCAACACTTGCTAGACCAAGACTTCTTTCTAGGACACCATTTGAAAAGTGTTCTTTGCAATGTAGTCTTGGAAGAGGAAATACAGGAGGAAGAGCCGACTATAGCGCAAAATGTCACTAGTTCACCTCTCTCTGCAGACTACTTCTTTGTGTTTCGACAATACCCTTTCATAATTGTCAAAGAAGAACTCTGTAACGGCGGTTTTGTTAAACACAAAACTTCATGATGCACAAAGGTTTTCTACTGCTCAGCAGTGAGTACTAAACTTATACAACTGTGTACTTTCAAGTATGCAATTGGCTTTATTTTTTTAATTGCAGATTTAAATCTTTTAATGTGGTACTGATAATTGGAAACATTATGTATATTTATTTTCGTATTTACTTGTTGCTTGTCGTAAAGACATCGCAGCAACTTAGACATTGCCCACTTGATTTCATTAATGACTTCATAATTAATTTGATTTTTATCAGTTTTGGGTTTGTATGTAAATATAAATAATTTACTGGTTAATTATATTATAATAGTTTTATATTTTTCATACAAAATAACTAATAGGGACACTTTGATACATAGTAAACTGCCCTATTTACTAGTGTATAAAAATACCCCACCGGCCAGTGTAGAAAAAAAACATTTATTTAAATAAAAATCATTATAAATTGCCACAAAATCACATGCAATTCTAGGTATTGAAAATACTAATTTGCCCTGTATTAAGACATAGATCCTGTAAAGTGAACAAGACTGCAGTCATACTTATATTTGTGTCGCTTATTTTTTTAGTCAACGACTGTGAAAACACTGTGACCTATAGAACGTCAACAGTTAACTAGTGAACTGCATCTTCGCATGTATGTTACTCACACGTACAAAGACACGTTTCAGTGTAATCACAACTAATATTATGTCTAAAGGTATGGATGGAAAGTATGGGTGTATGAATGTGCCCCCTGTATCAAAATGCCCCGCTTCCCCTGTGGACCGTATTACTTCTTCCCGGCCAAGGTCTGTAAAGTATGAAAATCCATTACTTTCCGTTGCCCTAAACTTTTAAATCTATCTAATAAAATAACAATTGACTAACAATTAACTGTATAAACAGGCAAACCTAAACCTAAAGGGCGGTAATACATCTTCCTCTCTTTAGTCTTTTATTATTTCCTCACATTGTTTGAGAAAAGCACAATACACGGCGGGAATAGGGATTGCTTCACTCGTATTAATTACTCGTCCAGCAATCCCTTACTACCCGGCCTCTGCAATAATGTACTAATAGTAATAACTTGTTAACTTAGAAAAGTTGAAAGTCCTTTTATTTTAAACTTAGAGATGCGAATGTTTTACAAAGTTGTGTTTCATTGCATGTGGTGCAGATTCCAGCCAACTTTTATTTAGAAATAAAAAAACTTAATTGCATTCATTTAGCATTTAATCATAATTTTGCTTTCCTGCAGTTATAAATTACCTTATACGCATAGAGACGTAGAAACTAGACAGCAGCTAACAGTCGCTCATGTAACATTAGTGGACTTCTTATCAGTAAGAATGGCTAAGAATATTGTACAAATTCTACATACAAAAAAAAATACAATAGATTAAAATCTATATACTTCAGATTATAACAAACAAAAGAGACAATTTCTGAATAAAAATTGCTTCGAATTTCATTTTTGTTTGTTTGTAAATGTTTGTTTTTTTTTATATTTAAGTATTGATTCATCCTTAAATGATACCTTTCACACCAGAACACGTAATGCACATAGATGTGATATAATTATTAAATGAATATATTTGGCATAACAATATTTTGAAGTATATGTTTGCTAATAAAAATATGATTTTATTGGTTAATGAAAGTGAAAGTTAAAACTAATTCAGCCCTCGGAACGACAAAAGACACAACCAAATTTTTTATAGACATTGAGTTATATATATAATAATAATAATAATAATAATAAATAATAACGCACACACTCAACATAGCCCCGCACTAGGGAAACCCTGTGTCGCGGGTGCCATGGACACACACATAGACAACCACAAATTACACCCAAACTCACGAGAGAAATAAATGTAGGCCATACAAACATTTCTCCCGACCCGGGAATCGAACCTGGGACCTCTGCGTGGCAGTCCGGCATGGTAACCGTTCGGCCACGGAGGCAGTAAAAATGTGTATATATATATATATATATATATACACACATATTCGGGGAAAAAGGCCAAATTGCCAAATTTTTTGAAGAAATCTATCTTAATCATTGTTGAATCAGCAGAAGAAAAGGCACAACTGACATCAATAATCAAATTTTCACCGATAAAACGTCTTATTTGACATTTATTAAGCCAAAAACACATATCAACGGGTAATTAATAATTAATTTAATAATAATTTAGTTATGTACGGAATTGTGCCCTAATTATGATGTCCAATTACAATAATTACTTCATAAACAACACAAAAAGACACAACTGACTATAATTGTGCCCTTTACTTATATTATAAGTCAAGTATTATATATTATGTATATTGTTATAAATAAAAATAAAAATAAAATTATATTTTATTTTATTTATTTATTTGTTATAAATCACATTTTAAGTTAATTATGTCCTTAAACAGTTTTTTTTTCTACAGAGTTAAATTAGAAAATTAAGGTTTATTTTCTAAAAATGGCTAATAAAAACAAAGTGATCATTTCTGTATAAAGTACTTAATATCAAAAGTCTATTTTAACTATTCTTTTTATCAGAAAAACCCGGAAAATTTAAACTCGTTTATCTACGAATTTTGAATTTGCTGATTGTGCCTTTCTTTCTTCCGATGGCCGAATCACAATACAATGATAAGCATCATAACTCAGAAAAAACATGATAATTAGTATGCAAGTTGAGTTTTACAATATGACAAATTACCTTGTAATACATTCATACAAAAATATTTATTTCACTTTATATATAGACAAATCTATCTAACATAATTATTAAAGGTTACAGTCAAACTAACGAGTACTCGCTAAGTGCAGAAATCTCTCGGTACAAATACCTTTCATACGATAACGGCATCCTATTTGTTTGTTAACTCATTTTTGGCCCCACTGTACATACATATCTTGAGTACAATTGTGTCCATATACATTTACGACCTAACAGTGCGGAATTTTGTAAAAAAAATTTGTATAAAAATGTTGTACTAAGAAATCTTTAAATACCACTTAAATTCCTTATACCGGATCTATTGCACCATTGATCAAGCGCGGAATCAATAAACCCACCTCCAGAGCCGGAAATGGGATTGCGGGGTGCTGGGGGGATGACGCGAATGACGCGTCTCGCGGCGCGCGCGCATCGGGCGCTGAGATTGGAGACGACTGAACGATTTATGCATGCAAGAATCTATAAATTAATACATATGAATGTAATGCAGTCCGCTAGTTTTATTCATCGGATAGATACCCCTTGTACGTGATAGGACTCTAGTTCCCACTATATCGTCCGTCGAGGCGGATCGAACTGGGGAATTTTCTGTATTATGCGTACCAGTACCAGAGTAATGATAACTCCGATCGTACTTTCTAGAACTTCTAGACTATCAATCTAAAAGATTGTTTCCTTGTGTGTGATTTATATACATACTTGTATATTACTTTAACCAACATTCAAATTCGCGAAAAATTTTAACAGCTCAGTTTATGCCACCACTTCCGGTTGCCATCGCCTCCGCGCTTCCGGCGCCTCGAGACGCAAGATGGCGGCCCCCGTTCTGATCAAGTCATAAACACCGTATAGTTTGCTCTAATCAAATCCAATAATATATGTTTTGTATCGTTGTATATTACTTAATTGTACTTGCAAAATGTTTAACAACTAAAATTGTGTGTATGTTATCCCTTTTAATTAAATAATAATAACAATATTGTGCCGAATCACCACACCAATGAACAGGTGCCTTACCATGAACTCTTATTACAGTTCAGTATAGGTTCGCAACAACAACAAAGTGGGATGGTGATATACACTTCATGTAGCGCTGTCTCAGAACGATTCATTTTAGGTCCTAAACTGAATCGAAATAAGAGTTCATGAGAAGGCCCCTGGTCTCAAACTAGAGAATTCTCTGTACTACGAGCACCAGAGAACGAAATTTACTCCAGGCCACACACACCAGAACCAATTTACAAAAGTTCATTTCCCAAATTGGTCCGGGAATTGAATTCGGGACCTCCTCCGAGAACCTCGAATTACGAAAGTAAATGAACGTTAAACCTCAGAGCACTCGTTAGCTTTGCAAGGAACATCTTACGTAGCTATATAGACCAAGCCATCATAGCTATACATGTACAATTGATAAAGTATTTTGATTATTTATTATTATTACACACCTTAATAACTCTCTCACACTGTAGTCGAGTCAATAACGTAACAAATACGTTATAAACAATAAAATAAATTTAATTAAATTTATAATAGTGCTGAAATTAGCGGTCATAGAAAACCTGATAACATTTATTTCCTATTTAATTGGATAAATATAATCCGTACACGCTGTAAATTGGTTGACAAGTTCTTTTTCGATCTATCTATCTATGCGATCGTGTTTGGTCAAAGCAACCACTTCGACTCCTAATCGAGTTGGCGCTGATGTGCTCGAAGATGACTAAAGTAGCCAATCGTCGCGGCGAACCCTCGTGCACATTGAAGGCACGTGAGTACACCGCCAATGTAATTATAGTTAATAGCGGAAGGTGGGCGGGTCTTTATTTCGTCGCGTTTCGCGATGAGTTCAGCTATACGCCGCTCTTCGAGCTCGTGGACTTGCCTCTTCACAATCCCCTGCCATTCAAGGCGCAGTGCTGCCAAATCTTCCCATTGAGACGGCTCGAAGTTTTTCGATAGACATCAATCAGTCCGATAAACTGTTTTTCGAAAAATTTCGTATCTCTACTGGTTTTCGACTTGTACTAAGATTGGGGAGCTAATAACTCTAATCTTAAATAAATATATGATAAAACGGTTAACGTTACTTTTAGGCCCTACTTCGCGATTTTGTATAGTAAACAGTATTCTATTTCTTTTGGAAATAAGAACGTTAAAAATTGTTCCGATACTGAATTGCTTTACAGCTATTTAAGAACTTCAAAGTAGACCCACTTATTAAGAGAGACAATATTCGATATTTTGATATAGCACCGCCTGCACCAGGCAGTGGATTGTAACACCTTTAATATATCACACGTTATAGACACCGATAGACACGGTATAACTACACATATTTATACAATTTCATTATAAAGCTAGGTAATTAAATAAGATCATTATTATTAATACAAGGATCGAAACACAGAAAAATTCCTTCGGTCCAGCTGGACTGGAAACACCGACCTCGCCATTCCGTGACTGACGCTCTCCCAACTGAGCTACGGAACGAACTAGCAGACCTTACTAATTTTTCTATGTGCTTCTTAAAGAGTTTTGTTTTTGGTCATAAAATAATTGAATATCATGGTAGTAAAACATCGTGATATTCAATAAACTCAATATTAGATAAGACCGTAATATATACAAATTAAAAAAAATGTTGATATTTACTGTTGATAAACAGCAAGGAATAAAATTATTTGGAATTCTTAAAGTGCGAATTTTAGTCACCCTTTAGGGCATTACACCCTGTAAAATAAATTATCTTCAATGAAGTCTAACTATGAACATCAAAATATTTATCAGGTGTTTGATTTTAAAATGCCACAATAGTCTGCTTAAAAATAGAATTTTTCTGCGTATTTCATACCACTTTTCAGATAAAAATATGATACGGAAATGATTTTCTTACAACATATACAAAGAATACTTTTCAAGACAACATACTATAAATACACACAAATACAAGAGTCGTTAAAGAACTTCTAGCGCACTTTTTCTCGTCAACCCTTGAAAACTTATATCAGTTGTTAAATCTTAAAAAAAAGCTTGACATACACAATGCACTGACAAATAGAATGGAGCCACACATTCTGTCTTCATGTTTTGATGAGTGATGAGTTCAGCCTTATTACCTGTTTAGGTACATTCCTGTGACATCAAGTACCAATAAACCAATCCTCCTGTCTCGATAAAAAGCCGCAACAAAGACAATGATCTGGTCTGTTTGTGTTCTGGTCACACACTCCAGCATATATATACATATTTATCTATATTTACACCTGAGTGTCCAAGCAAGTTTCGCGTTTCCCAATGAGATCCTGAACTTCTTGTTAGAGAAGTGACTGCTCAACCATGATTTTCTCGTACCCTGACGGTGGCGGGTACAGGAAGTTGTCTAGAATTATGTCTAGGATCGCGCCGTCGTCCACTGAAATTAAAAAGAGTAATGAGTTCTTGTACGTACTTAGTGTAGTGCCACATCTATCAAAATTCCACGCACGTAATGCTCTATGACAACGTAGTCATCTTTATTTAGAACTCATAAGACGCAACTTACTCAAGTGAACTTTAGCAAGTAGAGCAATGGGTTTATAGTTGTAAACGTGATCGCGTATTTTGATGCAGTGATGATGTCATCAACATTGATAACGCGACGTGATCGGTAGGAGTATGGGTACTTACCTTATTTTAAAATAGTTGTTTTACTAATATTTATCAGCAATAAATAATTATAAAGTAGGCAAATTTTGACACTCACCATAAAGCGCAGGGTAAACAGTCCCCCTAACATTCCTAACAGGTATCTCCATGTTCTTGCCATTCAAAAAGAAGTTGAGATCAATGTGATCATATGCAATTCCTATGATATCGCCTTCGACTGGCATGACCGCTGTTGATATATTGTCGTCCTTTTCACTCTCAGGCTTTTCATTGTCACTGTGGCTGGGGGAGGTGGAGACGAGAAGATCGGCCGTGGGGGATTCGCGAGGTGCAGGTTTAAGGTGGTAGAGCTCTTCGTTTGCATGCCGCACGGTACCGTCGCTATTTAAACACCATGACTCTTTGTCTACTCCTCCTAAAAATAGATTGGATTTGTAAAAAATGTGTAAAAGTTGATTACAACTCTGCACCTCGACGAGTGGGTTTAATGATATAAGCAAGTGTATATAAACCAATGCGAGACTAAGGTAGTCGCGACTTTACGACACGACACCTGAACTCAAATTTATAATTATCACGAGCCAGAAGAAGTGAAAAATTAGGCATCACACTTTCTTATTAATCAAATTCCACACATGTTTAATTACAAATAAAAATATTAATCACATTGACCAAACCATTTGTCCATGTGTTACAAATTCGATGATCCAAATAGTTGGACATTAAGTGATCTAACCTACTTTCGATTGCAAGTATATGAATTATTAAACATGGAGTCATGGAGGTAAATGCATTGTGCTGGCCCTAACATGTTGGAATAAGGATGCGCCAAAACGCAACATATTGTAATGTAAACCTTACTAGGGGTGTGTTAGTTGTTCCACCTCCACGTGTGCGAAGTCTTTGAGCAATCTGTGGTAACATGTTATCACAGAACGCTCAAGGATGTAGCCGGTACACCCTGGGGCCAACACTGACAATCCTCGGCTTCAGTCTGAAAATAGTTTAACTGCCTCCGTGGCCGAACGGTTACCATGCCGGACTGCCACGCAGAGGCCCCCAGGTTCGATTCCCGGGCCGGGAGAAATAGTTGTATGGCCTACAATTATTTCTCTCGTGAGTTTGGGTGTAATTTGTGGTTGTCTATGTGTGTGTCCATGGCACCTGCGACACAGGGTTTCCCTAGTGCGGGGCTATGTTGAGTGTGTGCGTTATTATTATTATTATTAAAAATAGTCAGTGAGGGCGCGAAGCGATCAACACGGCCCGGCCATGCGTTTCTGGGGGTGGACCATGGCACGTGGTGGGCAGTCTAAACTTACACCCTCCTGCGTTAATGCCTACGCAGTTGAGCGCCGTATGCAGGGATGAAGGAATCCTGGGGGGTTGAGCCCGAGCGGGGTGGGGACTCCGGCAAGCAATGCCCCCTTTGGCCCTGATTTCCTGCTAAACGGTAGCCTTGTGATTAGCCACGACAGGGAAATGGCATTGTGTCCCGTCAGAGGGCCACAGGCGAGGCGTGGGACGGACGGACTCGGCCATGCTGACGGGGTGCCATAGAATGGTGGGTAAACAATGGGGACTCTCACCCAAGATAACACTATGGCTCTACACAGCGGTGATAAGACCCATGATCAGTTACGGCGCGATAGTATGGTGGCCACGAACCAAGCTGACGACCGCAACCGACAAGCTGGACAAATTCCAAAGACTCGCTTGCATGGCGACGACCGGCTGCATGAGGACAACTCCAACTGCGGCCCTCGAAGCGATGCTGGACCTTCGACCCCTCCCACTGTTCATCAGACAGGAAGCGGCGTCAACAGCAGTGCGTCTAAACAGAGACGGCCTTTGGAAGCACATGAGGACCCCACACACAGAAATCCTTTACAAGACTGTCAATGAGGAACCGCTACTGGAGGCAGTTGTGGATAGGATCCCAAAACAATACATCTTTGACAAAAAATACAAGATACAATTATTTGAAGATCCCAACAAAGAACTGAACCCCAGAGATGTCCTAGTCTTCACTGATGGATCTAAAACAAACTCAGGAACAGGTACTGGGGTATTCTCAGAAGACCTCAATATTAGGATATCAGCACCACTTGGTGACCACAACACAGTATTCCAGGCTGAATGCATGGGCATCAAGTTGGCGGCAGAAGCAATCATAGCGAGAAGAGTAAAGAACTACTCCATTCGAATACTCTCCGACAGTACGTCAGTACTTCAAGCACTGAATAGCTATGACATAAACTCAGGGCTCATTTACGAATGCCATCAAGCACTCATGGAGGTATGTATAGAAAACCACGTAACTCTTCAATGGATTAAAGGACACAGCGGCTTACGTGGCAATGACGCAGCAGATAAACTAGCCAGGAAAGGGTCGAAGACGGACGCTGTAGGAACAGAACCGATAGTGTCCCTTCCCTGCCAATGGTCCAGAACAACTATACACAAAGGTACAAAATCTTCACATAATAATACATGGACCACCCTTACGGTTTGTAGACAGGCGAGGGAAGCACTCCCAACGCTCAATGCCAGTCTATCTCGAATACTAATTAAACTTAAAAGGCAAGAGCTGCGCACTCTAACTGCCGCCCTAACGGGTCATGGTTCATACAATAAACACCTTCGCAATTTAGGTACCACAGACAGCCCTCTATGCAGAGCGTGCATGGAGGGCGAGGAAACGGCTGCGCACATCCTACTCCAGTGCTCCGGCGTAGCCAACTACAGGGCAAAGTACCTTGGAGTGCCAAGGTCGCTCCCCGAAGTCTTCAGCAAACCAAGGAGGCTGCTGAGATTCCTGGAGGAGCTTGAGTGGCACGAGTAGGACCCTGCACCCACCACACGCAAAATAGGCACTTTGTCGTCGAGTTGCGGATACCAGCCCGTTGCACCAAGTACCAAGTAAGTAAACCTTACTACCAGTAGTGCCACATGCAATATGCTTAAACAACCATTGTTTAACAAACCTATGGTCCAGTGATATTTTTTTTTTTTTCAGAGTAAAACCATCATTACTACTGCAAACACTTTTTTACGTTGTGGAAAGTCTTTCTTTTTCTTAAGTAAATTGTACTAATGATAAATTTATAGCACATTTAGTCACCCTGCGTTATGTTCCTGAATACACAAAAAAACAATGACTATAGCTGACAATCTTACCGTGAACCCTCTGCAAGTCTGTCTCCCTAGTAGCAAGTCCAACTGCCCACACACCTCCCTGTTGCAATTTCACCTCAAAATAAGCCTTGTTTTGCACCAAAGGAGCATTGCCTAGGACGCACCCCGAACCACACACTCGTTGGCCACCTTTTACCACTACCACCTCATGACCTGGAATAATTAATTGTTGCTTTGTTAAGCTCTTTAAAAATTGATTGCAAGTATTGAAAAATAATTATATAGACAAACTTTGGTTCTATTATAAACAGTAGTAAAAGAAATTTAGGGTAAATTTAAAAAAATAGTACAGACAATAAAAATAGTGTATATCATATAAATCAAATGTATGAATCGTAATTAGAAATCTAAAATATAACAAATAACGAATTGGACGAAAAAAAACATTTTAAAACGTAGTTTCCTATTTTTGACAATAATTAATTTTTAGAACTCTTTTCAAGCTATATTCTGATGAAACTTAGAACAATTAGCATTTTGCAATATACATTTTTACTTAATAACACTTAATACAATAATTATAATAAAACATTATGCTTAACGTCAGAAATAATTTTAAAACACAATCAGGATCAAAAACATTTTTTGAGCCAACATTTTATCATGTCATAGGTATCATTTGTGCTTTGTTTGTAGAACTTGAATGTTTTCTTGTCTCCATAGTGTTTGTAAAATTATTGTTTGTTGTTGTTAAAGTTTTTGTTTATTGTTAAAATTTTATATACATGATTAAAATTATAAAAAATGGGAATATCCTACTTTTCCAATTCCATTCAAAATGGAAGGTTACACTACTGATTATTGTCATTTCATGACATTTTTTGTTTGCATTTTGGACATCAATTATTATCATTCACACTGTAGTCATAAATAAGAATCTACAATACAAAAATGCTGTAAACCAAATAATTCTCAGGAAATCACCACACTTATTAACAGAATCAGTTTCTGCCGGTGAGAAAAGCTCCCATCCATGCAATAAAAGCTAAAAAGACATTATGTGTTTCCCTTCTTATTACATGAGCTTTTACAGATTGATATGAATGAATGGTAGAAATGATTAGAACAGAGAGTATTGAAGATCGTAGTGCCGATTTTAATAACCTAAGATCTTGTTATTAATTTTAGATGCAGTTTGACAAGTTTTTTATATAAACAACCTACACAAACACGTACAACTAGTTGTTTTAGTGGCACCTTTATCGATTGCAAAACGTTTTATATATCTACACTAACCTTCCACGTAATTGTTTAAACATATTGTCAATTTATCAAATATGGAAAGTAGATAATAAAAAACCATTTGAATAGCAATAATTAAACTTATTACCCATGTGTAAAGTATCAAGCTGCACAGGATTCTCTTTCACCCGCATGGGTACAGTAGGCGTCAAAGTGAACCCATTAAGGCAGCCTTTTAGGCAACAGAACATGTTTAGCATTGCCGCTGAGTAAATTTCACGACTGTAATGCTAAATTTTCTTCAAATTAAATCACATTCGTTGCACTAACTATGTTCTGTTGGCCTTTTATTTACAGCCATCCAACTGTCATTGTTAGAATTGACAGCTACTACCCGTACTCTTCTTGTGGTGGAATTATAAAAGAGCTCTTCTACACAGACACTTTTTGTATCAAATTGTGTCTCCTGCTTTTTACATTTATGGCGGCGTAGTCTTTCAATGTACAAATTTATTAAAAAGGCAACGCCATAAAAACAACAGTTTGAGATGACGTCAATGATACGTTTAGTTCCAAGCAGCTTTTTCGCCCACATAAAAAGCGTTTAGAACACACTTTTTCCTTACCCTATGCCCTAAACACTTCAGTTACAGTCACAGACCACATAAATTACAGTAAATATAAACACTTTATTATGTCCAATTAGTTTCCTTTCATGTACATTATCATCAACCCATCTATATGTCCCACAGCTGAGCACGAGCCTCCTCCCTCTCAGGCAAGAGTTTAGACCATAATCCGCGACCCTGTCACAATGCGGGTGGAGACTTCACACGTTGTCCAAGGAACGTTTGCGAATTTTTTTTACGTGCAGTTTTCATCACGATGTTTTCCTTCACCGAAAAACTCATGGTAAATTTTAAATTATTCGCATGTACATACATACATATAGTCAAATTTATCATTCTTAATCATAACAAACCTTCGCTACAGTCATAAAATCATAAAAAATTTGAAATCATGGTAGCCGAAACGAGAAGGATTTGGATGGATGCATTGACTTACAAAGATGGATGCTAACGTTAATACCTAGTTTTTTTTTGTATGAAAATGTAGGTGCGCATTTGACCTTCATCTCACCTGATGGAAAGTGACGATGAGGTCGACGATCGATGGAGCCTCCACATCTAAAAGTCGATGGCTGTTTGCCATATAAATGTGGAAGTGTACCTAAGGCTTCGTGCGAATCCGTAGTTTAGGTAGGTACCTGCCAACAGTTAAAATAAATAACTTATTACGCTAAAGAATATTATAGGTACTAAACTATAATTAAACCTCCTGCTTATTAAAACCCCAAGATTTATTCATAGAAAGTTCCATCAAAGGCACGGAAGAATGATGATAGCCTTAAACTTGGAAACACTGACCATAGTCTTGCGTCATTTTCATTAAAAATATAAATCGTAGTATTCACTTAGAGAATGGAAATAGTCTAAGGGTCGTATTCTAGAACTCTATTCAATGCTCAAGTCAGGACTTGAGTATGATTTCAAGCACTGGAAATACGACCCTAATGTCAAGGACTTGAGTATGATTTCTAGTGCTATAAATCATACTCAAGTCCTGACTTGAGTTCTGGCATACGACCCTAGGAGTATTCAATACATAGTTCTCTATTAATCGTTTTTTTTTTATTATTGTTTTGTGCTCTTTTGTATTTCTACTACTTAGCTTTGTGGATAATACATAATGTTCCAGTGCACCCTATGATCTTATATACAAAAAACGGTGCACCCATATGTTACGACACAGATTTATTATTTATTTTTATAGGATTTCCTATTGCAGCTCTTAATTATATTTTTGTCTGTCTTAGCACTTCTCGATTAGAGTCTGTGCCACAGAAATATTTAAAAACTATGTAAATTCAATTTTGGGTTAGAAAAGCATAAAAGTTCGGAAGATTTTATATTTATAGGTTTCTGTAAGATACATAATATAACAGAAGTCTAGTAAAATCCCAAAAATAACACAGTGTTATTTGAAAAGTGTGGCTAGTTATTTTACTTTTTTATTTTATCTAATTTGAAAGTAAAATATTCGTTAACTGTCGTTATTTTTCATTAATTTGTAAAATTTGATTTTACGTTCTTATAAATTAAAAAAATATATATATTGACAAAGCTGTGATATTCATTATTTGATTGATTTAACAAAAACTGTGTTTTTATAACCGTATCTGTTTTGTCAGAAAATCTAAAAAAAAATACATTTTTTAATTATTATTTTTTTATATACAGGTAGTTTTTTATAGAGGCTATACTAAATTGATGTTAAAAGATGTTAATTTAATTGCTATTTCATGTCTAATTCTTATTTATATATTTATAAATTTTACTATTTCTTATACTCACATTTTTGTTCCGCTAAATTTGCCGGTGTGTGTAGTTATAATTTGATAGGTAGGTACTACGAATAGAAATAAGGCTAGATTAACAAAATAATCGTTACCTGTTGGATACCTTTGTGGTATCCAATAGGTAACGATTTAAAAAAAATTGTATTTAGGATATTAGACTTTTTTTGTATCTATATCGCGTATATTTGTTTTGTCAAACAAACCAACATTTAGTTAGCCGTGACCATGGGAACTGTAAAGGGCGAGAAATGTTGGTTTGTTTGAAAAACAAATATATCTACGCGATTTAGACCCGAAAAAAAAATAGTTTCATTTCCTCTGTGTAACAATCGCGAAAATCTCAGAACTCGATAAAATTTATATCGTATTAGCACTTTCCAAGTACTAAAAGCCGGTTATAAACTACATTTTGTTTACAATGTTTTTGCTAAGAAGGATGTCCTTCGTTTTATTTGTTTTTTGTAAATAACCTGAAACACATTATGTAGGTAATATAACACACATTAAAGCTTAAAAACCTGATATCTACCACAACCCATTTAAATATTTACTCATCGGGCTATTTGACATTCAATTGTTTAATCAATAATATTTGCCCTTCCAATTAATTGGTTGTGCAATCTAATTAAGAGCGTCTTTTAGATATAATACCTTGACGATTTATTGAACCTTTTGTGAGGTTTCTAAGCTTGATGTAAGTCTCTAATACTATAACAACTGTGTTGTTTTAGAATTTTTTAATCATGAATACAAAGATCGAACACTAAGAAAAACTCCTTCGACCCGGCTGCGGAACGAACACGAAGACCTGATGAATTTTTCTATGTGCTTGTTGCAGATCTTTGTTTTAGGGTTTTGACGGCTTTTTGAAACTATTGATTAGCCATTCTTTAGTGAGCAAAAAGAATACGAGATTTTTTTTAAACCTACAGTACACAAATAATACATTACCATTACATAAGACTACCTACTAATTGAGGCACACGAACATATTCTCACCGCAATAATATATATTTTACGAATCGTATTCTCAGTACGTGTGACCATAGATATAGGAAAGTGACGCACCCTTAGCAAGACTGAGCGTCGCCAATTAGCAGATCCTTTACATTACACGATAACATTGGGTAACAACCTATAAGGGTGGCAAACTAGGGGATGAATTACTTTTGAAGATTGTTTTTTAGTGCTTTGTACCGATATTATGAGTTAACCATAAGTCGTTATAATTTAAAATACTTACCCCATTTGCCTTCGTCAAGAAAGAAAACGGTAATGAGTCTAAACAGTTAAGAAAACTTAACTGAATTCGCAAAATAACACATTCTTGTGTGGTTCGTAATTTGGTCCATGCGTGCGAGCCCAAAGGAAAGTGATTAACATCACCGGCACGTACTCAGTCGCAGAACGTTCCACTGTCACCTTTATTGGCCTTTTTCCATAATCGTTACATAAAGGCTCGCACTTTACGCCTTCATTACAGAGAAAAACTTTCCTAAACTCGTTTTAAGAAGTTTTATTTAACAAAAATTTACCTACAATAACGTCAATAAAAATTTAGTTTTCTATCTAAAGGTACAAAGCTGCAAATTAACGAATTATAGAGAGTGAGTAATTTAAGTACTTAATGTACACACTCGGCCTATTTTTCTATTCCTACTTTTTTGGCTTTACATCACCATTTTTTTTTAATTTTCATATACTCGTAAAAACTGTATAGATATATAAAGGATTACCTCTTATATTTGACAGAATAATACCACTAATACTATCGTTTATACAATGCACATGTTAATAACCTGTAACTTAATTTCTTTAATTAGAGAGCGATTCCATCCATTAATATACCATTATATTATTATGTTCAAATGGATTTAGTACAGAGCTGATGCTTTTTTTGCGATTTTAAAGGGATCTCTTTAGTAAAAGTTGTCCATATTATTGGTCAAATTCAGCTATCTTCGAGTGTAACGCATTAATTTACGTCGTTACCTATGAAACTGCCGCTTTCTACAGATAATTGAAGAAAAAAAAAGACAAGTATATATTTAATTAATCCAAGTATTGAACATTAATGTCGATGCACTTTTGCCATTTTAACGGAAATTCAATTTTGCCTATGCTGCAATTGTTATGCTACGTCTCAAGAAGCTGTAATGAACAATGTCGGATAGGTCGACCATCCACTCTGAAGCAGCTTCTTCCGACTCAAATTGCGTTTGGGAAATGGTTTGGTTGCCTCCCCTGTGGCCAACCAGTACGACTGACGTGTTCCATTGTCATCCAAGATCCACTTTTCATCACAAGTGACTATCCGATTCAGAATCCCCTCCTTTGAGTGCCTATTCAACAAGTCAAGCCAAGCTTCGACGCGATTTTGTTTTTATTGTTCAGTGAGTTCATACGGCACCCACTTTCTTAGCTTTATTATCTGTCCACTCTGAAGCAAATGAATCAACAGGTATCGTTTTATCACTTACGTTGAAATTTGTTGCTAATTTCGACGTTGTTTGAGATGAATCTGCTTCTCCTATGGTTTTCAATTCTCGTTATCAACTTTCGTATCCGGTCGGCCATGGGCTCATAGTTGGGATCAAAACTTCCAGAACGAAAGAAGACCAAACCAAAAACGCAGTGTGCGCTTACCTGCTCTATCTCGTCCATACATATCGTTATACTGTTTACCGTCTTTACTGCGCTGGTGCCACGAAAGAACTCGTATTCAAAAATAACACGCAATTTTTCGTGGTTATTTGTAACTACGGAAAAGCTGTTTGCAGCTAAATCAAAGAAAAATCGGACAGCTGAAGAACAAATTAATAACTCATTTTTAAAAAGAAATATATAGCTATATTATAACCTATAATTTTAATTTGTAACTCTCGTAAAATCAAAGATATCGTACTTCAAACTTCCTAGTATTTGCAATCAGCAATTTTATTAACAATTAATATGTATTTAGGTACTAAAACTCTATCATCTCTCTGACAAATTTAAAGGACTTTTGTTACGCTAATTATAGGTTTGTTCTGCTTAACCAATTAATATTCAAGTACCTACCAGTGACAAAAAATATCACATAAACCAGATCGACATACGTAAATAAAATTGTCGAAATTAGCATAGAGTGTTACGCAACAATTATGTGGGTAAGTACACGCCGAGCGACACGCGTGCTCTTGCAGAAAGTAGGTAAAATCCACCACAGTAGTTAGTAGTATACTGTATTTTAACTGTTTTGTACTCAACTATAATGAGAAGAAAAGGAATCTCTGAAGAAAAAAAAAAGATATATAAGAACCAACACTGAAAAATATAGATTTTAATCAAGAGTCATGAATTATCTATCATCACTATCAAATATTTTTTCATTGTTGATAAGCTTAGGTTTAACACAGATTTCTTTGGATTGCGCATGTGCATTACAAAATGCCTACCTACTAAATTTCACCAAGAGAATAGAAAGAGTTCTTAGGTTTTCGCGATTGTTACACATAGGAAATGAAACTATTTTTCCGGATTTAAATCGCGTATACTTGTTTTTTCAAACAAACCGACGTTTCGGGCCCTTTACAGGTCCCATGGTCACGGTTGACTGTGTTTGAAAAACGATTTGAAAAAACAAATATACGCGATTTAAATCCGGAAAAACAGTTTCATTTCCTATGAATAGAAAGAGTTCAAAAGAAATTTTTAAAATCCTTGGACTATCGCTCTGGATTTTACTACACTGACTACGAAGATAGTGTAAAAAGACATAATGTACAGTCGCTAATTTCTAGACACCATTTCCTAGATAGTATATTTTTATACAAGCTCAAGTATATGACTGTTTGTTGCCTAAATAAATAAATAAAAAATAAATAAAATAAAAAATTTTAAACGCAATGGTCACTGGTCATAAGTCTTAATATCTACAAAAATATTTCAGTTATTCATTCGTTTCTCATCATCAACCGATATGTATACCTACTCCCTTATAGGGTTGTGAACCTTCCTCAACATGCAGGTTTCATCACGATGTTATCTTTACCATTAACGAAAAGTATCGCTACTAACCATTCACAAGTAACTTAGAAATTAAAATCATAGACAACGACAAGAGCACGTCTAGTTTGAAACTTTAAATTGAACCCTATGCCGCTTACTATAAGAACAATCGCCACAGGGTTCAAACAGAAGACCTCCAATTAAGAAGCAATTGTTCTCCCACTAGGCTACTAAAGCTCTTTGTGAAGTTGGACAGGCCTCGTCAAGTCCTCATATTCCGCAATACAATAGAGTCGAATAGGTATTAGCTATGATTGAGCTTTGCATAGATTGAAAAGATCTATATCTAACAAATATATATCAATTTTCGAACGAACAGATAAATGGTCACGACTACTGACTGGTATTTGTTAACTTAAACACTTTAGGTTTACGTTGGTTTGTTTGAAAGATTATATTGTTATATTGAAGATAGAAGAGATATTCGCGATTTAGCTCCGGCAATAATAATTTCAGTTAACTGCCTGTGTCCGAAGGTTACCATGCTGGACCGTCACGCAGAGGTCTCGGGTTCGATTCCCGGACCGGGATAAATATTTGCATGGCCTACATCTATTTCACTTGTGAGTTAGGGTGCAATTTTGTGGTTGTCTATGTGTGTTCCATGGCACCCGCGATACAGATTGCCTAGTGCGGGGCTATGAATGTGTGCGTTATTAATATTATTATTATTATTTCTAATGTAGTGCAATCGCGAAAACCTAAGAACTCGATATAACATAGGCACATAAACCCAGACTTAGTTCATTATTTTATCGAGTTGTTCTAAAAACGTTTAAATAAATTTTGTCAAGTTAAATGAAAAAGACGGTCCCTGACTATTTGTCTAAGTATTTATTAATCATAATCAAATACAAAACAAGACACTAGTTTTACAAACAAAGATTTACGACGAGATAAAAGCTTCCGCAACCCCTATCCTCTTTTAAATATTATAGTCATTATTTTATTAATCATCCTACCTAGATATTAAATTATTCAGAATTAATTCTCAGGGTGTAATATAGCCGCCCCAGGGTGTCGGTCTTTCCCTATATAAAAAGGCGCGACTATGCCCACGCGCATCAGTTTGTGACGGATTCACGACGCGGACGCAACACGGTGAGTAAAAACCACTCAGTTAATTTTCTTTTTACGTTAAATCAAGGTAATTAGTGAGAAGTTCCTTTTATTAATTAAAAAAGGTAAAAAAAGTATTCGAGATAGGTAGTAGTATTAGTACGAGAAGATCTAAACAACAATAGCAATTAATTACGTGTGAACTCTTGATATATTTTTAGAAAGGCCATTGTACAGTGATTTTGATATTTTATAATAAAAAAGTTTTGAAAAATTTGGGGATTAGCCCTTGTTCAGGTATCACAAAAAGAATTAAAATTAATAGTGTAACAATAATTACATTATCTGACGTTTTAAAGCTCTCCAAAAATACTAAAACTCTATATAAGTTTCTTTACTATTAACATACCAACTCTAAAGTTGTCTACTTTAATCTTTTAACTATAAAGTTTTCTCCTACGAATCATAAACTCGTCAAATTGCTCTATATAGTTTAAATTCCGTGGTCATGTATGGAATTTCCATAATATCTCAATTTATATTCGCTGCTCTCTTTCCAAAATAGTCACCGAAAACGACCTTTCTAGTAGATAGTGTAAATGTGGGAGGAATGAACTCCTTGGTGGCATTAGGGCGAGAGAACCGGAGGGAACCGGGGTTCTGTGAGGTCACTTTCTACCGACCGGTCCTGCCCTTTAACAATACCGCTTGTGTAATCCACATAACTCCAGGGAAAGTGACTTAGCACGTCCTCGAACTTCAAAATTAAGAAGTTGGACTTCCAATCCTAAATTAACATTATAATTCTTTATCTTCTTAAAGCCCAGTGTACATAAAATGTATATAATATAGGAAGCGATTCAGACCCCGACAATATTTATTCGTATGTTTATACGTAGTGTATATTATAATGAAAATATCGCATTCAAATTTAGCCATATAATATTCTTTATGACCAAAGGGTATCTAGACACATACCTACTTTATAAAATCCCGGTTGTGTGTTTCATACAAACCTGAGGGCGTGCTTGCTCGGGCCTGAACACAAAGCATGCTATTATAATTAGTACATTTTAATGTATTTAATGTAATAGCACTTTTTCCGTTGTAGTTTGCTGGGTCTTAAGAGGTTATAAAGGATACTTATAAATATTATAAATGTAATGATGTACCTACGATATAAGACAATTTTATTGCTTAAGTCCATAAGTACATAAATTCACTACATTTCTTGTGTAGATTATCCTTTACATCTATAAAATAGAAGAAATACTACTTTATTACACAAAATTAATTATTTTTGTGATATGCATCCATGATCTTTAACTCAATACAAAAAGTTCATCGTCTATTCAAAAAAAAACATAAGTAAGGGAATGTTAATGTACTTTAATTTTTATGTTAAATAACCGGAATCTATTGGATATAAATTTCTTCATAATAAATATTAGTATAGAACCCAACCTTGTTTAACCGCCGAACCGACTCATCTTCAAGATAATCGTAAAATTCGTTTAGCTTAGTTTGGTAAACATTTTAAAGAAATGACATCATTGAACGGCGTCTTGTGTTAGATACTGTTGCTACCAACAGGGACATAATATACTTCCGCCATATTGGAATAAATTACAATTATAGAATTAATCGTGTATGTAATTGCCTAATTTTTTATTTTACTTTGGTTACATTTTTCAGATAATCTACCATGCACCTCGTTATTATTGAAGGTTCTAACCAAAATGGTATTTATTACAACAGATGGCCCAATTCAGCACAGTATTCATCCTTGCGGCACTAGCCGCTGCCAACGCGCAATTCCCCAATGGCCGCATCTTGGAACCGCCAGTACCTTCGCAGTGCGTCCAAAGGACGATCCATGAAAGATACGTTGACAGTGAGTATTCTAATCCAATAATTAATACAAAATAATCTAATATCAAGCAATACTAAGCTACTACAGACTATCCTAACCAATTACATCAAGATTCCACACTTGGTTTTTGTTTATCGTCGATTAAAAAAATGCTTTATAGACTAAATACAACCTTAGCCATGTAAAGAGCGAACACTGCTAGGATTTTGGGCAGCAGGCCGCGGGGATCCAGTTTCACTCTTTGAGCTAGCTCGACTTAGGAGTCTAGCGTGATAGGTCACGCTAGTGTATTTAAGATAGATAGATAGATAAACACTTTATTGCTCACACACAAGAACAAGAATAGTACATAAACAACTTAAAACTAATGTGGGCAAAGGCTGTCTTATCGCTAAGAGCGATCTCTTCCAGACAACCTTAGAGTTAGAGGAAATCTAATCGGAGCGAGAGACGTAGTGTGCCAATTTTACAAATATAAAAATAAAAAAATAAATAGTATAAATTAAAACAAATACAAAATAAAAAAATTAAATAATGACACATAGTAATTTATAAAATATTTAATAAATAATGATATATTATACCTACGTAGATATATGTATGTATAAATATACCTAAATAAACTTATACTTACTAATAACTTATACTTACTAATACACACGTTGCAGACTAGGACTGTGATAAAAGATATTTACGCAATCCGGTTTTGAAAATAGGTAGCTTACTAACTTAGAATGTCGGATTTCAAATGGGAGATCGTTCCACAATATTGCAGCCTTAATGGTAAAGGAATCTTTGTAATACTCAGAGCGAGTGAAAGGAGGCTTCAGTAGGTTATCCATTTTAGACTTTAGTTCACGGTTGTGATCATCCCCGAGGAAGCGAAAACGAACCTTAAGGTATGGCGGACTACGAGGGTCGAATAGAACATTATAAAGAAAGCTGAAAACGTGCTCCTCACGGCGCAACTTGATAGGGAGCCACTAAAGCCTTCTCCTAAATTCGGCCATATGATCGAACTTGCGCAACCCTTATATGAATCTGATCCAAAGATTCTGTAGACGCTGGAGTTTGCTTAACAGATCCTCATTAAAATCAATGAAACAGACATCAGCGTAATCAAGAGCAGGTAAGAGCAACGATTGCGCAAGGTCAACCCTAGTCCTCACAGGAAGCAGATTTTTCCAACGCCGCAATGACCCAGAGGCAGCAAACACCCTCCTACTCACCTCAGCGATATATGGCGACCAAGACAGAGTGGAGTCAAAAAGAACGCCAAGATTTTTAACAACATTACTGTAAGGCAGAGGGAAGGAGTTGAAGATTTGCTTCGAGCCTCTAACGACGATGGCCTGCGACTTGTTAGGATTGACCGTACGGCCATGGGTTCGACTCC
Source organism: Hyposmocoma kahamanoa (assembly GCF_003589595.1). NCBI lineage: Eukaryota > Metazoa > Arthropoda > Insecta > Lepidoptera > Cosmopterigidae > Hyposmocoma > Hyposmocoma kahamanoa. The sequence goes on from NW_020653945.1 coordinate 13,102,858, forward strand.
AATCGTGTATAGTCGCAAGATCGTCATTAAGTTCGGCGACTAAATTGTCCACGTCGTACACAGGAGACTGAGAATAAATCTGAAGGTCATCGGCGTACAAGTGTTACTGGCAAGAAAGTAAGGGAGTAAGGGAGTATATAAAGATGGAACAAAAAGGGGAGAGAGAACCCCGCCCTGAGCCACGCCTGCAGTAACGTCACAGAAGCTAGAATGCTTATTGTCGACACGAACACATTGCCGACACCCAACGAGGTAGTGGCGAAACCACTCCACTACCAAATCTGACACAAGGACTGATTTCAGCATTGCTAACAGAATATCAAAGTCAACAGTATTAAACGCGTTGCTAAAATCTAAGAGAACTAATACTGTCAGATGTTGATTCGACATACCCTCGCGAATGTCATCAGATACCTTGGTTAAAACAGTGCTATGCCCTGAACGGAAGCCAGATTGGAAAGGACTAAGGATATTGCACGAGTTCACGAATATTGTGATCTCGCAATGGACAACACGCTCAAGTACTTTGGAAAGGAACGGAAGAATAGAAATAGGACAAAAATGAGAAGGTAAAGATGGATTGGAGGTTTTAGGTATAGGTACTACAGCAGCTTGACGCCAGCAGCTCAGGAAGGTGCCAGTGTCGAGAAAAGTTGAAAATATGGCAAATTATAGGAACAAGAATTGAAGAACCGTGTAAGATCATCTTACGGTTTATTCCATCCAGCCCTTCAGCATTGGTTTTAACGGCCAAGATATTTTTCTCAACTTCGCCCTCGGTCACGGTATTTAAGCTTATAGTTATATTTTTATCTTTATGAATAAATAAATTTCTTTTGAAAAAGAAGGAAAATTAAACTTTGAAAAGAAACCGTCTACAGTTGTTGTTCGCCTTTGTCTTCCGTTTTCAAAATCACACCAGCTCCAGCAACTGTACACGCCAATGTTACGGTAGTGAAATTTAATTATCATCAAACTTAAACAATGTTTGCGTTATGCTTTTATCCATGGAATGTCTTTTATCAGTCTCGTTGTTAGTCGTCAGTGATAAGACACACTTTTTTGACCCATTTTAAAAAAGGAAATAGTTAAGATATTTTCTGGAGATAACACATCATTAAAATACGACTCAAGTGTTTGATATTTACGTAGAATCTACCTATGATAAGGTATTTATATAGGCACAAATACAAATAAGGTTTGTCGTGTTAACTCTCATCTTAATCAACAAACACTATAAATAATTAAAAGTAAATATACATCAATTTCCGCTCTACATTCCAAAAAAATGAAATTAAAAATACCTGTATTCTTTAATTTTGATTTTTTTTTATTACGAAGGTACTATAGAATATGTTCTTATTATTCCTTTGTTTTCTTTCTCACGCACTTAACCGGAGCGTAACTTTGACCTTCCTAGTTACTTTATTTGACTATTTATATTTAAAATGTAAATATGCGTGAAACGTTCATTTAATAGTCAATAATTATGTTATTATTAAAACAGTCTGTTTACTAAGCTGTTAATTTGCCCGACTGTTTTCTTTGAATCACCTCTACTGGCGCTTCGATGACTCAACTGAAACTCTTTATCCGAGAGTATTTTCGTTTCGATACTGCCGTTACTGCCCGGATAGCTCAGTCGGTAGAGCATTGGACTTTTAATCCAAGGGTCCAGGGTTCAAGTCCCTGTCCGGGCGACCCATATTTTATCACTCAATTTAATTAATACTCAATCACGTTAAATAAGTTGAGTTGTGTGCCTGATGGTAAGCTATACGCCTGTCCATAACAGTTGCAGTGCTACTCAGAGATTCAAATCGCAAAGAGGGACACTGCCACTGCACTCGTCACCCTGAGACATAAGACAAGTCCCATGTAGTGATGAAAGAGACTCAGTCTTATAATGCCTTTTAAAAAGCCTCGACTAATTTTTAACACCTCTAGTCTTTTAACCCTCAAGTCTTGAGTCATAAGACTAAAACTGAAGACTAATTCAAGTCGAAGTCTTTTAACGCTAGGAAGCTTAAAACACTTATTGGACTAAAACGACTGGCGCCTCATAGCCTCGGGAGTCGCGAGTCATGAGCCGTATGGTGTGATTTTATTTCTACCCACAAGGTATTTATTTTACGATTTTTATTATATCAAATAAACGTGATTATTTACTACATACTACTTACGTCATTTTTATTTATAAACTTCGGGTTTAATAAGACAGAAAATAGGTATAAGTCCTTTGCAAACAACTCGAGTCGTTCAAGTCTTTCAAGTCGTTTAAGTCTTTTGAGTCTTTTAGTATAACGACTGAATCTTATTAACAATCCCCTCCAGTCTTAATTTTAGAGTCAAGTCCTGTAAAAGTCGAGTTGTTATAAAACGCCTTAAAAGACTGAATCTCTTGCATCACTAGTCCCATGTGACTGTAATTTCACCAGCACTCATACCCTTCGTATTACTGTTGGGCGGCAGAAATAGGTAAGGTGGCAGTACTTCCCTGGACGACCTCTATCACAACGAGCTCTACTGCTGCTAACTAATGTCTAGCAAAATTTGTACATAGTGGCCATTGACTTACAATAATGTCATAAGTACATATAATTCGCGATCGTGTTCTAGGCCAAGTAACATTTACGTAGAGTGTGTATTTTAACGCAACTCAAACTAAACTAAACAATAATAATAATCGCGATAAATGCTTTGTTGCTTACTTTCAAGTAAAAGCAATAAATAATAACCCGACTTCAAAAAGCTAAACAAAAACAACAGAAGCGCTATATCACCGTCTGCGATTACCAAGACAATAGCACGGGGAAGTTAATCCTGTCAGTACGTATGTAACAATGAGGCAACAATATTGAAAGCAAGTTTCTATTGCTAGACATTTCTGTTCTCATAGTTTACTTGATACAACAATATCACGCTTTTACACTGACTATTGTGTATGAATGGTAATATTTCCGAGTAGTAAAAACGTAAAGACAAAATTAATTGTCTTAAAATGACGGTAGAGTCATCAATTACGAATACATATAATTTACTCATGTACGCAACTATGTAAGGGCCGGGTAGATACGACGAATCTCTTATAATGATGGATGCATCTAAATTCAGTGACGTAACAAAGAACCTGTACTGAAAAGTGAATCGTGGAGGTAGTTATTCATCCATAATTGAACAATTTAAAAAATCGTCTCTAATTGCGAATGAACTCATTCGTTTGTAACAAAGTTTAAACAAATACTCAGTGGCGAATTTGCCCCAAGGCCCAGCAGGCTCGGGCCAGAGCGGCCTGATTTTAGGGATGACCAATCGTGACAAAAAATTCACTGATGATAACAAGAAATAACTCAAAGTACCTAAATATTCTGAAGGTTCACAAACATTACGGCGAACCGCACTGCACCGCATCGTATAACAATAATCTTCCTAAATCACTTTCATACATTTTGTGCACAAAATATAGATGTTACATATTACATAAAATGTAAATATCTATAAATCTGTAAAAATATCTGTAATGTATAATCACTACATCACTACATGTTATCACTACCGCGTCTGTCTGTCTGTCTGATCGCGATAAACTCAAAAACTATTGAACTGTTTTCATGCGGTTTCCACGAATAGACAGAGTGATTCATGAGGAAGTTTTGAGTGTATAATTTATTTAGATTTGGTGTAAGTTGGCTGAAATATGACGATAATTGTTGAAGATGTCGGAAAAATCATTAGCTAGGCGCTTATTACTGGCGTGCGAACAAAGATACATCAAATCAATATTCTAGAAAAATATTAAAAATTTCTGAACTGTTTTCGATAAAAGTTGGCAATAAGGTAAATTCATTATGTAGTCTACCAGTATATGATGAGTGCTGAGAAGGGGCGGCTGGTACTGACTATATGGCCTGGGGCCTAGGGCGGCCAAGACTACAAATCCGCCACTGCAAACGCTTACACAATTCTTAGTCTTACGAGACGTGTAATAACTTTTTTATAATTTCGCGAGTTCAGGACAAACGTGTGGCTTCGTTGGTCCACTGCACAACACGGAACAAGACATTGCTAGCCTTTTTCATGGTTACGGGTATCGAAGACAACAACTCTTTCATTGTTTGGCAAAACAACCAGAGACATTATCTGCCCTTTTTATCATAACTTATGTTAGTTATGATAAAAAGGGCAAATAATGTCTCTGGTTGAACGTATTCGACGCTCAACGCATTCAGTGAAACGAGATCTACAACCTCCTCTAATCACTTTTTTATATATTAGTAAGTTTCATTTTATTCTTAATTAAAATCAACCCTAATTGTCATTTTTACTAACAAAAAAAATGTTAGGTGTCACAATCTCGAAATTTACCAAATTGCACTAAATGCGTTAGTTATGACAAGGATGGAGAATTGGTATCTTTGGCTCAAAACTTGAAATAGTGATTTGTTTTGGAATTTATGATTAGCATTACACGCCTGGGTCCATAAACAAACTAAAATATATTTTAGTAAATATAGTTTAGAAGCAATAGTCGATATATTATACCTAAGTAACACATATAAATGGAGTTGTTATTCGGGCCATTATAATAGGTAAGAACTGCTCCAGTACTCTTAAATATGCGAACATTTGTGAGACACGATAATACCTGCAATGTCATTTACCTTGCCGGGGCGTTGTTGCAGATGTACCTTGTGACCATTAGTGTATTGTTGAAAATTGCATTTATTGTTGAGCCCCGCTTCCCTTGCCTAAGGTTCCGATCATGCTAAAGCCCACATTCAAATCTTAATTATTATCGATTCTCTTTTCAGTTGATTCATACGAATGAATCAACTGAAAAGATTGAATGATGAATTCGATGCAACACAAATAAAATGTAGGTAATAGTTAGGTATGTGCTGTCAATATAAACAATATTCTGTTAAAATAGTTAACTATGGCCAAAACTCCTTCAAACCCCAAATTCTACGGCATAAACAGTCTTGAAATGTTAACGAAAGAACTAACAGATCCAGTTTAGTCCTGTTTCCTTTTATTACTTTTATAAAATATGCTAAATATCTGACGCCACGTATTCTCCGTCAGACAAAGGATACTTCTTCTCATGGCGAGATCCGGCACTACGTGGGGTGGAAGAAGATTGGCTGAGTGCACGCAACTATTGCCGCCAGCGCTGCATGGACCTCGTCTCCCTAGAGACCAGCGACGAAAATGAATGGGTTAAGGCACGCATCGTGCAAGACAAGGTAAGATTTGGATTACTTCTACGAAAGACTTCGAGCAGCAACACGAGTCCCAAACACAGCAAGAACTTAAAAGCAGCACTACAGTGTGTAGGCTACAGTGTATACAACGCTGTAGCGGTGGAGGAATGTGGTGCCGTTTATTCCCATTGTAAGCATTAAATATTAAATTTCTATATTCAAACCTTCTACGTATTCTATATCCTTATTGTAGTATTTGATAGTCAATACCGGTGATATATACCTATGTAGTCTCCCTTCTTAATTAATAAAACTCTTCCTATAGACTAATATGAATATAATTTTGGTAGCTTCTAATGATAACCACACTGCAAGAAAACCTTGAATCCAAAAGTACATTGGGACAATACCCGTGAATTCAATTAAACCGCAAGACAAAACTGAATTCGCTAATATAATTTCCGGCGGCCTCACCTTCAAATTGGTGTGACCAAAAATTTTTTTGTAAAGTGTGTTAACATAATATATTTTTCCTCTTAGAACAAATATGTAGACAATCGCAATATGGAAATAACAAGCAGTCAAAATGGTCTGTCCTGTTCTTTGAATGAATTTCAAGTATCTTAGGCAATTGTGCATATTTTTCACACAATACAATTTTTCAACCTTGACCTGTTTAGTGAGATTGCTGAATCGTCATGGTAACAAAACATAGCACTTACAAGTATTGTAACTTTTTTGAAATGTGTAGCTACTACAGAGGATCCTTGAAATTCACCCTTGGTGACACCCACCCATACAAATTTTGCTTGTTCATATGCTACCTACAAGTCTACAACTATAGGTTCCGACCAAAAATTGTCGCCGTGACCGTGACGCGGACCCTCTCCTTTCAAGACCGAACTGAATAGAGTAGAAAGTTGCATTCGTAGCCTTAACTAATTCCAACGCTCTTGTTTTTTGGATTGCTTTCGAGAATACTTACCCATTGTCACTAAGAACCCGTGAAGTACCTGCTGACGCATGCAAATCTCCAAACTCAGCTATGTGTCGACGTGACCGGGAACACAATACGATGTCTAATCAATTTTCCTCCAGAGTTTCACTATTGACATCATGTTCTTCATTTCGTGGGAATCCATGTTTTGTACTTACATACAGGAAAAATAATTATTGACAAGCTATTTCTTTGTAATTTAAACTCGATTTGTCTTATTTGTTCTGTTGCTTAACAAATGCGTAAAACGCGATGACGATTGCGAAGTGGCCCTTTTTGTAATTGTCGTAAATCAAACTGATTGTATAACAGTTTCATTGATGTAACACGGAAAGTGTTATGGAAGATTAAAGGTGATGTCACAGTCATAACGAAGGAAGGAAGTAGGACCTATAAGTAAGACGACGATGAGTAAGTGCAAGTTACGGCCACACCTTGGATAAAGTTACAGCTTTCTTTAACGTTTATAAATCCTTTTTTATGCCTTTATCCAATACATAGCCTAAAACATACACAGCAACATCTAATTAAATTTAATAAATACATTAAAAGAATTAGATAATGCACAAAGCAAATTGCAAATTGTCCATAATAAAGGTCAATAATGGCCATTGTCCCGGCACAGAGTATTGTTATGTTAATCAAGTGGCGTTTGAGGCTAAGACTGTAAGGGCTTGATATTCAATTGAGACAAATTGCAAACAATGTAGAGATATGTTGATGCTATTGTCTGCGAATTGCCGGTTTATTCCGCTTTACAGTCTCAACTATTAATGATGTTCACTTTTTTAAACGTAATGAGTAGGTATGACATATTTTAAGGGTTGCTTGAATTAACCAGAACAAATTGTCCTGTGTAGGTACTCGTATTCTAGAAACCTCTTGATAAGCCGGGCATAAACCGAACTTTGCATTTTATTCTGTTTAGGTAAAATACATCTGGACGTCAGGCCGTCTGTGTGACTTCAAGGGCTGCAATCGTCCTGACCTGCTGCCCAATGAGATCAATGGATGGTTCTGGACCGCCGAGCTGCAGAAACTGGCTCCTACCACTAATCGTCAGCAGAATGATTGGTCTGAAGGCGGTGGCATTGGAAAACCTCAGCCTGACAATAGAGTAAGTCTTGAATTAATGCAAATTATTCTATGACCTTCCTCACAGACCAATCAGCTATCTAAATAGTCATCGTCGCCGTAATGTATACA
>NW_020653945.1:13110274-13223252 GCF_003589595.1 Hyposmocoma kahamanoa
TACATATTAAACATAGGTACTTAACATTGTACGTACCCATCCATACAAGCGTGACATTATGAAATCAATCATATTTATGAGCTGGCGATGCAATGGAATCAATTCGGATTCCGCAAAGTTAAGTAATGTTTGTCATACAGATCCGAACACTAGGCTATGTGGTTATTGAGGATGTCACGCAATGAAAACGAAAGTGACTCGCATATTTATGGGGCTGCGAAATATTCGCTGAAGGGCGTACCCGCATGTCCCCGGGCCACTTTCTACAAACAGCCGTCGAACAAAAGCTCATCGGTATTCGTCGTGCGTCGGCACATGTTGTTTGCGCGGCGCTTTCCCTCGCGGGTTGTCTCAAACAATACGTAACCCTGCGGTCGCCGTCTCGCAACGTGTATATCATCCGCATCCGCTTTTTGTCAAAACTCATTTGCGTTCCAAGGCCCTGTACATTACCGTATTGCGCGATTATGTGGTTAACCCCACACGACTTTAACGGACGACGACGTAACAGTAAACTTCTACGATTCATTCATGGGTATAATATGAACATAATGCGGAAGTTGATAAAACTGGTATGACTGCTTAACGAAGACGACTGGAAATAAAGATCAAGGTTCGCTATTTCAATGCTAATTCTTAGTGCGATTTTTTTTATAAAACAACATTCAGTTTTCACATCTAAGTATTGACGTAGTCTCAAACTTCTAAATTACTATAACCCGATATTGAAAATAGCTTACAATATTAGATAAATCATAATGTTCCTTTCAACATGGACTATATTTAGCCGACTCTACTGTAGGAGAAATTAACAACAATCGAGGGCGGATGCCACGCCTATATAAAAATTGAAGAGCAACAGCCCATTGGTCCACCTTTTTTATTATAACGTCTCTCAACAGGAGCTGATCCAGGGTGGAGCATCAGAGCACTGTATAGCGATTCTAAACAACTTTTACAACGACGGCGTCCACTGGCACGACGTGGCCTGCCACCACCGCAAACCCTTCGTATGCGAAGAGAACGACGCCCTTCTCAAATACGTCCGCTATACGAATCCTAATCTCAGAGTTTAAGATTTTTCATCACGCGATACTTCAAGTCATCTTAACAATTACAATCGAGAATGAGAGTTACAAAGAAACAATTAGCTCCCTAGGGTTAAATACGTACAATTTGTATTCAAATAAATAATTAGGATGTGACATCTAAGTGGAATAGTGGAATTGAAACTATAATAAACTATAATTTCCACAGATATTATCACAAATAAGTGATGTTCTATTTTCAAGTAGGTACATACTGTGTTGTGTAACAGTGAAATACCTGTATAGATCAAGAACTAATGGTAACAAACACTGCCAAAGGTGTCGCGATTCGGTATTAGCTTTAAGTTTACCTCGTCGAAAAATATTTATTTTCTGTATTTAACTCTAAACTATGTTGTAAAAAAAAGTCCCTTGCAGTAGGTACCTAGGTTCCTGGAGATTTTGGTGAAACAGACTTTGGTGAGAAGGACTTTCAGTTTGCAACAAAGTAGGTACAACAGTCATCAGTGGCGGATTAAAATTATGTTTAAGTATTTAAGATCTGTCAATAAAGACTGCTTTAATTTTTAGACAATGTTTTATTTCTACAATCAAAGGTAACTTAGTTATGGAATTATGATAAGAGCTAGCCAAGTTCTGCTTTAATTTTTAGACACTGTTTTATTTCTACAATCAAAGGCAACAGTTATGGAATTATGATAGCTAAGTTCATTTTTATTCTGCTACCAAACCATGACTATTAGCTATAGCCAAAATATTGTGTAGATTAACTGTGACACAGACAATACCATTAAATAAGTATCAAATAAAAAATTAAATCCACCTTTTAGGGAACAGTATAAATGCATTTATTTCATTATTTACTTAACAACAAATTTTTTCTTAAAAAGTTATGACGAGGGGATGCTGATGCGGAACCTATACCTCGGGGCCTTTGATGTGCCTGGCTTGCTCATTATGAACCATATGCAGATATTGCAGAAGTATACAAGAGTTAGGAGCATCGTCACATGCATTAAGCGACACAAACGGTGGAAACTTAGTTTTAATCCTGAACTGCAAAAATATTCATGTCAATTTATTCCACATAGTAGCCATTATGTACAAAATACTAAGTAAACTAATTACAATATGTAAACTAATTACAAAGAGGTAACTTACTCTCTATTGGAAAAATCTTCAATGTTAGATTGCAAAGAGTCATTGGACCTCTGTATGTCTGGCAGAATGGAGAAATCTTTATCAAACTGCTCCTGCAGGCAGCAAATTCTTTCCATAATGAACAACAAAAGTATGGCCCAGAAGTACTCAAACTCAAACACCATTTTTTCTGTCATTTTTTCCCTTCTACCATTATTATATGATAGCCAAACTTTGTTTTTATTGGGGGATCAGTGTAAACCGGGTTGGTGACCGACGAAACAGGCAAGGCAAAAGCAGCATCTTGGAAAGGGCCTACCATGGAACCGCGAGTCATCCAACCCAGGTCACCACCCTGCCGAGCCTTGTCCTCACTGTACGCTGCCGCTACATCGGGGAACTTCTGTCCTGCCTTCAATTTTTCCAGGGCCTCCAAACATTTTGATTGTTTTTCGCACAATATGTGACGTACTTTGACAGCTGCTCCGCCTTTTTTCTCCTTGGCACCAGATTCTTAATTTAAAATGAGAAAAGTCAATAAAACTTTGAACAAAAGAAAATCTATATGACCAAGTTCCAGTTTTAGCAACTAAGTACAGAAATTAATAGCAAATAGCGGCAGCTTTATAACCTTTTGAATCACCAGCTGATTTTCCTGCAGCTCCACCTTTGGAACTTCCACCCTTAGCTCCTTTCTCCGGCTTCTTAGGAGGCATTTCGAATGATTGTACAGCTAAATTGTTAAAAACACTAACGTGTTTTTTTTACCAACTTTTACAATTACACAAAATCAATCACACTTTGTAAATATGATTATAATGCCACAAAATTATATAGTCATCACAGACAAGTAACACTGTCTTATTACAACGGATTACACTACAAATGAAAATTAGAAATTTTGACAAATTAACTCGTAGTTTGGTCGTATAATATTCGATTTGACATTTTTAAAGTTGTTTTTTTTTATTTTTTTTTTATTAAGGCTTTGGTAAAGCGTAAACATGAAGTTTAATTATGTTTCTTTAAATATGGCCGCCACAAAGAGGATAGGCAATTTGAGGCAGCAGCGTGCTTGGATTGACTCGGGATTCCTTAGAACGGGCCGATACGGATATTTTAGTTCGAGATTCGTATAATTTCACGTTTTAATCTTCGATTAAGGCACAATAGCACTATCCTATTCCACTTTAAACTAGATTTCACAAAATAATTGAAAGTCAAAATAAAAACGACACTTTTCCCTCCAAGAGGTCCAGAGCGAATTAATAATGTTGATAATTAAAAAAAACCGGTAATTCTAAAAATAATTGTTTTAGTTTTATTTAAGAGAGCGTTCACTTAATTTTTATAAATAATCTTTGTAATTCGTGAAATTAGCACGTAAAATGTTTTGCTATGCATAACATAAGTATAAAATTCATGTATACCTTGTCAAATAAATCAAAACTAGGCTTTTACTAGACTAGAGTTCGTGTCCTACTTTTGAACTACACACTACATTAGCAAATAACTGTCTCTGAAGCTAGTAAAATTATTGAAATTGGCGTTAAAAAAGTACTCATGCAAACGTCACAGAATATACAGAAATTGCTTCTTCAATTTTTTAGATCACTGTATTGTTTTATGTCTATGTATTTCATATATTTTTCTTTATTTATTTAGGCAAATTAAATAATTATAATCATGTGCGTACTTAATAGTGATTAAATGAAAGGTGAGTGACCAGAACACTTATAAAAAAATACGTTTAAAGTTGTCTCTTTATTTAGTTGTTATTTATGACGTGATTTACTTGGGTTTAGATAAATCTGTATCTCCCGACACCATGGGGATCATGTACGAAAAACGGCCACTAAAGAGGCCCCGGCTGGGGCCTCCAGACGTATATCCGCAAGAACCGCGTCAAAAAGAGGACGAGCTTACGTCCACGAACGTAAAACATGGCTTCTCGACGACACCACAGTCCAGTGACGAGTTTGGTACGGCCAGGAATTTCAACTACTCCTCGTCCAAGGTAACAACTTGATAGCCTTTTTGTTTTCTCATGATCCAAGTTTCATAATTGAGATGATACTTTCTAAGGAAGGCAATAGGCACACATAAAAAATTGCTAATAATACAAGTGTGTTTATAAAAATCTTCATCAAAATGAGCTACTGAACTAATGTATACACTTTAAGATTTACTTTTAGTTTTATTAAATTATATTTATCTATGTTTACAGATTGGCCAATTTTTCTCTGGCATTCTGTCAAAGAAAGAGGAGCTGAACACACTTCCAGATTGTGGTCGGAAAAGACAGCAAGTGAATCCTAAAGATAACTTCTGGCCCGCCACAGCTCGCACCAAAGCTCAGATTGAAGCTTGGTTCAAAGACTTAGCTGGTAAGAAATTAAAAAAAGTATGTTTTCATTCTCTCACTCCTGTTTATCAATTTATTTATTGTAAATATATTTAAACAGTGTTAGAGTTAAGAATTAATGCACTGTGAAAACTAAGCTAATTTTGAGAATAGTCATTTCACAGAGTATCAAGCATACACATTAATTAACGCTTTATTCACATTGGTTCCTATGGAGGAAGTACTTTTTATTCCCTGAGTTTCTTCTGCAAAAATAAGTGATTCTATTGAGCAATTCTTTTTAATAAACTTTTAATTGGTACCATGTAAACTATTTCTAATCCCAAAAGCCTGTTTAGTTTAAATGTCTTTGTGATTTAAAAAGTATATTAAAATTTCACCTTTATTTCAAATCAAACATTTTTCTCCATGACAGGTAGTAAGCCCCTTTCTCAACTGGCTAAGAAGGCTCCAAATTTCAATAAAAAAGAAGAAATCTTCATCACATTGACGGAGTACCAAGTGGCGATGCCTAGGGCTGCATGGTTCATTAAACTGAGCTCTGCTTATACAGTTGCAGTGTCTGAGGCTAAGATAAAAAAGAGACAGCTTCCAGATCCCACTACAGGTGAGGTATTCTTGTACTTATTTAAGAAACAAAAATAGTGCTTTTGTGGACAGCTGAAGCTATTGATTGTGTTTGATTCAGTGACATGTGTTCTGGCACTGGTAATAGAAATTCAGAAGACCGAAGTTCTGGAATGTAACTTTATACACATTGAGGATATAAACACTATGGTGCATATAGGAAGTTAAACTATTTTTCACATCTAAATTACTCTTTTTTTTTTCAAACACCAATATTTCGAGGCCCTTTACAGGTCCCAAAAATTTTGATCTGAAAAAATAGTTTCATTTCCTATGTGTAACAATCGCGAGAACCTCGACACTATGGTGCATATTTGAATCTTTAACTTACTAGATACAGTTATACATATTTCCACCAAAATTATTTAGTACTCTTTGTTATAATATATTTCCCAATGCATTCAGTTTGTATCTATAATCAACTTTGGTATCTGTAAATTAATCATATAACAAAAATACTTCAAAAATTTGAACCAATGCAATAGTCACTGCAAACCAGTTTTTGTAACAGTACTGACCTAAGATGTTACTCTCAATTTACGAAAGTTCTTAAAAGCTAATGATAATTAAGCAAGTACCTATGAAACAGGTACAGGTATTTGGTACCTAAATATATTTTGTTTTAAAAATCAAACAAAGTTAAGTCTTAAAACTGTTGCCACTTTGGTGCAAATGCCCTTGTAATATTTAAAACTTACAAAATAATAAAACATTGTAATAAAATGTTAGCGGTATATTTAAATTAAACAATTATTTTGTTTCCTGACCACTGTACCAATACTTTCTTTTAGAATGGACTACTACATTAATAAAGTTCCTAAAGGACCAAATACCAAAATTAGCAGAACATTACCAAAGTGCTATTCCTGGGAATGAGAAAACTCCTCCATCACAGTCAGGTATGCTTCCTATTAAATTTGCTAATAAAGTTTGTTTTGTGTTATTCTTTCAAATCCTTAATTATTGTCTAAATTATGTAGTCACTATTAAAAAATATTCTTGTGCTGTTAAAATTATAAGGTCAAGGTACTCCAAGCCACAGTTCATCTGGAAATCCACCTGGAAGCTCTACTCCTAACTCAACTATTCCAAACTCTATGCATTCTCCTGGAAATACTAGTAGTAAGTAAACTTATTTCACTTTAAAAATAGCAATAAACCTACATATAGAAGCAAACTCTCTCTCTCTCTCTCTCTCTCTCTCTCTCTCTCTCTCTCTCTCCCCCCCCCCCCACTCTTTGTTTACTCATATTTCATTTTAATAAATATAAGAAGAAATATAGATAAAACTTTTTGTGTATGTAACGTAAAGCCCACTGATAATGTTGAAATTTCTAGCACTGGGCTCAACCACACCAGGTTCCGAAAGTATAGACTGGCGGCAAGCACTCAGATTGTGGAACTACTGCACACGTCTCGCCAAGTACTTGCTTGATGAGGGCTTGTTGGACAGACATGACTTCCTCACGTGGATAATTGAGCTTCTGGACAAGAGGGCACCTGATGATGGACTTTTGAGGTAAGTTTAAAATGAAAGTTCACTCGTCATTTTTCGAATGTTTTGTGTTGTATCCCTGAAAAAAAAACAAAAAACATGCCCATGTCAAGAATTTATAACTTCATACAAGCACCCACCCCGCGTCGGGTACCAATGTTATAAACTGCGTCCTGTTCACCCAGGCTGTTCCTGCCGCTGGCTTTACAACACATGTGCGAGTTTGTCTGTTGCGAGGGCCTATCTCGTCGATTGGCGACCACCTGTGCTAAGAAAGCCGCGGCGATATGCTCGGTCCTTTCCGAGACCACGCTACGAACGTTGAATCAACCGGCTGTGTTCTCCAAACAGGCTGATAGAACTGGTAAGATTTCTTTCAAATATCAGCGAGGTAAAAAAGGAAGAATGTCAGGGGAAGAGAGGAGGGAAAGAAAGAAACGAAGAGAGGTGTAGATAATAGTAGTATGTTGCACGACATTAAAAAATAATTGATAAAAAGAAATAACGACAAAAGTTAACGTACCCATGAAAAACAGTAAAAAAAACAAAATTATTTTTGTTTGTAGACACAAACGGTGTGCCCTTGTCTCCAGCCCCCAACGAAACACCGAACGGCGATGTGAAACTCAACATATCTCAAATAAAGCGTTCCGCCACGCCCGCCGACCAGAATCAAGGAACCCTTAACGCCAACTCTCTTGGTACACCTAATCCTAATCATTCCCTAGGTACCCCTAACCCTACCCATTCCTTAGGCACCCCTAACCCTACCCAACCTATGGAAGTGCAAGTAAAAGAAGAAAACGAATCTCCACCTAGAGACAATAAACCTACAATTACTTCAGTCATAACAGCATCTTTAAACCCCGTGCAAGTTGGTTTTGGAGAAATATTGAACTGCGCGTATCATAGAGATGTTATAATACAATTGGCCACTATATTGCAAGTAAGTCTTTGTTCTGGTCAATCTTCTAAACTTACAAGTAAAAACACACACACCCTTCTGTTATGCATACTCATCAAAGTTTTACATCTATAAAAATTTGTAATTCAATCACACACACAATAGTGTCATTCAATTACGCTACAAGAAAATAGAAAATACAAGTGCTCTTTGGAAAAGTTAGTTAGTTTTCTGAATGAGTACCACTGCCAATCAGACTATTAAAAACTCTCAGTCTTAATTTTTAACATAATGATTATTTGCTGATTTATGTGATAATTGTGCGTCATGCATGAGTTTGTTTATAGTTCTTTGGTCTGAGTCAGCAATGAAAAGCGCAAGCATAATTAAACTCAAATGTTGTAATCAGATAATCTGTATCGAATGCCCAACGGCGATGGTATGGTCGGGCTGCGGATCGCACCTGCAAGGTTCACCGCTGGACCTATTACCGCTGCCACCGTCAGCACTTCCCATGCCACACATGGACTCTTCTCTCACAGAGGAACATCGGCGAATGGTCAGTATAGACTCCATCCATTACTTTTGGTAATAGCTTATAATACAAACATCGACAATTAGCTCCCTCACTTAGTCTTGTGCCTCGTAAGTAATTTTTTTCTTTCAGAATCTCCAAATATACACTGGTCTACTAGTTATTTACTTTTGGTAGTATATACTTCGTCAATCACTTTTAATATTGTTGTACACAGGTGTATGAATCTGAGCAAGAAATTGCAGCAAGAAGCAAAAAAGCTGAAAGCAAATGGTGCACTGACAAATGGCAAACCAGCTCGCAAGGTAAGTACATTGTAAACTGAACAAAATGATGCAGAATTTTCATAGGTTGCTCACAAGTGATATTACAAAAAAACTTACCTTTAAAACCAAAAACAAAGAACTACCTGCCTCGTTCCAAAGCTTAGTTGGTAGAGCGAGAGTCACGGTTTGGCGAGTTCGCTGGTTCGAGTTCGGCCTGATCGAAGGAGTTTTTCTTTGTGTTCGTTAATAAGTGTATCAATATTGGCAACAAATTAGTGGAGTATTTTCACAAAAAATATATTTTGAATATCATGATAGTAAAAACATCACGATATCCAATAAAATAAATATTAAAGTCTCGTTTATTAAGTTTAAAAATGTTGCCCTTTTTTCATCAGCTCGCGTTCTAGCGGTATTAGAAGCCCTAGACAGACATTGCTTCGACCGTGTGGACCAAAATAATAACTTGGACACCCTCTACAAAGAAGTGTTCGCCAACTGCACGCCGCCTTCCAAAGACGCTGTTGATACCAAAGACCAAGTAAGTGAAAACCTGTTACAAGTTTTAGGTAAGAAAAGTGTTGACCTTAATTCGATATCTTAATCTAACATCAGTCCTATTTAAAACCATATAATTAATTGAAAATAAAAATGTATTGTGTGTTGAATAATTTTACAACTCATAGTACAGGGAATTCCCTAGTTTGAAACCGGGTAATTAATTGGTCTGGTTATCTGGCACATTTTAAAACAATAAAAGCTACATTTGCGCCAGTAAAATGCAAACTTGGGTAGTCAACTAACAAGTCGCCGATCATGTGGAGATTTTCATGATAAATTGAATAAGTAATAAATAATCTCAGCACAGAGTACTAAAAAAACCGACCTCAAAAGTACGTGGAATTACGTCAATTTGCTAAGTTTCATTGAAATATCCCCTAGTTCGCCACTATACAGCACTTGATACTGCAGATAATAAAAATAGGTTCTCACTACTACACTACTCAAAGTATATCGAGGGAAAAACGCCTTGAATTGATGAAATAGCAAAATCAACTAAATAATTGCTAAAAGTAATTGCTCCTAAATTAAAGTTAGGCGCTATTTATAAAAATGAATCTTCATGCGTGAACAGCCACCTTTTGAGGTGGATGATTTCCTTCAAAATGAAATGGGACCACTATGGAAGTACCCCCTTTCCAACAAAAAAAGAATCATGAAAATCGGTTCACAAATACCATTGCAAAACAACATCCGAAGTGCGTCCGAGTTCTCTAAATTTGTATAGTCGGTTTCGGAACAAATTCGAATCGGGTGCAATGGGCAATCGCGCTAAATATATACGCATTTTAATGGAGAAATTCCAGTGCTATTAATTTTATTTTACTTTTCTATAATTTATGAAAAACCTCCAGATAACTAGTAACGTTTTAGTAAACAGAACTCCCTTGTATTCAGTTAAACATACATACGAATGTTTTGCCTCATGGATTTTATTTTTACGCAGGAATGGCCGTGCTCCTATGCAGTAGTGAAAGTGCTATGCGAATGGGCGGTATGCGGTGCACGGTGGGGCGAGCACCGCGCAATGGCGGCCGCCGCGCTGCTCGACAAACGACAGCATCAGCTGTTACATCAGCACCATGACCATCACGCTACGGGTAGGTGATAAATTCTGTTTGAAAATTGTTTTCACAAAAAACGATTTAATGATTCCTAAGACAGGTTCCTTGTATCTTCTTTGGATTCGGATTTCCCCATACTGTCTCAGTTTAAAAACACACTGTGTATTCCCTGTATCTATCTGATTAGAGTTAGATATGTATACTTCCTTTATCTATCTGCTCCTAGGTATACAGTTAGTACTGGACAATGTAACTTTTTATTAAAAAGATATGACATTTTAGCATCATTGTGACTTGTCACTAATTCAATAATCCTTATTTTTTTATATTGTTTGTACAAGTACAATGATCCATTTTATCATACTTCGATAACGTTAGTAATTTTTATACTTGACAGGTTCAGATGACAAGGAATCAGTAAGCTCCGGTCAGGGTCTTTACAACGGTCCGCCTATCTTTCAAAACCTCCTTCTTAGATTCTTAGACAACGATGCTCCAGTATTAGGTAATATTACCATGCGTGAAACAAACATTAAATGCTGTCCTGGACTAAACTTATCAAGGTTCTTAAAAATAGTCTCTTTTTCAGACGAAAGTCCAAGCCCTCCACCGGGCAATAGACAACAGTTCGCGAATTTAGTGCATTTATTCGGAGAATTAATTCGACGAGACGTGTTTTCACATGATGCCTACATGTGCACGCTTATCTCTAGGGGTGAGTTGCTCCATTCTGTTATTAATTTTATAAACCGGAAACGATTATCGCTTGTTTTGTAGTTACTTTTGAAGAGGGTAAGGTGGACGCAGAGAAATCCATTATGCGACATTGAAACATTTGCGTTTTGAGAAAAAAATATACCATCTCACAGTAAAATAATTTCGTAGTTATCTGACGTATTTATTACGGAACACGGTCACATCGTAATAACATCGGAACATCTCTAATAACAATTGAATGAAACTGATTTTTACTGAACGTAGTAAAAAGTGAAAATTTTGCGGAACTTCTGTTTTTTTATCGGCCGAAGTGTAGTCAATCATATTTCGGGTCTCATAGTTTAGTACCGGTATCTTCTGTTTTCATTTTTAAGAAAACAAGTTGAATTCGTACTTTTAACGTCAAATAACCGATTTTCCGTGTGGTCGAAATACGTCAAAACGTCATTTCAGGTCTCACTTCACCTTTAACTTAAATGAGAGAGTCAAATTTTTTAAGATTACAGGCGCCAATTTCATAATAGACACGATTTGCAATTCTTAATAGACTTAAAACCAATTCTTGAATTACTCGAAACAACAACAGAGCATAACAATTTAATTATTAGAAATGCAAAATAATAATATAACTGGCGTCAGTTACAAATTAAATTTATCTCCAAATGTTCTTACAATTTGTTTGCTCCAGGCGATTTAATTTCTCCTACGGAGCCGGCATCGTCTGGCACAGCAAACTGCCACACAGTGGCGCCTCCTGCGAATAGTTCTGGAACTAATCATAATATGGACGATGACATCTTTGCCGGCATTGACCTGAAGCCTAAAATGGAGGTTTGTTAAACTAGCTGAAACTAACTAGAACCTAGAAAAACTTTTTTATACCTAAAGTTAGAGCACAAACTTTGAACATATAGGTCACATTTGTAAATGACGACTTTTCAGGTTTAAACATTCTACGAACGAAATTGGTCTATAACTTATTTATGCTTAAATGGTTAAAAAGTTTAAAGTATAATATACTCACGCATCACATACGCATAATTTCTTTCATATATTTCGTTTTATTTTCATGTACGTGGTTTTATTATACCAAAGGTATGAGGTGTTCATAGTAAATAGATGATGAGTCGCGATGTTAATGTTTACACCCGCTTTCTGGCAGGTTTACGTAAATAATAACTGTACTTCGTTTCAATCCATTTTAAACAAAAAGTAAACAAACAAGTCACTGACCTGACCATAGATGGTTTAGTGATAGAGATGAAAGAGACTCAATCTTTTAAGGCGTTTTATAACGACTCGACTCTGTTTTACAGAACTCGACTCTAAAATTAAGACTGGGGATTCGAGATTTGTTAACTAAAAAAAATTATGTCGTTATACTTAAGGTCGTATTCCAAAACTCTACTCAATACTCAAGTCAGGACTTGAGTATTGCAGTGAGCACCGACAATCATACTCAAGTTCTTGCCATTAGTGTCGTATTTCCAGTGCTTGAAATCATACTCAAGTCTGCTCAAATCCTGACTTGAGCGTTGAGTAGAGTTCTAGAATACGAAAAGACTCAAAAGACCTTAAACGACTTAAATTACTTGAAAGACTTGAACGACTCGAGTTGTTTGCAAAAGACTTATACCTATTTTATGTCTTATTAAACCCGAAGTTTATAAATAAAAATGACGTAATTAGTATGTAGTAAATAATCCGTTTATTTACTTATAATAAAAATCGTAAAATAAATACCTTGTGGGTAGAAATAAAATCACGCCATACGGCTCATGACTCGCGACTCCCGAGACTATGAGGCGCCAGTCCTTTTAGTCGTTTTAGTCCTATAAGTCTTTTAAGCTTCCTAGGGTTAAAAGACTTCGACTCGAATTAGTCTTCAGTTTTAGTCTTATGACTCAAGACTCTCAAATCTTGAGTCATAAGACTAAAACTGAAGACTTTTAACCCTCAGGTTAAAAGACTAGACTAGTCGTGAGGCGTTGAAAATTAGTCGAGGTTTTTTAAAAGGCCTTAAAAGACTGAGTCTCTTTCATCACTATTTAGTGATGGCCAATTGTAATGCAAACTAAAATTCGATTAATTAATTGAATGAATCGATTTATTTAATTGAGTCATACTAGCTGTTATCCTTACATGAATAGTAAAAATACATAACCTATAAAAGCATATATTAAAATTTTCTGAAATCTTAATTTTAAATCCTCCTTCAAATATTTACACTTAGATACTCGTTCGATTGCGATTGAAATTTTCGATTTACCAATCGATTACAAAGACTTTAATTGAATAAACGTAATGTTTTTTTCCGTCCTGCACTATGCAATCGTAGACAAGTCATAGAAGTAAAGTTGAAAAATAACTTCACTTTTGAACTACCATTTTTGAAATACGATTTGACGATACTATTCAAATGAATATTGTTGGAAAAAGTAATGATATACGTGAAAGTGTTACTTATTCGATTTATTGAGTGATTGCTTTAGAATTTTAACCAAACAGGTTTGTTTACTTTTTGTATTGTAACAGACTGTAGCTATTTCATTCTTTTAACTTGGTTTATATTGTATAGATAATTTTTCTTTTTATAAACTTATAAATGTTAACAGGAAAACGTTCGAATGGATCTAGATGACTCGAAAATAGACGATGATTTAGATAAATTATTGCAACATATCAAAGAAGATCAGCAAAATTCTATGGATGCACCCGACAGTCCTAAGGATCCTGGAGAACCTTCCCATAGGTGAGTGTATAGGTTGTGTTTAAAATCGATGCTAAGACTTCTATGAGTTCTCAGTGGAGTCGTATCCTACGCAACAACCTATGAACTACATACCTGAATATAGCGGTGTCTTAGAAATTTCTATGTTTTTGGAAACA
This sequence comes from Hyposmocoma kahamanoa, assembly GCF_003589595.1. Taxonomy (NCBI): domain Eukaryota; kingdom Metazoa; phylum Arthropoda; class Insecta; order Lepidoptera; family Cosmopterigidae; genus Hyposmocoma; species Hyposmocoma kahamanoa. The sequence goes on from NW_020653945.1 coordinate 13,123,887, forward strand.
TTTGTACTTTCAATGTTGGACTTTGGCAAAGACTTCAACGTTTGAAGGTTTTGATCGCGCTAAAGCTGTTTATAACTTTTCCTTAAAAATAAATAACCAAATCATACACGTTCTCTCGAGCGTGAAAGAATTTAATTTATCCTCACACCGAAATGAAAGCAAAAACTTAGATCGAAAATCTACAGTTTTTTACATTTTCGAAAGATTCAAGTTGCTAATGAGTCAAACTCTAATTCTCCGCGAATGTTTACTTAAAATAGTGAAACAAAATATAAATAATGACAGTAGCAACATATAGTCATCAAAAGTTTGATGTGGTAGAGCTAGTGGCCAACAACACGCACAATCTGCATACGAATCATGAACCCAGCAGCCCTGTGGAGCATCTGGAGATTGCTACTAAATTTTTGAATAACATTTTGCGTTTCTTAATAATAATTAAAAAATCAATTTAAATTACCCAAGAAAAAAATTATGCTCCGATTCGATTAGAAAGCTGAAACTTGTACTACAACATTTAGTAATTTTGATTTATATAAAAACTAAATAATATCGACGAGTAAATAAAAAAACGTTAACATATCGATGCATAAAAATAAACTATTTCGAATTCTAACATTTTCGCGATTGTTACACATTGGAAATTAAGCTATTTTTTCCGATCTGAATCGTGTTTGTGTTTTTTCACAACTTACGTTTCGGGCCCTTTACAAGGACCATGACCATGAGACAATTTAGATCCGAAAAAATAGTTTCATTTCCAGAAAACTCTATTTCGTTGCAGCGTAAATTCGCCAATGATGGGACCAAGTGGGATGAGCATACCCGGTATGCAATCCATGGGAATGGGACCAATGTCTGTGCCAGGCAAGTGTTTGAACTTTCTTTTTAAAGTCGCTTGAACAAGTCATATTGCTCTAGCTCCTTACTGACTTTATTTGGCAGTCAAAAAAGCTGCAACTCTCGTGCCCTTTTTTATTTAGGTCGTTTTGGAATATTAGATGACTTTGTTCAGGTATGCGTACAACAAGCGCAGGCCCGTCGAGTGTCTGCCCAACACCGGCGTCAGTGTCGCGGCATTACCACTACACGATGCACTTCCCTTTGCCGCCCGCCGAGCCGGACCACACACCGCACGACGCCAACCAACGGCACATACTGCTGTACGGCGTCGGACGACAACGGGATGAGGCTAAGCATGTCGTTAAAAAAATGACCAAAGGTACATTTGAACACTCCATTTAGAATTGCCACTGAAATATAGTAAATATATCTCTCCCGTACCCGTACCGTGATGACTCTTGCTCTATTTACATTGCGAATGGATATATTGTAAGCGCCAATTTCATTTCACTGCGCGAGAATTCTCACAATCGCGTCTCGAGTTTAGTAAGTGTTCAGTCTAGATCTGTTTCATGCCGAACATACACGAGAATTCTCCGGAATACCATTCCACCACAATGTATTGACATGAGCCTTATGCAAATGGAGCTTTTGCTCACGAGACTTCGGTTCGCCGTTCCCAGATCGTCACCCGCGTCCAGGACGACACTATGAACAGAAAAAGATACTTTCCAAAATGTTATCTTGAAGTTTACTTATTGTGTGCCGTTGGTTTCAGAAATCTGTAAGTTATTCTCTAAGAAATTCTCTATCGATGTCGCTGAAGGTGGAAAGATTAAGAAACATTCCAGAAGCGAATTTAACTTTGAAGCTGTTACTCAAAAGTTTCAGGTAATTTTTTTACTTTTTTTGCACACAAACTGTACGCGGTCAAATAGACTTCCGTAATTATTCACTAAACGATTATTATTAATTACTGGTATCTTACCGCAGTACGATCTTTTGTGACTCTTCTCCTTATATTCAGTACGTGGATCTCGACGCTTAATATTCATAACAGCAATAAGAAAACAAAAATTATTGAACTTCATATCGAGTTCTTAGGTTTTCGAGATTGTTACACATAGTAAATGAAAGTATTTTTCCGGATTTAAATCGCGTATATTTGTTTTTTCATACAAACCGACGTTTCGGACCCTTTACAGGTCCCATGGTCACGGTTGACTGTGGTGGTACAGTCATCAACCAGTTATGTCTAATATTAATGCAAACCATCCTATTTTTTCACTACAGTTACAAAAGTTATTAATTAAATACCTTATTTTTAATTTTACAAAGAAACATTCCAATTTACGCTACATTACGTTTTACAAATTATTTTATTGAATGAATATTTATTAAGTTCAATTTATTATTAATTAATAAATAATTCTAAATTCTAATAAGTTGAAGATTCCACGCCAATGCCGCAGGCCTCGTGTGAAACCACCAACAGTCGAGCGAAGACCTGCCATCTTACCTTACGTGAGAGGTGTTACAGACAAGATCGGAAAAGTCCTCAGGCCAGGCAGGAGTATCAAGACCTATTTCAAGCCCCTGAGGAAGATTTCTCAGTTTCTGAGACTCGTGAATTGTAACATCCCCTTACAGGATGCAGGAGTTTACAAGCTTGACTGTGAGTGTGGTCTCTCTTATATTGGACAAACAAAGCGAAGTATTTGTACCCGCGTCAAAGAACATATAGCTGATGTCAAACACCGTCGCGTAAACAAGTCTGCAGTCAGCGAGCATGTTATGGATAAACCTACACATTCAATGGAGTTTGACAAACCCCAGGTCCTTGCAAAAGAAGTCCGTTATCTAACCAGTATACTGTACAGTATATTAAAAAACATCCTAATTTCAACAGGGAAGTTGATTTCTCTGTACCACCAGTTTGGGATCCAGTATTTCCTCTAATGAAAAATCCCAAACAGACATAGGACTGTAGTACTAATTAATATGTTTTAGTTTATTCTAATTTCTGTTAATTAATAATAAATTGAACTTAATAAAAATTCATTCAATAAAATAATTTGTAAAACTTAATGTAGCGTAAATTGGAATATTTTCTTTGTAAAATTAAAAATAAGATATTTAATTAATAACTGTAGTGAAAAAATATGGTGGTTTGCATCAATATTAGACATAACTGATTGAAGACCGTACCACCTCAGTCAACGTCACCCCCGAAACGTCGGTTTGTATGAAAAAACAAATATACGCGATTTAAATCCGGAAAAATAGTTTCATTTCCTATTGAATTTCAGTTTAGCATTTCACATATTATGTCAGCAAAAAGTAGGTAATAGTCGATGTGTGGGTATAGTAATAGATAACAATCTAATATAAAGTAAGTCTTAATAGTCTACGACCGGGTCATACCGATGCTAAGTGTAAACTCAGCCGATGCAAATATGGTAAAACTTTAACATAACATTTTACACCATAATCATACTGAACATATTATTTCTGAATCTCTGAATGAATGACGGACCGTGGTAAGGAACCTGTAATCGAAATTAAATAGAGTTGGACCTCATACAGGAGAATTTTTAGTTACCATTCAAGTTTTTTCTACGTATTGAGTTCCATTTTTGAAAAAAAAAGATAGAACTTTCAATGAAATAATTTTTCTTTGCCCATTGACTTACAAATAAATCTTTACCCAAAGATTTAACTCTCCAGAATGGTTACCCTAATATCGATTACCTTGTTAGTGATTACCTTGTATAATCTTGTTTTGTTGGTTAAATAAAAGCTGCTTATTTTCAGTCAATGTCAATGTATGAACAAGGGGCAGTTTCATGGGCTGTAGGCGGCGCGGTATGCGAAGCCCTAGCAGCGTTCTCAAGTGGTGCCACATCATACCTTCCGCAGCCCGAGCATGTCGCGTTCGCTCTCGACTTGTGTGAAATCGCGCTTAATGTTCATGGACTTATTGACACTTGCATACAGGTAAGAAGAATAATTCATGCGCCCTCGCATTGTTGAATTTAGGTAATATAGTTTGTGCACACACAATCTCTCAATTGGAATGCGGTAGTAAAGTATTGTTTAATCAAACATAAAATTAGCGAAAGTGGTTACGAATCTTACGTAGATGACTCTCTTTACACAATTTAGACCATGTTTAGATGGTTTAAGCGTGAAACACACGGCGAGTGCCGTTCGGGCGCGTGTCGAGACGGGCGCAGGTCGGGTCTCGCGCCCGCGTGTGGTGTGTGGTCGTCCATATAAACACACGGAGCTCCACCCGACACGCGCCCGACCGGTACCCAATCTCGATGTGTTTCACGCTTTAATGATAGCTCTTTACTACATAGTTCAATATTATGGTACTAGGTGTCTTATAATATTTCTGTAATATGGGAATTAGTTTAAGAAAATTTAGTGACTGCAATCTTTTGAGCATGGTGAAAACAAAAATTAACAATAAAGAACATCACGTACAAAATTTAATTTGAGCACTAACTGTGCGTGTTTCTCATTTCTAACTAATGTGTTTTCGAAATCATTTCTGAATCATACCAAGAAATTATTTTACTCCTGCAATTGTGTACATGTATGATGTTCACACCAACTCTTGTTATATTCATAACGTATTTGTTCTAGATACTAAAAGAGCTATCAGAAGTGGAAGGAGCGTTAATATCACGCGGTGCGCCGAGCAGTGGTCTAGCAGCCCCACGGGCGTACACTTCGGCTCTTGCCCTTTATACGGTCGGCGCTTTGCGGAGATACCACTCGTGTTTGTTGTGTAAGATACAGGTTTAATATTTTTATGTTGCAATTTAATTTTACGATAACCATGATTTGTTTCATTATTAATCAGTATCTCTCTATATACAAGTTACTATAGTCTGTCTTTTTTGAAGCCGAAGTAAAATTACATTTTGTCGCTTTGGCGGTTTTTACTTTTTAATGTTGCTGAAGTCAAAATGAAACAAGAGAACATTAATGAAAAAATATATAACCACCATACATACAATTATTGGTTATTCGTAAATGAAACACCTTATTAACAATAGCTTGAAAGTCTTGTATACAATAACAGATGCAGTTTTTTCACTCTCCTTTAAAATCGCTCGAAATTATTTAACCGGTGTTGTTTGCTATGCGACGATTTGCAGGTTTGTGAGTTTTAGTAAAATTTTAAATGGCCATATAATTGTTGTTGACAGTTTTATCGATAGATTGTGAAAGAAAGTAAAATTTCGCAGAAATTGTCGAATTGTGCATGGTTCTAATAGTCACTGTTCAGTCGATATAATATTTATCGACTGAACAGTCCAATCCAATCACTAGGTGCTTGAAAGCGTGCAACACTTGCGCAATGAACTGTAATTTTACTCCGGCTTCAAAAAAGACGGATTATACAGGGTTATTTAAAATACTAACAACCTTGCCGGACTAGATTATTAACATCATAAACAACAACTTTGTTCCGTGACTTTTGACAAAACATGATAATATACCAATAATACAATTTCCAGTTTTTTTTGTACTGACACTTATTTGATCTGTATTTGGCAGTAAGGTAGCAAGTTCAAACGTCGTCCTCAGACGACGCCTGCGTTTTGCACAGAGTTATCACTGTTTAGAGCGATCTATTAAATATTATTTAGTGGCAGTAAAGCTCCTTGTGAAAGAGTTCGTCCAGGGAAGTACTAACTTTACCTATTTCCGCCGCCAAGCGGTAATGCTCTGCGTTCCGGTTTGGAAGGGTAAGCGTGGTGGTGATGTTATAGGCACATGGGACTTGTCAACTTCAGTCTCAGGGTGACGGGCGCAATGGCAGTGCCCCTAAGATCTTTGCGATCAAAAGCTGAGTGGCACTGCAACTGTTATGGATATGTGTGTATCTTACCACCAGACACACGACTTGTCCCACTTGGTATTATAAAAAAAGATTTTTTTTATTTTTGTATGAAAGTAAATTTTGACTAATTAAAAGTCATGGAACAAAAGTTGTGTTTATGAAGTTATTAATGCAGTCCTGGGAGGCGGTTAGTATTTTACAATAACCCTATATAATGTTTCATGGATTTTACTTTAGCACACTTTTATAATATTGCTGTATTCAGGTAACCTCGTCAACGGATTAAATCACCACTGAGTCTTAAATAGCCACAAGGTTTATTTTTCACACTTCCACATAATGAATTAAAAGTTACTTCTTTCGGCAGTGTGCGTAGAACAAACGTCAGCGGTATTCGAACAATTATGCCGATTGGTCAAATGCGTGGTGAACCCGGGCGACTGTGGGTCAGCCGAGCGATGTGTGCTAGCGCAGCTACATGATTTATACAAGGCAGCAGCCCATCTCTGCCACGCACCACATGCTGATACCTTCGCCAACGCTTACCCTAAGATTAAGTAAGTGTAACACAGATCAAATGTTATGACGTGTTTTTTTCTAGAGTGATGTGCAATATAGGCCTTATTCATAGTGGCGGAGGGCGGGGCGCGGGTGCGGTTTGATATGAACTCGGTCCGCCCGTACCTTTCACAGTGCTTCGTCTAGCGTCTAGCGTCTGTTTGCGATTTCGTTGTGTTGATCTACCCGCTCGTAGCTGCTTCGGCACTGTGAAAGGGAAGACATTGTGAAAGTAATCTCGCGTCAGCACCCGCCGCCGCGCCCGTGTCTGCACTCTGAATGAGCCCATTAATATCATATTCTGATTATAACACCGATATCCATTTGTTGCTTTTTTACTGTAAAGTAAAGTAAAAAAAAAGTAAAGTAAAACGTTTATTTCTCATCACAAACTATAGGTATGACAATAATAGTAATAACTAAACTAATGTAATTTAATTATAGTTTGTGAGGGAGCTGGAATCTAAACTAGGTCGAAACCTGTCATATAGCTTCCAGGCCCCCCACCACGGACATTAGGACTTATGAGCTAACTACTTGGAAAATAAATATAATTGGAAAAAATATGTATGTTATAGGCGTGTATAGTAGAGGAAGTGTGTAAGTGAGAGTGTTTTGAGTTAAAAGTATGTATAAATATATACGAGTATAAAATATGTAATATAAATGTGTGTGTGCGTGTGTGTATGTGTGTGTGGATGGTATGTGTGTGTGTGTGTTTCAGTGTGTGTCTTTGTGAGATCCAACAACCGCGCGGGACGTTTAAAATGAGTAAATATTTTTCTAGTTTACTAGAAAAATAGTTACTGTGTAAATATTAAATTAGTTGTCATTTGTGAACTTTTTGTATGTGTGATTTTTTTTTACAGGCAAGCTCTCTATTCCCCACTAACACCTACACCGTCCAGTTACGTCTATAATCCACAATTTTTAAGCGAATTTTTTACGAATCCGCGTAAAGGTAAAGTTTTTGTTAGGCGATTTGAAGGGTCTGTACTAAGTGGCCAACTTATTGATACGTGAATTATACTTTCAGGTAAAATTGAAATCGCATGGGCGCGTCAAGTGGCAGAGTCTCCGGTGAACAGGTACAGCTTTGTTTGTTCCGCAATGTTGGCGGTTTGCCGCGAAGTTGACAATGACCGGTGAGTTGACCACATGCAGAGTTCGCTAAACAACAAATTTTACAAATAGTCGATAAAAAAAACTTAGACAATATAACTAAAAAACTGCTAGGTAAAAGTATCTGTAACTGAAAAAACCTATACTTACTTAAAACGGAACGTAAATAATGTATAAAGTGCTGTTTGTCAGAAACAAAAAAAACTGTTTAAAGAAATATTTAATGTCTAGAAAATTTCGTTTTTTGTTTTTTTTTATCTCAACGTATAGCGTCTTACCCCACGGATAACACCATTTTTAGCCTATTAAAGTTATAAGTAACAAGGTGATAAAAAAATAGTATTGGAGGGTACAATTAATTCCAAAAATATGATTTGTCCACGTAGAGTCAACGAGCTGGGCGTACTCTGCGCGGAAATGACAGCATGGTGCAGTAGCCTCGCAGCCGAATGGCTCGGAGCTTTAGTGGCTCTATGTGGCGCACAGCATTACCCCGCAGGCGCTCCACCACATACCGCCCCACCGCCGTTGTACCCTGACCTATTGCACCATAGAGATTTGCATGACGCCGCGGCTCATGATGCGTTGGCAGTGTTTACTTGTATACTTGTTGGTAAGTAATAGAGTGTATTGTGCGAGTTATAAATTTGTTCAATGTGAAATAGAGACAATCGTACTGCTTATATTTCTTTAGAATGAGCGATCCAATCGGTCAACTGAACTAGTTCGGTCTTGTCCTTCGTCGGACATTGAACGAATGCTCCAAACTGGTACTTTTATTTAAATGAATTTGTTCGTACTTCTAGAACGTACTATTAAGTCAATAATACTAATAGCAACACTTTAGTACTAATTATTTAAAACTACAATTTTATATGGAATCAGTACTATAAAAATCACCCTGACAAAATACAACTGCGTAGTTAAGTTACGTAATGATTTAAACGAACTGGCATATAGTCGTGCATCACACTCGAACTTGTACTAAAACAGCGAAAGATCCGTAAATTCCTATTTTCTACTGAACTAGAAAGACCTGTGAACTATTAAAATCGTGCAACAAGAACTGGTTCTTTTCGGTCAGTGACGGGAATCCATTAATAACAGTTCGTAGTTTATGAACTACTCTAGTCTAAGTATAGGAAATTTAATAAAATGTATTCTCACTCTCAAAACTTACGTACCTATCGCCTTTAGTGTTGTAGCGATACTATTATTACTCACAGTTCAAATAATTTACTGCTATATCTATACAAATTACCTTGATATTAGTCTTCACGAATGTTATCTTTCACACTATTGTGTTATTAATTTGTTTGAATTCAAGCGGTGTTTAGTATGTTTACACACAATATGTTCTGTTTCAGCGCGTCACTGCTTCTCTCTAGAAGACTTCGTCCGCCACGCAGCCCTTCCGTCTCTTCTAAAAGCCTGTGGCGGCGGTGGTGTCTCCGGCAACCCCGCAAACGCTCCTTCGCCCGACACGGGGGCAAGACTGACTTGTCATTTATTGTTAAGGCTATTCAAGACTGTTGACACTCCGCAACCAGGTAGGAGGCATGTTAACTATAAACTACATAACACAAAAAAGTAACCAAATGGTTATTGGGACGGTATGCGGGACTATTTTGCATCCGTTCCCTGGCGGCAGCGCTGTTTTAGTGAGGTGGATCCAACAGCTAGCGCGACTGCCGTTGCTGATGAGATCTTAATCGGGATGGAATACTACATCCCGCATTCGGATCTCGTCAGTAAAGGGAGGCGCAACCGCTGGTTCAACCGCGAGTGTGCTGTGGCTGTTGAGAACAAACAGACTGCATACCGCGCTTGGATCAGGGGTCTAGCTTCAGACGATCCCAATACGAACTCACTTAAAACAGCCTACAATAATGCCACCAGGTCTTGCAAAAGAGCGTACATCAGAGCGGATGCTCAGCGCGTCGCACGAGTTGGCCAAGAACTCTTGACGCATCCCACAGGTAGTCGTAGCTACTGGCGTCTGGCCAGAGCCGTTGCGTCGAACTTCTGCCAGCCCTCGCTGCCACCGCTGAGATATTCTGACGGCAATCTAGCCCACAAGCCGCAAGATAAAGCCGACCTCTTGGCAAATTTGTTTGCGACTAACTCCTGTCTCGACGACTGTAACGCACAGCCACCAACTCTACCTCACTGTGGCTACACGATGTCTGATATTCGTATCAGACAATGCGATGTGCGTACGCAGCTGCAGTCTCTCGACGTCCGGAAAGCTAGTGGTCCTGATGGTATCCCAGCGATTGTACTTAGGAATTGCGCAGCTGAGTTGACTCCCGTGCTAACGCGACTGTATCGTCTGTCGCTCTCTTCAGGTCGTGTGCCGGACTCTTGGAGAGAGGCTAATGTGCAACCAGTTCCCAAAAAAGGCGACCGATCAGACCCGCATAATTACCGTCCCATGGCCATTACTTCCATAATATGCAAGGTTTTAGAGCGGATCCTTAATAAACAACTGACCCAATACCTAGAAGATCACTCCATAATTAATGATCGGCAGTATGGGTTTCGTCCGAAACGATCAACGGGTGACCTTCTAGCGTACTTATCGCATATTTGGGGTGAGGCTATAGACAAACGTGGCGAATCGTTGGCTGTTAGCCTCGATATAGCCAAAGCGTTCGATCGGGTCTGGCACAAAGCTCTTCTCTCCAAGCTCCCGGCGTACGGTTTGCCAGCCCAGTTATGCAGCTGGATTGCCGATTTCCTTCGTGAGCGGAGAATTCGCGTCGTTTCTGACGGCAGCATTTCGAGGTTCGTGAATGTGAACGCCGGCGTACCGCAGGGATCCGTCCTATCTCCCACGCTTTTCCTTCTGCATATCAATGATATGCTTCCACTTGGGAATATTCATTGTTATGCAGATGATAGCACTGTTCATGGGGGATATCATGGATTCCCCGCAGCTGAGCGCGCCGATACTGACAGAGAGCGATCTGATCTTGTCGTTGAGCTCAATAGGATATTGGACCTCATATCTGCATGGGGATCCAGTAATCTTGTTGAGTTCAACGCCAAGAAAACACAGGTTTGCGCGTTAACAACAAAATTGTCGCCGTTCCTTCCCATGCCTTCTCTGATGAGCACAGCACTTTCACCTCAGAGCAGTTTCACCTTGCTCGGTATGGAAATCTGCTGTGATTTGAATCAAAGGAGCTACATCGAATCTGTGATCAAAACAGCCTCACGGAAACTCGGAGTCCTGAACAAGGTGCGACGTTTTTTCACGCCGGACCAGTTATGCCTGCTGTACAAAACACAGGTCCGGTCTTGCGTTGAGTATTGTTCGCACTTGTGGGACGGCTCCGCCAAGTACCTACTCGATGCCTTGGATAAATTACAGCGTCGTGCTACTAGAATTATAGGCGACGAAGAGGTCTCATCACGCCTTGAACCTCTGCAACTGCGTAGAGATGTTGCATCGCTTAGCGCCTTTTACCGCATGTACCATGGTGAGTGCTCTGAGGAGCTGTTCAACCTCATCCCCCCTTCCCCGTTCCTGCTCAGAAGCACGCGTGCTGGCCTTCGTAGTCACCGTTTCACTACCTGCCGCATTCCATCGCGTACTAAAAGGTTCGGTGGCTCCTTTCTCTGCCGCACGGTTGACAAATGGAACTCCCTTCCGGCACATGTCTTCCCTCCCTCTTATGATATGGGGTCCTTCAAACGAGGCGTGAAGAGGCATATTGTAGGCAGGCAGGGTGGAGGCGGCTAGTGCAGTGAGGATTCCATCGCTGCACTAGGTTCCTTCGCGTTTGGATACCACTTTCCACTTAACATCAGGTGGAGTGGAGTCATTTGCCTGTCAGGTATAAAAAAAAAAAAAAAAAATACCATTTCCTTACTAAGATTAAAATTACGTAAAAAGTAAATAAAAATAAAGTATGTTCTCTATTTGGATTTTACAAACTTAATCGAGCGCTACTATCAACTACTCTCACGAACACATTTTAAGTTGTCACAATATCTAAATAATTAGTAAATTACAGGCACGTGGGTCTTGTCACCTTGTGTTTCACGGTGACGGGCGCGCGGTGCCCCTCAGATCCTTGCGAGTTAATGCTCTGAGCGGGATTGCAACTGCTATGAACAGGCGTGTGGCTTTCCACCCGAACGACTTATTCGTCCCGTCACTTAGCATCATATAAAAAAATTAATCAGAAATTGGTGTAATTAAAAGCGTCATCGATTTTGTAAAGTACGTACAAAGTAGAATCTGCAGGCAAATGGGGAAATTGAAAATTGCACGTAGCAACACTGGTAACTTTACTTAACGTTAACTACCTCTGTGGCCGAACGGTTACCATGCCGGACTGCCACTGGGACCTCACAGGTTCATGTGTCCATGGCACCCGCGACACAGGGTTTCCCTAGTGCGGGGCTATGTTGAGTGCTTGCGTTATTATTATTATAATTTAAATTTTTTTTTTCACATGATATTTTTGATGATGATTTCAGATGATGATATTTTTCATTCCATTATGTTCTTGCAACTTCGTTATTAATATCGTTGAAAAAAATTAATTCTTAAATAGTCACTTACTTTAAATTTGTTCTAAACCTGTTTTTTTCTTGTTATAAATAATTGCAATGTTGAAAACCCGAAAGTCTTTGTATCCAAATCATGCAATAAATTTAAAAATATGTAATAATAATATTTATTTATTTTCACTCATAAAAACAGCTAAAGAGCTAATTAAATTAATGGAACAAACCTATTACAATTTTGTGATATCGACTACTTAAGTAAATGACTGGCGTGACCGTGACAGGTTTTAAATACCTGTGTTACGGGTCGCCAATCTCTCGCCCCTCAAATAAGAAAACTGTTTTTTGAATTTATAAAATCTACTTGAAAATTTTGAGTTTTAAACATCTTACACCTGAGAAATATCATACTTTATTATAAGTAGTATCATACTGTATTATAATTTATTACATAATTAATTGCATTTATTTCTAGTGTTCTACAAATAATTTTTTTTTTCTAATACATTTCCTACATTGCAACCTTCGACATAACGGTCTAAATTGATAAAGGAGAAATTTATTGATAGTAAGTGTTAGTAGTGTGCAAGCGAGTACTCATACAGCATAAACTACCTTTATATCAGGTTTATACAGTGTATCAACCTCCCCTGGCCCCGGCGGTACTGCAGCTGGCGTGCGTTTGTCCTGCGACAGGCATTTGCTCGCTGCTGCTCACAAGAACATCGGCGTGGGACCTGTGCTGGCTACGTTAAAAGCTATTCTCAGTATGACTTTACTTTATACTCAGTATCACCCTAAAATAATTTGATTCGCATAAAATATAGATTCAACATTCCAACATGTACATAAATAGAAGACGTATAGGAAATCTAACCCACAATATATAGTTTTTTCAATTAGTCTATCCAAACTTTCATTAATCCAAATGCATATGTAAAAGATCATATTTTCTTTTTTTAAATTTAATTTTAATAAATTGCTTCATCAGTGGTGGGAGATTCAACCGCACGTGATGGCGGTAAACCCGGCGGCAAGAAGTCCTGCGAGCTGTCACATATACTCGGCACCAGCGACACCGTGCCCACCGATGCTCAGCTGGAACTTATGTCGTTAGTATATATATGTTATTTGCTTATGTCACATTTTGACACCAACATTGGTGAAAGGCATAAGTTTACATGGCATAGGTTATAGGTATCATTGGTTAGTTTCACATGGGGTTTAGCGATCGCAGAGAGGATCCATTCAGACTGGAAGGGCCGTGACGCGCTGTTACTTCATTTACAAATTAACGTTTTCAACTTTACAGTAACTACGCATCAGGTCTCTCTTAACAATAAAGATTAAATTTAACTTTACCACAAATGATATCATTCCATATAGATGTTTAGAAGAGGCAGCAGGTGTTGGTCTAGTAAAAGCATAACTACGACACCCACATAAAGAGATAGAGGTGCCTTTGTTTATAACCGGCAAACATAGAGCAAAAATAGTTTCCTATAAACTGAATTATTTTACCCTCTGACAAATATATATTACGTAATTATAGGTAATTAGAACCGTCAGTTCAAATGTCAATTCTCTTTGTAGCTTATGTGTATTAGGACATTTTGATTTACTATAGTAAAATAACTTAATATACAAGAAATACTTACTTTTATAACAATACCACGGGTTGTGTATCAAAAGTATTTAGGGATCAAACACGTGTTTGCTAATTACTGAAAATCAGATGTTTTAATGAATTTTTTTACCGTCAATTTCATTTTGAAATTCAAATTATAAAATTCACCAAAAAATCCATCGGTGTTAAAAAAATTCATTAAAAACCGGATTTTCAGTTTTCAAAAAACGTGCTTGGAACCTAGACAGTTTAGATGTGTATAGTTTTACAAAATATAAAGCTTCGTCTTGCCACAGCTACAATGAAGAAATTCAATTCAACACAGTGATGTCAATTATGTTTCATGTTTTTACTGTAAACAATACAAAGATCGCTGTACAACGCGGAAGTCGAGTTATGCATAGCGTAACGTTCGTCATTCATTCGTACCCTTATATATAACCACACTTTTTCTTTGTATTTGAGTAAAACATGCCACAAAATTGATACCGCAATGATATAAATTTATTTTTACTGAAGCGAGTATTTTTTATCCTTAGGATGGTAGACTCAGAGATGAGTGGGGGCCATAGAACTCCTAGGTTTGTTTTTTTGATATTGAGTTACACGGCACATCAGTCCCGATCACAAACCCTGTCGTCGTTCAAAGCTGCGTTGACCTGAGTCTGCTGTGGTTCATAAATGTGTTCTTATAAATAATTAAAACTCAATAAATGTGTCGACTCACTTTAAAAGAGCTGTAGGTCTTGCTCACGATGTCTTACACTCCGATCAACACAAAATATCGCGAAGAATTCTCCGTTAAATACGATATGTAAACCGCTTATAAATCCATTCATTCGTTTCCCTTTACGGGAACGGTGGTCACCGTTTCGTACATGTAACACGTAAAAATACTTAATTTTATCTTTTTACTTATGTATTTGAGACCGTAGCGCCAATATCTACTATCTTCGCTGATTCTTATCATATGTAATAGATAAACAGTAAAACTTTGCAAGTCTTCCGAAGAAAAATATGATACAATTATTTATTGAAAATTAATATAAAGTAACGTTGATTTTAATTGAATATCATTGTTACCACTACTTTTTTATAATTATTAATACAAAGATCGAACACAATAAAAATCCATTCGACTTGACAGGACTTGAGCCTGCATCTGTGCCAAAACAGGGCCACAATAATAAAATTAATATAAAGTAATTTCTTACAAAAGTATCTATGAAAAATTCAAAGTACATTAGTCAAGAGACACGCATTTGAATCACGGCAAGCCAAGTCAAATTCTGTGGGCAGCCTATCATCCTTACACGTCACTCGCTTTGCTTTCTGTTCCGCTACTTCCATATCTGCCATCATAAACGATATTGGGTTTTAATGACAACATTTCAAAAGTCTACTTTTCAAAAGCCAAATTGCTAGCCACTGCAATCACAAATACTGGATATTTAAAATCTTACGTCTTACATTTATAATTTACGATGTCAAATATTACTTTAATATCGCAAACGTATTTAGGTAGAGGAAGCTATATCTGCCGTCCTGGTCATAAATAACTTATTCAACATTTTTAGCGAAATTGATATATTAACATATCCGGAAATACAGCGTAACGCTACATATCAGTGAAACAAGATCTGTAGTAGTTCCCCTCTAATCGGTTTTTGTATATGTTATTAGTTTCAGTTTTATTTAGATACCAATATCTCGTAATTTACTAAAATGTAAATGCGTAGTTTATGACAAGGAGGGCAGTATAGCACTATATACCTTTTCCTTTTTTGTTTTCGTGATGAATTTTGAAATATTGTCGACTTATTTCTCTATGGGAACTTAGCGTCAATGTTTGCTTCATTCCCAGTGTTTCAAGAAATCATATTTGTACTAATTAAAAAAAATCACCATTTCAATGTCGGGGGCTCACCACACTACGTGATTAACATCGTCTGTCTGTAACTGTCCTTGTACGAACATCTATGTGTTGTTTGCCACGTCTTCTCTATGAAGATGCACATTAGTTTCTTTTCGGTTCTTAAACATACGACTTAATCAATATTAATGTTTTGTATGCTTTGTGTAACAATTTATTAGATAATTTACAAATGACAATGTTAAAAGATATTTTTTACAGTTATCAATTAAGTTGTATGTTTAAATAACTCCCTAACTGTCCTAATCAATGTTGCTAATAACGACGTTAAAAGGTGACTCTTAAATCACTCACGTCTTTATAGAGTAAATGTCTGCTTTCTTTTATAAGATATTTGCTAAATGATAATTTTATAAATGTAAATAAAACAGGGGCAGCGGTGGCGTCGGTTCGACCTTACTAGATTCGTCACAGTCGCTATCGTCACTTGCACGACGAGTGCTAGCTGAGATCTGTTCGGAAGAATGGGTACTGCAGAAATGCCTGCAGAACCCTGACGAACTCTACCAGCCTGACATGCTACTGGACTCCATGCTCACGCCACGACAGGCGCAAAGGTATAAGAAGTTTCCTAAATATGAAATGCTTCAAAAATTCATAATTTGAAAATAAAAAACTTTAGGATGTTTATTTTTTTAAGGTTGCTACACATGATATGCTACCCCGACTCCGCCAGTCATACGCAACCCGATCTAGATCAAAAGACTATGATAACTCGATTGCTAGAAGTAAGTCACCTAAGCCAAGTATTTTATTTTTATTAGTATTTATTTTAAAGGTAAGGACGTAATCCTCATATTTGTCTGTTGTTTCGTAATAGAAATAGGTTTTCCTTTGTTGGGTTCGTCGTTGCAATTTGATGCTTACGTCACCGTACCATGGGGCCTATTTAGTACAGAGTAATAAAAGTAACACAAAGAAATGATAGAAATGGTTTTGAATAAAAACATTTCAATAAATTTGACTAACAACTTCTTTTGACAAACTTCTGCTGTCCCGATTTTTTCGTCCCATACAATTAAATGATCCTTACATGAAATTGAGTCGATCAGCATTAAAAAAATTATTTAAATCTGGAAAAATAGTTTCATTTCCTAAGCCAAAATTGTTTTTACAAAAAGAGACTTAATGGTTCCTAAGACAGTTTCCTGGTGTATTTTATGGTTTAGGATTTCCCCATACTGTCCCATTAAAAAAAACACTATAAAATAAGAGATACCCGAGTATGAAGTTTACCACTAAGAACAGAGGTTTGAACAGAGGAATCATTTCCACAGAACCTCGAGCAATGGTCTCTCCGCATGTCGTGGTTGGACCTGCAGCTGATGTTCAAGCAATTTCCCAGCGGGTCGGCGGAATTGAGCGCTTGGCTCGACACTGTTGCACGCGCCGTCATCAACGTCTTCCAACAACCAGCACCGCCGCCACCTGATAAGGATAGGTACTTAAACATAACTTAAAACAAAATGTAATTTGAAATAACCCTGACTGTGTAATCTATTTTATAAATTTATTTTCTATAGTTTCTATATTATGAATTAACATTTTTCTTTCTATTGGCATCAATTTGGTAGCATCTTGTAACCTATCAGTCTGCAAAATAAACCCTTACGTACAGAACGGGCACTGATCGCGGAGTAGTGAGCACGAGCAAATGGTCTGAATCGGTGTGGTTGGTCGCGCCCCTCGTGGCGAAACTACCCGCTGCTGTACAGGGACGCGTCTTAAAGCAGGCTGGACAGGTAAGTTCAACACCTCGACCATGAGTTAACATTAGTATAAAAATGTTAGTTAGCTGGCGACTGCGCAAAAGTACAGCTCCTTGTGAAAGAGTTCATCCAGGGAAGTTCTGCCGCTTTACCTATTTCTGCCGTCAAACAGTAATGTGAGCGTTACTGCGTTCCGGTTTTGAAGGGCAAGGGTATTGGTGAAATTACAGGCACATAGAACTTGCAAACTTACGACTCAGGGTGACGGGCGCAGCATCAGTACAGTACCCCTCAGTTGTTTGCAATTTAAAGCTCTTAAGTGGCACTGCAACTGCTATGAACAGGCCTGTCGCTTACCACCAGGAACGACTTCTTCGTCCCGCTACTTGGTATCATAAAAAAATACGTTAGTATAGCATGTATTCTTGTAACCGCTTGGGAAGCTGACATTTGATTATTACAAATAATAAGGGTTACGAGAGACCAATGTAATGTATTTTTCGTAGACGTATTCCTACGACTTAGATCGTACAAACAAAAAATAGTTATTAACTGGCAGTAATGACGCATTATTGTGAATTCACAATTCGACCCCTCCTACGTAAAGTATCGTATATCGAAATTGCCACGTTTACAGGGAAGCGTTTCAAACTTCTGAATTCACTGAAATAAGCATAATACGTGACTTTAGCATTTCTCAGTTTTATTCGGCAAAGCTCGTTACTCACATAGAGTATTATAAAATTCTAGACATCGGTTAGATGATCTATGATGATCTATTAGATGATCACTCTGTGAGTAACGAGTGAATTCAGAACTTTAAAATGCTCCTCTGAAAACTTGGCAATTTCGACATACGATACTTTACGTAGAAGGAGTCGAATTTATCCTTTATGTAGCAATACTAATTAATTAAAAAGTCTAGTCTGATTTCAATTGTGTAAGCGTGAGTTTTGGTAATACAGATTTTAGAAACTGGCTGGGGCTCCGGATGTAGCGGTAATTGCTCGAGCGGCAGCGGCGGCGGAGGAGGCTCGCACCGCGACTGCAAGAGCCATCAGAGTCCTAGCTATAAAGGGTAAGCACATATTGTATCCAGATGTAACTTATTGATATTCTCAAGTTTTTATAAAATAGTAGCCGCTTATTCTAAATTACATATACGTTTGTCATACTTTACGCAGCAAATGTATACTTCAAATGATTTTGTTAAATACAAAGATCGACGACAAAGAAAAATTCACTCGATTCGGGTGGAATGTAACCAGCGCTTTCACTATACCGCTCTCCCAACTTAGCTACGGAACAAACCAGTACGCCCTACGAATTTATCTATGTGCTTGTTATTGATCTTTTTTGATCTATAAAAGTTTTTACTTAACTCAACCAGGTACCTTTACAGCTACCAGCAGCTTACTAGAGATGTTACTTCAATAATTGTAATATCATGAAGTTTAGATACTTACTCTAGTTTGTTATAATTATTAATACAAAGACCGAACACAAAGAAAAATTCCTTTGTGGCTGGCGCTCTTCAAATACACACATCAAAAGTGTCTAGGGATCAAGTACGTTTAAGAGTATTGCTGCAATTAGGGTTAATTATATTAACTTTTTTGTATCGCTATTGATACTTTTTAGTGAGTTTTAACATTTAAATAAGGAATATTGTTTAAAATTCGATAATAAGAAGAAAATCGATTGTCAATGTGGTTTTGTATAAAAATGAGTTATAGCGTTTTGACAAAATCATTACAATATCTGCATCGGAACCGAAACAATTTACATTATTATGGAGAGACGACATCATTTAACCCGAGAAGTGATGATGCGAGCCGTCGCACAGTGGATCCAAATTGAGAATTATGGGACATAGGAGTAACTTGTGGAGTATCGAGCTGATTTTTTTTTAATTTGATAAATAATAAAATTCCTGACAACTTTTGTTCTTGTATGATTCCTTGAAATGTTGATAGTTTTGGAGAAAAAAACAAAATTCTTTTTTGTATGAAGAAATATACATTTTATTTTTTATCTCAAAAAATACAAAAATGTAATGGGCGTGGGTTACTAAACTGTAATAGTTTCAATCATCCTTGATCAAGAAAAAAATAATCCATCTTCAAGTACTTGCGGCTTTACGAGTAAAATGGCGGCAAAATTTTCGATATATTATTTATTTTTTAACACAATATACTAGTTTCTACTTAAATTTCGTGTTAAGGTTATAAAACTCTCTAAATTACACTAAAGAAAATTATTTTTTAGTAGTAGCTCATAAAGTACATATAAAAGTTAGCAAGTTTACCGCACCCTTACTTGTAAAGCCGCAAGTACATGAAGATGAATTATTTTTTTCTACATAGAAAATAATTGGAACTATACTGTAAGTAACCCACGCCCATTACATTTTCGTATATTTTGAGAAAAAAAATAAAATGTATATTTCTTCATACAAAAAAAAAAATATTATTTTTTTTCTCCGAAACTATCAACTTTTTAAGAAATTATACAAGAATAAAAGTGGTTAGGAATATTATTATTTATCACATAAAAAAAAATCAGCTCGATACTCCACAAGTTACTCCTATGTCCCATAATTCTCAATTTGGATCCACTGTGCGTCGGAATGTTGGAAGCTGGTTCCAGGCAACGTGCTGTGGCTTTCACTCTTAACACTACACAGAGCGTCATAAGTCGCCTCTGGACACGCTATCGCATGACGGGCAGCGTGGCCGAGCGACATGGAGGACAATCTCGCATCACGACTCGCAGACAGGACCGGTATATCCAAAATACTGCTCGACGGAATCGTACCATGACCGCCATGATGTTGGTTACGAGGCTCCACAGCTCCTCAGGCTTGCTAATAAGCGATCAAACAATCCGAAATCGTTTACGTGAAGTGGGTGTGCGATCCCGAAGGCCGCTCAGAGTTCCACCTATTGCACCCTGCAATCGCAGGACCCGTTTACGATGGGCTCGCGAACACAGAAACTGGGAGGAAGAAGACTGGCGCTATGTGTGCTTTTCGGATGAATCCCGCTTCGGTATGAGACCGGATACAAGACGTACTCGAGTTTGGAGAACATCTGGACGTCATGAACGTTTGAGATATTGTCAGGAAGTTCATCCATATGGTGGGGGAACAATAATGATATGGGCCGGTATTTGGATCGGCGGAAGAACCGATCTCATTTGGATCAGGGGTAACCTCAATGCTCAAGTTTACGCAGAGAGGATTGTTTCAGATGTTATCATCCCTTTGCGAGGCCAGTTGGGTGATTCATTTCAACTAATGCATGACAACGCACGTCCACACACGGCTAGAGTCGTAACACGCATTCTTGCCGAAGCTCGTATCAACGTTCTGCCGTGGCCTGCTCAATCGCCAGACCTCAATCCAATTGAGCACGCATTGTATATGCTTCAAAGAAGAGCTGTGCCGAGTATGCATACCGTACATACTCTACAACAATATTTTGACTTGTTACAAAACACAGTTACGGCCATTCCTCAAAGTGATTTTGATGAACTCATCTTAAGCATGCCAAATCGCTGTAATTGGGTGATTCGTGTTAATGGTGGAAATACAGATTATTAATTTTCTTATCTTTACAATAAAAATGAGCAAAATCATCATTTTCGACATTTTTTTGTCATTTAATTGACGCCGTTAATTTGAGTTTTTTCCCACAATTTGCAAAAACATCAATTTTAGTTTATTTTAATTAAATATAGGGGTAAGCGGTTAAATAAAACATAAGCATTAAAGTAAGAAGTCGTCCTGGAAGACTGGATTTGGTAAATATTGCTTAAATAATTTTTATTTCAAAAATATTCACTTGATCCCTAGACACTTTTGATGTGTGTAATTTCTTTTTACATCTAATTATTTAATGTCAAAGAATATGGACTGACTCTTCTACTAAATACTTTTTCTTCATTAAATAGGTCGACAGGCGCTGGCAGTGGCGGCAAGCGCGGCGTTAGCGGTAGCTCCTGCGGTGGTGGATGCGGGTGCGGAGGGGGCAACAACATCCGACTCGCAAACGAGCCTTTGCTCTCCCTCGTCTTAACATGTCTTAGGCACCAGGATGATCAAAAAGTAAGTCACATTTTACATCAGTGCTCATTTTACATCAGTGGTATGTAGGTATCCTGGAGGTCGTTAGGGATAAACCTGATTGCCCTTTTTATGCGCATTGGATCAGAAAGCAAAGAAATGGTTCTCGAAAATATTTGAATTAGGATAAGATACTAGAATAATTTAAAGTACTAACATAATTAAGATTTTATTTACGAACTGATTAATAATGACTAATAATAAAAAACACTCAACATAGCCCCGCACTAGGGAAACCCTGTTTCGCGGGTGCCATGGACACACACATAGACAACCACAAATTACACCCAAACTCACTAGAGAAATAAATGTAGGCCATACAAATATTTCTCCCGGCCCGGGAATCGAACCTGGGACCTCTGCGTGGCAGCCCGGCATGATAACCGTTCGACCACAGAGGCAGACTATGGATAATCAGTCCTTTTAAATCCGTTATAAAAAGTATATTATTATTATGACATCAAAATCAACCCTTTCCGCTGGAATTTGGAATTTTGAAATGGTTGTTTCTCAAAATCTCTCAGTTCACACTTTGCATGTTTTCCAAACAAAATTCTTGATTTGTCAGTACATCGTTTAATATAAAATTCAAAAAATTGCTAAATCGGCACTTTACAAGCATTAATGTATTATTACTCGCCTGTTATAAACGGTTTCGATGCCATTCATGAGTCTTATTATTGTATTTGAGTATATTTAATTACAAACCTTATTCCATCCTTTAAACAGGAAAGCCTGCTCAGTTCAATCCACGCTCAACTGCAACACTACTTAACCCACACACGCGACCATGAACGGTCAACGTGCAGCGACTCATGGCAAGACGAGGTCGCCCCGGAAGCTTTACAACTCCGTTTTTCACTCGCTGGCGGCATGTTCGACGCCATACGAAGATCTTATCAACTAATTTCAGATTGGGCTGTACTATTGACACAACTGGTGGCCCATCAAGTTGTTGATGCTTATAATAATAGGTAACTATGAGTGGTGAATGGTTAGTCGCCTTTTGGACTGTGTTAGGATGCTGATCTTTGTAAATGCATTATGTTTTTATTTGTACCGTAACAATAGATGGTTACGATTAGCAAATATTCTTAAGGGCTTTCGCGAGGGTCCACGAATCGTGGTTCGTAAATGAGGGTTTTGGCCAAAGTACTCTTATTACAAATCAAAATAAAGTCGAATTTCTTAATTTATTAAAGAGCTTATTTAAAGACCCAAAATTTTTGGAGGTCCACGTACTTTTGTTACGCCTTGATCATGAGCCAAAAAGGCATGTGTTCAAACCATGGTTGGAAATTATATAAAGGAGTGCCGTAACGCCCTTTTTTTTCAACGTTTCACCCCCGTTTTCGTTATCTCTGAAGTACTGCTTAGAATGCTAAACGGCTGAGTCACCACGGCAAAATCTAATACAATTCAAAATATCATTTTTGTGTGTATGGCAGCAAGTCGTTTCAAATAACCATATGTTAAAAATAGTCACACGCAAAACATTATTCGCGGTGTTGGGCTTTGCATCACATATTTGCAGATGCATTTTTATCATTAAGTATTCATGAACTACACAGCAAGTCATTTCTATGGGAGCAGAATTCATTGTGATTGTCACTGTCATTTAATTATCCGAAATTAATGTCTCCAAGAGAGATGGAGCAATACGAGGTCAAGAAAGGTAATTGACGTTCTGTACCCTTCGTAAGTTACTGATACTGTTACGCCAGGGAGTTGTAGCATAGTTATAATAAGACGAAGCAACCCCCGCCTATTTGGCGCGTTACTAACGTCGTCCCAAGCGTCGTCCTAAACGTCGTTCAGAGCATAGGGTTGTCACATTATTACTTTAGTTGAACATAATTTGAAAAAAAAAAATAGGGTGTTCATCATTGTATTTTCGTGCTATATTGAAATACCCTTTGTCAACTGCTGTACTTATACATATATGAGTATTCCTATACCAACATCGCAGATTAGTATCTATTATGAGAGTATAATTGTGAAATAGAAATGAAATGCTGAACAATTCTGAATTATAGTGACTCTCATTCAAACAACCTCAAACACAACAATATACATGTCTTGATGTCATTTTTAACCGAATTCAAAAAAAGTAGAAGCTTCTCAATTTAACTGTATGTTTTTTGTCTGTATGTTACGCGATAACTCCGGTATTTATGTACCGGTTCTGATTATTGAGAATTGAGGAGATGATGAAAATTGATGAAAGAGGGTACCTCGATAGTGGTCCCATTTAAATTTTAAGAAAATATTCCACCTCCAAGGGTGGCAAACTATGGGTTGAATCCGGTTTCGCGCACTTTTCGGTAACCGATTTCAATAAAACTTGGCACGTAGATGTAATTCCACGAACCTTTGAGGTCGGTTTTTTAGTACTCTGTACGGATCACTCTGTACGGATCTCCGTACAGAGTGCTAGGCTAGCTAACTAATGTTTAAATAACCTTATTTAAACACCTAGCGTACGCTTTAATACTATAATTAATAGCGCATGGGATGACCCGCGCTGTGCAACTCGAGTGCACCGCGAGATTATCCGAATGTGCGTACGTACACATACAAGCCGCACTGCTACGTTTGGATGGAGTTACTCTGCTTGTCTTATTATACTATTGTTACAGTCACAAATTTACAAATACATACCTATTTGTAAGAATAGAAAAGAGGTTTCCATTGATCTCATCGTATCTGCAAAACGTTGCATTAATGCCCACGTATAAAACTCATTATCAAAAGAATTTGATTACTCTATCTCTTTGTAAGACATGAAACAAAAACTCAAATAAAAATATCATTAAATGACTACCTTCACTTTGGTGGTTGACTTGCTGTGTAGTGGTTTGGCTTTCGGGTGGTAAATCTACATAAATTAATATAGTCTGTGTCGCAGCAATTTGTTCACGACATTGATCGACATGCTTGCCACTTTGATCCACTCGACACTCGCCGACGGAGGCGACGATAACAATCGCAAACACTATCAAAACCTGATGAAGAAGTTGAAGAAGGAGATCGGCGATCGTCATGGACCTTCTGTGCAGAGTGTGCGACAACTGTTACCTTTGTCTAAGAATACTATTATTGAGGTACTGTAACACTGCGTCAAGTAGATTTGCGACCGATTTAACGTCTAAAAACTTTATTTTATTTAATAATAGCATTTCGATGCCTTACTTTCTCAAACTGGTATCTTATAAAGAGTGATTATTCAGGAGATGGCAAAACTTTCTATTTATTTTAAATTTCTTATCAAGAGTGCTAATTTGGATGCATTACTTTAAGAATAGGTAAAAGCCAGTGTGTGAATATGAAGGAAATGTGATGTGAAATCAGCCAGCAAAATTTGTATATACAATCCATTTTTTTGCGTTTCAGTAACTTTGGGCTTAAAGATACGAGTTTGAGAAAGTAAGGCGACGATTAGTTCATATAACAGTTAGTATTTGTCATTTCTCATTTCGTTTTGTTTACGAATATTTTGTACATTTTAGTCCTTCTCGTTGGTACTGACACTTTTGGGAAATTGGCTTTCTGGTATAAAAAAAAATGTCATGTTTTTCCGTATTTAATCTGTAAAGAGTTTACTGGTTTATTTATTAATTACATTTTTAGTGAGCTCCGACTTAGATTTACCAAATACGTGTCAAGTTTATCTTTTTGTCGATTTTTCTAGAAGACTTAGTAGTCTTTTAGAAAAATCGTCTTGGTAAAAAAACTTGATTTTTGTGTAGCCAAAAGTTCTCGTATTCTGTATAAATTCTCAACAATCCCGAATCATGTATTTTATTAAACGTGTAATACGTTACATAACCGAATAAATTAGGTAGTTTTTTATGAAAATGAGAATCTACTCGTTTGTCTAAGTATTTTGCTATTACAGGTAATCGCTTGCGAACCATTAGGGTGCCTGGTGGACCAAAAAGGAAACAAAATTACAGGCTTCGATAGCGACAAAAAACAGGTAACATTACAAAAAAACTTTTGAGTATTAGAGAAAGTGAAACATTGATATCTTTTAAATACTTCATTTAAAGTGTAATAAAACCCGCAAAGAGCTAGTTTTGTGAAACTATAATGTTACGCAGGGTCTCAGATTAACGGACAAGCAACGAGTATCAAGCTGGGAACTAGTGGAAGGTGGGCGGAACCCAGCTCCCCTCTCTTGGGCCTGGTTTGCTGCCACCAAGGTTGAAAGGAAACCCCTTACTTACGAGAATGCACATAGGTATGTTATTATAGTGCTACATTGACTTGCAGGATTTAGCACCACGACTGTCTTTATTATATGATTGCTATAAGATATTGATTAATTTTATTGTTATGTTGATTTTTGGTCGCTAAGTTCCTGTATCTGAAAACAGAATCTGCTAAGTCAAGTTTTATCTCCTTTAGCTGGTTTATATAACAGTGTAAATAAGGGACAACTTGTGTACCTACAAACGTATTTGTATTTACTATGTGTGCATGAGCGTGTACGTGCGCGCGTGCGCGTACATGTGGCTGTTTATGTACTCATATATAGATATATGTATACAAGCTATCTACAATAGCCTCTACGAATGTCATACTAAATGTATGGGAGCGTTTAATGTCAAACTTATGGATTTATTTTGTTGTTTAAAAAAAATAATTATGTCGATTTATTCATGAATAACGTACTTTCGATATCAGTTTAAAGCTTTTTTATATCTCTTATGTTTATTGAATAATCGCCTGGGCATACTCAACGATTAAACCTTGTATACAAGTTACATATTATATATAAATGAATATATGAAAATTATGTTGTCACTTATTTCTATTGTTAATTTAAATAAGAACTAAACGTCAAAATGTTCAGTTTCCAGTCTGACTCTCTGTGTTCCAAAAACGTCATCCTATACTAACATGTGTTAATCTTTACAGATTACTCAAATACCACACGCACAGCTTAGTGAAACCGCTAAGCTACTACTTAGAATCTCTGCCACTGCCTCCCGAAGATCTCGAAACAAATGAGAGTAAACAGGTAAATTTGTCAAAATTACATCTATATGAAATTACATCTATTTGTTTGTTATAGTTTTACAAATTTGCCACAATCGCGTTGTGCTACAATCTTTGCAGGACAATGGAAGCCTAGACGGCAGTCCCACTAGTGCTGGAAAGGGTCGATCGCGATCGTCATCTTGCAAGAAGATGAAGAAATCAAAGCCCACTACGCCAGTAAGTTTTCCTTGTTTCTTCACAAGTTTCTAAGCTATGCTACAAGTGGTTTCGGATAAAAAATAACTTTTGGCCCTTGATATGCTTATGCTAGTACATTTCGTGTAGGTATGGTCGGTAGAAGAAATTAATACTCTAAAATCCGCACCTGGGGGTCTAGTCTCATTCTCCGTCCGACATCCGTCCGAAAAAATAACTGTCAAATAACTAATACTCGACCAAATTAAAAGACGCATGATGATGAAGCTTCATACTTGACGTTGTCTTTTAATTTGGTCGAATATTACTTATTTGACAGTTATTTTTTCGGACAGACCTCAGACGGAGAACGAGAGTAGACCCCCTGAATATAACTTGTCAATCGTATACGTGCACCATGACTGCTGGCGGTGCCGCGAGGTAGGAAAATCTGCTCAACATAGCGCCTCTTACTCGCACCATTTACTCACTAAATCGAGTAGCTGAAGAAGTAGACATTTTAACTTGTTTTGAGAGCGAGTTCATTTAGGCAACACTGGTTTTGCTTTGTACATAATTCATAAAATTTCATTGTACATTATTAATTATCGTAGTTTATTATAAATTGGCCTTAATTCATTGTTATTAATTTTCAATAATTATTATTTTTAATTATAATGTTATGGCATGTGATTGTGACGTTATGAAATGCTACACTGTTGTATTGGGATGGTCGTGTAAAAATAGCTGTATGAATGAAATAAATAAATAAAGAAAAATCTTTATGTACCAAGAGAATATATGAAAGCTTTTTGGAATATTAATTGTGGTATCAGAAAAAGACAAAAGTTGAGCAGTCTCACTACCGCCACTCGAATATATAATAAGAGTCAAAGTATAAGCTTATCACATACATCTATCTTTGCGTTCTTCAGACGAGCGGTCCGCCAGTGCCGAGCACGAACGGCGGACCTACGGGCATAACGCCTGCACCGGCGCAGCAGCCGCAATTCATGCAGCAACAGCAGCAGTGGTTCCCGCCACCAGGACAAAATTATTACACTCCACCAGGTACGTACAAAGCATCTATACGATTATTATGTAATCCGATTTTGAAGAGTAAAGATGCTGGTCAAACGACAGGCATTTGAAATTTGTCAACTTTATGTCTCAGAGTGAATGACGCAAAAGTCACTGCCCCTAGATCTTAGCGACTACAGCTCTGAGACGCACTGCATCTGTTATAGGCAGGCGAGTTGCTTAGCACCGGACGCATGACTTGTTCGTCCCGTCATATTTTGATATAATTAAAATATATATTTTTTACTCATTATAATATATATTTATTACTCATTATATATATATTGTGCTTATTATAATATATATATTTTTTGCTTATTATATTATATATTAATGTGAGTAAATTGATTATTACTATTTGTCTACCATATTTCAAATTATTCGATAACAAATACAAACTTATGTGTTCAATCTGTGTTACTTACGTGTTGTTATTGGATAGATAAGTATAAAAAACAACCGGGGAATTCCTAGACTATATTAACATTTTATCAGTATATTTTGTTACGTTCGCTTGTTGGATCACAGTTGTAATCGCAACCGATTGTCAGCGTCATACCATAAAACAACAACAAAAATGGTAAATCGAATTGGATTTTTGGTGTAATTTATCTTGTCATGCATCAGCTGGCG
Organism: Hyposmocoma kahamanoa; assembly: GCF_003589595.1. Taxonomy (NCBI): domain Eukaryota; kingdom Metazoa; phylum Arthropoda; class Insecta; order Lepidoptera; family Cosmopterigidae; genus Hyposmocoma; species Hyposmocoma kahamanoa. The sequence continues at coordinate 13,152,081 of NW_020653945.1, forward strand.
TAAGCCCTCGCAGTGTTGCGCCCCCAGCCAACACGCAGTCGAAGCAAGCCATCACTAACATGCTGCGGCAACGACTTCCATTTAACCAGATGTCACAGATGCAGGTACGTCGACGAAAATTTTGTCCACAAGAACCTTATGTAAGGTATTAAATAGTGTATAGAATAAATACAAAAGATTAAGTTTAATACCTGAAACCCACTTTAACAAAGCATTTTATGACTGAAAAAAAATCGATCAAGTAATTCTTCTTTACATAAACTGTGGCACTGTAAAATACAGTTCATACGACAGCACCACAATACAATACGTACCACAAATCGCCAAGCAATTTTAAAGATACAAAACAACAAAAATCATTCCCGTTTCTTTTTTAATTTAAAGCAATTTTATAGAGAGATATTGTTATAATAGCAGCAAAGTGGAGGTTATCCCGGCGCCCCACACCCTCGAGGGCCGCCATTCCCGCGCCAAGGCATGCGACAGATGCAGCCCAATCAAATGGGTCAAATGCAACCAAAGTAAGTAATGTAATGCACGTTTGTCTACCCATCGATTGTCCTGAAAATGATAATACCAGATTCTCCTCCACCACCAAAACCTATATGTAATTTGCAAAGTGTATTTACGTCCAAATTAAATCACTTACAACGTCTAAGAAGTCCTGTATTAATAAGTGTAGCTAGAACAGACGCCTATATTTTTAAAACTATGTAAACGATCCTAAAGCACGTATGTTGAAATATACATTATAACATTATTTTTGCATACGTGGCGATTTTACAGTTATTTACTAAACTGAACTGTACTTGTAAGTACAGTTCCATACTAAGTTTTGATTAAAATGTCCTCCCTTTGGTTATACGGGAAGGGCACTGCGCAAGCAAGCCCGCACAGGAACTCAAATGGCTAGCTATGCTTTGTATGAGCGACTCTGGGTACACGTGCAGCACTCTCTCTGTAGACCAGATAGGGACGCCCACCTCCCGTTGTGTGCACAACTAGCGGTTGCCACCGCTAAGTACAGTATATAGCAGTAATGCGTAATGAAATGATACAAAATAAAATTGAAAATGTTATTCCCTTGCAGCCAAATGAACCCAATGAGTGCAATGAGCGGCATGGGACCAATGGGCCAAATGACCAGCGTTCAAATGGGACCTGGTGCAATGGGCCCTAACCAGATGGGAGCCCAGCAGATGGGTGCTGGTCAAATGGGAGCAACTCAGATGAGCGCCGGCCAGATGGGTGGCATGGGCGGGCAGATGTTCGGTGGACAGTACGGCGGAATGCAGCAGGGGTATGGCGGATATGGACAACAGATGTTGCAAGGTGGCCAACAGCAGATGATGAACCAGGTTTTTTAATTTTGCTTTTTAATTTATGTATTTCAGATGACTTATGAATTCCCATCGTCTTAGTAGGCTTAGGCTAGGTATGACTTTAATGGTACGTACGTACGGTAAAGAATGAGGAACGTGAGAGTGAACATTTTATGGAATGATTATGGTGATTATAGCATTTTTTAAATCGTTAATCAATTTCAGGGTATGGGACAACAAGTAAACCAAATGAGTCAACAAGTAAATCCCATGGGGCAAGGCGTTAACACGATAGCCCAAAACGTTGGCCAAATGAACCAGGGCGTAGGACAAACGGGTCAGATGCCACAAGGCATGGGACAGATGGGTCAGGGTATGGGACAAATGGGGCAGGGCATGGGACAGATGGGACAAATGGTGCAAGGTGGGGCAATGGGCGGAATGAACAGTCAAGGTGGTGGAATGGGACCGCAGGGTGGTAACGCTATGGGAGGATTCCCTGGACAACAATCATTCCAACAGGTAAAACTTAATATTAAAATATACACACTGCTAAAGAGGGCATAGCCAATTGTTTAAACAATGGCGGTAATCGAAATTGTTGATCTTATCTTTTTCTAGAATATGATGGGTGGTCGTACAAGCCAAGAGGCTGCTTATATGGCCCAACAGAGACAAAACGCGCGACCACAGTATAATATGCAGGTTAGCCCGCATTGTCATATGAAATTAAAATGAATAATGTTTTCGAAATTTTCCTTTGTATGTTTGAAAATAAATTAGTAATTAAGATTTTAAGCCCCCCTGTAAAGACTATATTACACTAATTCACAGGCTCCAAACGTAACAATGGGCGGGATGGGTGGACCAGCGCCACCGTACCCTCGTGGTATCCAACCTCAACAGAGCGCTCAATATCAGCAAATGACTCAACAGCAGCGCATGCGACAGCAACAAATGCTGGCCATGCAACAACAACAGCAGGGTGGCCTGGTCCAGCACCTACAGAGACAACAGTACCAGCCGCCCTATTAGTCTCTGCGATTCCGGCTGCGGCTCGCGCTCGCCAATCGTATGCCAGCTGCATCAGCCGAGGATCCACAAACTGACTAATAACACGGTCAATGCTAAACGAACTGAATAAAACATATTTACGATTCGAACTATATGAAAATATATTTATAATACGAACTGACAAATAAAAATATGTTTATGACAAACCAATTGACCAAAAAACACGCTTTAAAAATTATGAACACATAACCGTTAAATGATGTCAATACAACCAGTGGAAGTGGGTGAAATAATTGCAAGAACTTATTAATGAAAAGCGTGTTAGCAACTTACAAATTAATAGTGACGTGTCGGATCTATTTATTATGGCAAAAGATGACTAAATCAAACTATTTTTTTACAAACTCATGAAATGAAAGTAATAGGTTAGGGTAGCGAGTGCAACATAAGTAAGCGTGTGTTACACTAATTCATTAAAAACAAACAGAGTGAGTACTACACTTCCTACCTACCATTATTGGTTGGATTTGTAATACACAGAACATTCTTCTCATCTATAGGGTAGTACAGCAGGTCACACAATGAAAGAATACAAAAGTTTAAAATAATAATTATTTGAAATTATGCATGTCGTCGCTTCATTTTGCAATGCTCCAGATTCTTGAAACTAATTTGATAGATACAAACATAATTGTCATTCCTTTTATTTTCCATACTTTAAAAAACAATTTTTGTTAGATCTATCTTATTAGCCACAGAATCTTCTTTTTATTAATGGCTTTGCACGCATAGTGTTAATAAGTGACGGTAACAGGTGTGTCTATGCGCACTACCCTACATTATTTCCTAGGGAAATATTTAAGTTTTTATTTTTTTAAGTGTTTTTCTGTGGTTTAGTTAAACGTAATATTTAATTAATATATTTAGATTTAACTGAACAGGTTTACCAATCATTTGTATCAATATTTTAGGCAATGAGTTAATTTTTTTTTGTTCCTTAAAAGGAAGGCTTTTTCTCAATTCTTACCAATACGTGTTGTAATATTTTCTTAACTGTATCTATTTCTTAATCATTTCAGTATATTAGTTGAGATCCAGTATTTGTAATAGGTATTTTATTAGGATTTTAATAAATATTTTTTTGTATTTAAATAAGTATAAGATCCTAGGTGTGCCTAGATATAATAATAAGACTATTATTATGCAAATATTGTTATTGAAAATATACACCAACATAGAAATCACAGCAGTGTTTTCTTTTTGAAAAATAAGGGTTGGATCTCTGTCGTCAGTGGGCATCGGCAATGCGTCGTCACTAAACGTATCTTAGAAATTTTGTCAACACGCTTCGACGTTATTCCATATATAAAACATGCTAATATAAAAAATAGACGTGCTGCTGATTATTATTTACTGAGCATTAGAACCATCGACTTAAAAGGTTACAAATAATTAAGAAACTCAAAACCTAATATAAATATAAATTAGTTCGTGAAAAACCCGCCATGATTCTTCTCAGATGTTTATTATAAATTTATTTATTGAACATTGACTGAGCTATCAGCTTTATCGGTAACATATAGTTATAAATTATTCTATCAAATTAATTTGTGTAGAAACTACCAAAACCCTAGGTACAAATTTTTTCTTTTTAAATTTATTGAGCATTGGCTAGGCGGCACACTTAGTACTAGATAACAAAAAATGGACAACTGTAAAACTAATATTACTCAGATGAATAAACCTAATTACAACAATGTATAAAATAATAATAAAAAAATATTATTATGTATTTATTGAGCATATTTATCATATTATAAGATATTGAGCATATTATAGGATGGAAAAAATTAAGAAAATATTTATCCGGATACAGTGACTCAAGTCCCTGCCATTTGGGTCGTATTTCCAGAGCTTGAAATCATACTCAAGTCCTTGCCATTAGGATCGTATTTCCAGTACTTGAAATCATATTCAAGCCCTGACTTGAGCATTGCGTAGAGTTCTGGAATACGACCCTTAGGATTTCTCTTTTCTAAATGACTTTTAGCTTCAATTCATAAAACTTCAAAAGATAGTTCTAATAGTAGAAATTAATTTTTCCGGAAAATCGTCCACTGCTCTACTTATATAAAAAGCGTTATTCCGTACCTCTCGCCTCGCGAAGGCAAAGTCATCAAATATAAAAAAAGTCTTTGTTTACATGTCAATGTCAAAAGTTTTTATTATGGTTTATTTTTAGGTTATATCCCATGGCGTTGTTTTTGTTTTGCTTTATTAAATTTAATACTTGAATAAAAATGTTGCTTTCCGTAAAGACTATTAGATATAGTTCTTTAAGATCTCTCTTAAAGGTTCGTAGTTGTGAGTGCTCGCGACTAACAATACACCATTTGGGCCTTAACGATATTCCAAAAATTACATTGACTGATATTCGAAAATTGTTGAGGCAAAAAGGATTTGCGGTACAAGATGGGTATACTTCTCTCACGACAAGGTGCGTTATGTGTTCTGGAGACCCGAAAAATGCTGAAGGGAAATTGTTTGTAAATAAAACTACAGGTTGGTAAGAAGGCGAAACTTAACCTTATTTATTTTTTTTAAATATTATTGTGTATCGTCCCGTCATGGGACGAACAAGTCGTGCGCCTGGCGATAAGCGACACGTCCGCCCATAGCAGTGGCAGTGTCACTCAGACTTGCAAACTCTGAGGGGCACTGCGCCTTTTTCACCCTTGAGACACCAGTTGACAAGTCCCATGTGCCTGTAATTTTACCAAAACCCTTACCCTTCAAAACTGGAACGCTGTAATGCTTACATTACTGCTTGGCGACAGAAATAGGTATGGTGGCAGTGCTTCCCTGGACGAACTCTTTCACAACAAACTACGGCTACTGAAACAATATTCAAAATAATTGGTGTTATTTTTAAGTGCATTCAATTTGCTTCAGAAGTGTATTGCTATATTTTTTATTGTATTATTTTTTCCAGGTTACTTTGTATGTCCAAAATGCAACATCCATGGCGATTGGGGTATTCTAGAACGCCTAATCAAGAAAGCAAAAGTAGAACCAACATTAAAAGACTTGATAGAAAATTCACGAAAATGTACTGCACAATTTGATAAAGACTGGCAAGTGATTATGGATTCAACTACCTCAATAGATAAGCTTAGTGAGACTGAAGTGTTAGAATTGTTAAGATTATTTGAATACCCTGTAAGTACCTTAGACCTTACCTAATCATAATTTGCTATTTTATATGGATAGTAATAAATCAAAAGCAGACCTTGGTCACCCTGCAGTTTGCACTCTGGGTGCTGGATAAGAAGATCCTGGGTTTGATTCCCAGTAGGGTCTCTGTGCACCAAGTTCTATGACCTTCTTTAACCAAAATACGGGACAGATATTAATAACATTATGTTTAAATAATTTCCAACCTGACTGTCTGTACGACTGTACTGTTCGAACCAAAAGCTGGGTTCAGAATGACGCATTCGCATCAGTATAGTGACTCGTGGAAATTTTCAACAAGGTGAGGTCTTGTATGCGTTGGCCCGACGCTAAAAGCAACAAGCACGCTAATCTGCGTGAAACCTCGAACAATGTGTCATTAGCCGGCGAATTACCTTGTAGCCAAAAGACCAGGTCACTCGGATCCCAGATAGGTGTTTTCTCAGCTCTCAGTTTTTGAATGGAGATGGCTTTTAATGTATGTTTTACTAAGAAATGAGAATTTAAATTTTCTCTGTTTAATGATTTTCCGAATGACAATACAACCGATTTCTCTCTTCAAGATACAGGTATGCTAAAAATCTAGACAAGCCTACACCTTCGGGATGTTTATGGTCCAAATTATTGTCTCTGCACCATTTAGCCCATCTGGCCCACGCAGGCTTATAAATCCTTAACGTGGAATTCCTCCAGGTCGAATCGAGCAAAATTCGCTCTGCTTCGGTCCAGGTTCCTATGATGTCCTCCCACCCCCAATCTTCCAGACATATAGTTCCATGTCCTGAACCCGAGGAGGTGGAACGCCGGTGCTCTGGTCTATTAGGACGTTGGCCAAGTTCTGAATCTTGAGCGGCTCGCCTACCGCCCGTTGTCGAAGATCGGGCAACCAAAATGCATTCTTCCACGTTGGTGCCACTACCAGATACACTCCTTCTGCCAAGTTCAAGTGATTCAGCACTCGCGGCAGCAGGCTCGGATGTGGGAACACCCATGCCAGCTGAAACTGCCACTGTCGGCTGAAGGCGTTGCAAAACTGCGCTGAGCAATCTTTCGTAACATACTCTCGTTTGTTTGGTTGCAAACAGATCGATCTGAGGAACTCCGAACTTGTGAAATGCTGCTTTCATTGCTGGTCGTACTAGGTGCCACTCGGCCGCTCGTCTCCCCCGAGACAATCTGTCTGCTACATCGTTGTATTTGCCTGAGAGGTACTCTGCTCTCATCGTTACTTTCCACCAGTCTAGGAGATGTATCAGTCGGTATGTCATGTTCAGAAGAGGCGGCGATCGTCTTCCGCCTTGTTTGTGGATGTATGCCACTACGGTACGATTGTCGGACTGTAAAATCACATGACCTCCCTGAAGACGGGATTTGAAATGGCCTACCGATGCAATAACGGCGAACATCTGCTTTCGGTTGCAATGTCATTGACCTGGCTGGGGGTCCATCTGCTCGATACTGTCTGATCATCCATCTGCACAACCCGTGTTCGGACTCCCTCAAGTTACAGTCGTGAATGCTGCTGCAGTTGACGACAGTGCAGACTCCCTCTGGGGATAACAAAGTTGGCGAAATTGAGTTCGAAATTGATTTTATTGTATTCGCTTTAATCTCTAGGAGGCCTTTTAGGCTGCGGTGTGTGTCCCATTCAGCCCCAGAAACTCCAGCTTCAAATTGGGTTAGATCACAGACTTTTCGAAGTTGATGGTCCATCCTAGATTCATCACAGTCTCTATAGTCGTCTGGACTAGGAGAGAGGAGAGCGCGAGACAGGTTTACCAGCAAAAAGTCGTCTAAGTAGACTATAATTCGCATACTCTTGTCTCGAAGGTACTGAGCCACCGAGTTGGTCAGAGCGGCGAAATTCTTCGGGGCGCAAGATAGACCGAAGGGATAACAAGTCATTTGGAGGACCTGCTCGTCGTAGACCAGCCGGAGGAACCGTCTGTGGGTCTCGGCTATGGGCACATGAAAGTATGCTGCTGATAGGTCAAGCTTCGCCATCCAATCTATTTTGCAGGAAGTGAGGTATCTGGAACTGAAAGATGAACTAGAAGGGTTTTGGGACTATCGCCTGGTTCTGCCGTTTCAGGTTAAAAACAGGTCTGAACGATCCGTCGCTCTTCTTCGACATGAACATAGTTGAGAAGAAACTGGTTCCCAGCCGCTGCCGGTCTGGCATCTCCAATACACCTTGTTCCAAAAGTTTGTGTAGTTGTTGGGACATACCTGGCGATTGATGTATCGCGAAGCGACGTAGAACCCTGGTCGTTGGACGCGCGAGCACAGGTCTGGAGGTAAATGGCAGACGCATACTCGTAATCATGTTGAGAAGGTCCTGCGGAGCCCGAACCGTCTGCCGCTGCCTCCGATACGCTCGAAGGCAGCCTTCGTAGAACTTGGGTTGACATGGTAGATAGTCATTTATCGAAACGTTTCTTGTTGGGGTGGCTGCTCTTATAGGCTTCTTCCCACTCTTTGGATCTGGCTGCTTTGTGGGTCCTGCAATTTTTTTATTTTGTTTACCATCATCAACTCTTTGACAAAAGGCGGGTTAGCGGAGTCCCGTGAAGAGCCCGGTTGGTTCTGTTTCCTAGGGATTCCTGGCTTACTGGTCTCCTTTCTTGCATAAAACCAAGGGCGCACCCATTTCCCCATTCCACCCGTATTTTGAATGTAAGTGCGCAACTGGCCATCATCGAAGAGGTGCCTGGAACTCTGAGGTATCTTACGCTGACCCTCGCGAAGATTTTTGTTAGGATACGCTCTCGGCGATTTTCGATATATTTTCGACACGTTTACCACAAACCATCTGCATAATCTCCTCACTGGTTTTGTGAAATTTGGAGGTTTTGTTGAGGTGTGTTGAGGTTGAAATAATTCGGCTATTTTGTAAAAAATACTGTCCACGGATAATACTGTTACTGATAATTCTACGTCTGCGGGTTCCATACGGTCGGAACACGCGTTTGATTCACCATCACTCATATTTGCGCGCACTACAGCACAGGCTAAACTCCTAACTAATTTTTAACCACTTTTCACTGGTTACACTTGCACTATTTGAATACGCACTAAAAATACTTTGTACGTTAACAACTGAGAAAATTTTCGAATGTTAGAAAAATAGGTGTTGTACGAACAAAAAATAACGACGCAATGCACTTCGCGCCAGTATCTCCTAAGGTGCCTGGAAAATGGCGCCGATCGGAAGTAAGTCAGTTGAGCTACTATTTACAGTGAGGGAAGCACATTGGAGTAAGTAATAGACAGGATGTTGCTAGACCGGAAATAGATGCACTCTCACAGATGCTGTGCATCGTCACATGCCGATAATGGGGAATTACCTAGTTTACGACCAGGCAATTGGTGTGATACTCAGAATATCAAAACGATATTCGTTGAATGTCATTCAGGTTTATGCTCCGACCTCGACACACCCAGATGACGAAGTGGAGGCTATGTATGAGGAGATCTCAAAAGCCATGCATAGCTATAAAACCCACTACACGATTGTTATGGGGGACTTCAATGCAAAGTTGGGAAAGCGTTGCGGTGATGAACTGAGAGTAGGGCAATTTGGACTTGGACAACGGAACGCCAGAGGCCGGATGTTGGTTGATTTTATGGAAAAGGAGAACCTCTATATGATGAACAACTTTTTCAGGAAATCTCCAACTCGTAAGTGGACCTGGATGAGTCCGGACGGCAAAATAAAAAATGAGATTGACTTTATCATGTCGACGAAAAAGCATATATTCAATGATGTCTCTGTGATCAACACCGTTAAAACAGATAGTGATCACCGGTTGGTACGAGGCACATTGAATATCAATATCCGGCTGGAAAGAACTCGACTGATAGAGTCTACGCTCCGACCAATACCTGCACAACTCCAAAACCCCGAGAGCTTTCAGCTCGAACTTCAAAACCGCTTCGAAGCCCTCGAAAACTGCATAGATGTGGACGATCTAAACAACATGGTGGTGGACACTGTCCGTACGGTTGGGTCCAAGTTTTTCAAAACCCACCGTACCAGAATAAAGAAAGTCTCCGACAAAACACTTCAACTCATGGAACATAGAAATGAAATGAGGCTACAGAACTCAGAGGATGCAAGTCACTACAGGCGGCTAAATAGACAGATATCGAAGTCTTTGACTAGGGACATACGCCAATTTAATACAGAGCGTATTAAAGATGCCATTGAGCGGAACAAAGGCTCCAAGGTGTTCGCGAGAGATCTTTCTCTTGGGCAAAGCCAACTGACGACGCTAAAGACTGATGACGGTAGCATCATTTCATCTAAGCCTGAAATCCTGAGGGAGATAGAGAGTTTCTATCGACAGCTATACTCCACGAAAGCACCTGTTGAAAGCGAGGTTAGAGACCCCAGAGCCAAGCTTACCCGACATTATACCGAAGATATCCCGGACGTCAGCCTGTATGAGATTAGTGTGGCTCTCAAACGACTCAAGAACAACAAAGCGGCGGGCGATGATGGAATCACTACAGAACTTCTGAGAGCGAGTGGCAAGCCGATACTTAAAGTCCTCCAGAAGCTTTTCAATACTGTCATCGTCGAAGGTTAAACGCCGAAGGCATGGGGCAGAGGCGAGGTCGTTCTGTTCTTCAAAAAGGGTGATAAAACACTACTATCGGCCAATCTCGCTTCTGAGCCATATCTATAAGTTGTTTTCGAGAGTTATCACGAATCGTCTCGCTCGCAGGTTTGACGACTTCCAACCTCCCGAACAAGCCGGTTTCCGAAAGGGTTTTAGTACCATAGAACACATCCATACGCTGCGGCAGGTTATACAGAAGACCGAGGAGTATAACCGGCCACTTTGCTTAGCGTTTGTGGACTATGAGAAGGCCTTTGATTCGATCGAGACCTGGGCGGTGCTGCAGTCTCTCCAAAGGTGCCAAATAGACTATAGGTATATAGAGGTGTTAAGGTGAGACAGGGAGATGTGATATCTCCAAAGATGTTCACTGCTGCGTTGGAGGATATTTTCAAGCTTCTGGACTGGAAAGGACTTGGCATCAACATCAATGGCGAGTACCTAACACACCTTCAATTTGCCGATGATATAGTTCTTATGGCTGAGACCTTGGGATACCTGAACACAATGCCCGTTGGCCGTTGGGGCGGAAAGGTTCTTCAATGGCGACCGCGGACGACGCTCAGTGGGTAGGCCCCCCACCAGGTGGACGGACGATCTGGTGGAGGTCGCGGGAAGCCGGTGGATACGGGCAGCGCAGGACCGATCGTCGTGGAGATCGTTGGGGGAGGCCTATGCCCAGCAGTGGGCTTCGTATGGCTCAATGATGATGATTATGATGAATTGGTGTGATTGTCTGGCACATTAATATTATTATTCATTAGGAAGATTAATTACTTAATTAATTTAATTTTCCCCCGACTACCACAATCAAGAATGACCGACAAAAGAATGTAAAGTTATGGACTGGATTCATAATATTGTGATCGCATTTCAAATTAAGTTTTTTCCACACCTGAAGAGCCTAAACAATTTTTTTTCAGTTCAATACAGAAGCAAGCAAAGCCCTTTCCGAAGTAAGAGTATCAACAGACCGAACAATATTATACTTTCCATTAAAAAACTCCCTTAACCACATCATAGGATATCGTAAAATTCAAGCTGGCAAAGAAGATGAGATAGAGAACTTTGGGCTCCATACTGGAGGACTGTTCTCTTGTAGAGCTCCGAAAGTTGGCCGGAGTGACCAGGCCATTCTTGTTCCAAGTATTCAAGACGTTTTGAATTTGGCTGCACAGAAAGTTTCTGGTTTGTACTAACTATACATTTTCTCCTTAGCAATAACAATACATGATGATAATTATTTTTCTAATAATTTCACAAAATATTAGGTGTACATAGCGAATGTTGCGTACATGTAATTGTCAAATATGTATCAGTCCTGGCCTTATGTCTAATTTTTATTGATTATCAAATACATATGATGTTAATGTGCAAAATATAATCATAAATACATTATTGTCTAAACCAATTTAACATCTTTTATAATTTACAGGCACACTAGTGTGGCTAAGTAACTGCAGTCTCCCTCCAGTGGTACTCCCAACTCTAGAAAATTACCAGAAACTGTGTCTTTGGGGAGACTGGGATAATATGCGTGCTGCCGCTGAAAAACTTGGGGAGGAACGCTGTCGCTTTGTAAGGTATGCTTTACTATTCCTATATCTTTTTATTTGTTTTTAGCTAAATTAATTTTACAAATAAGAAAACTTTTATTAAGTTGTTAGTACGAAGTATGTATAAAAATTGGAATTAGGTTAAATGAAAAGTGGTTTAGTTTCGATTTGTTTTAGTAATAAATAACTTAGCAGAAATAAATACTATCCTATTTGTGCAATAGAACAAATAAGGCGTATTCTTATAGTTTATTCACAACTGAATTCCCGTAAAAAAGGTAGATCTCAGCAGAAATATCTTCTTCAGATCTGCTACATATTACCAAAACTCTCATATTAAGTTCTTCTTTTTCGTTTTAAATATTATGGCCCACTCGAAATAATCTTTTATTTCGCCAATGTCCAGTTAAAATTACTATGTGCAGTAGTTTTGTAAAAATAATATATAAATTATGGCGGACGACGCCATTGGCAAGGCTGGTACCTCCCTCAAACCGGCTCCTACCAGTAGGAGCACAAGGACAAAATATGTCCTTATGCTCCTATCGTGGCGTCGTATCTAATAAGTACACTGAACTGGAATAAAAAAAATCAAAATAAAAAATTCAAAAATATCATTATTTTATAGGAAGATAATTACCATATTAAGTTACTTTAAATGAAAAACAAATGTTATTTCTCACATTCAATCAGTTGAAACTTAGACCCACAGATGGTTTAGTAACGGCGTCAGAAGCAGCTGCAGCTAACCTGTCACTGAAAACACTCGTGTCCGAAGCCAAACCAGCTGCACATCGATCTATTACCACCTTTGCCGCTCTCAGAGATGACGTGTACGCGGAACTTACTAATATTGAAAAGGTGATGACTAGTTAATAGAGAATATTCACATTACATTTTGTGTTACGTTTTAGTAGTCATACAAATTTCACATTTATAACTGTACCACATATGTTAGATAAAATGGTATTTTTCAGTTACCTATCAACTTACCAGATACTTTTAAAAACTATCATGAATACAAACTGATATAATAACTCTCAATTCAGTTCTGTTGTTCTGATTTAATTAATGGTACTTACTTACTTAGTACTTGGTGTAACGGGCTGGTGTCCGCAACGCGACGTCAATGCGCCTATTTTGCGTGTGCTGGGTGCAGGGTCCTACTCGTGCCACCCAAGCTCCTCCAGGAATCTCAGCAGCCTCCTCGGTTTGCTGAAGACTTCGGGGAGCGACCTTGGCACTCCAAAGTACTTTGCCCTGTAGTTGGCCATGCCGGAGCACTGTAGTAGGATGTGCGCAGCCATTTCCTCCCCCTCCATGCACGCTCTGCATAGAGGGCTGTCTGTGATACCTAAATTGAAAAGGTGTTTATTGTATGGACCATGACCTGTTAGGGCGGCAGTTAGAGTGCGAAGCTCTTGCCTGTTGAGTTTAATTAATATTCGTGATAGACTAGCATTGAGCGTTGGGAGTGCTTCCCTCGCCTGTCTACAAACCGTTAGGGTGGTCCATGTATTATTATGTGAAGTTTTTGTACCTTTGTGTATAGTTGTTCTGGACCATTGGTAGGGGAGGGACACTATGGGTTCTGGTCCTACTGCGTCCGTCTCCGACCCTTTTCTGGCTAGTTCATCTGCTGCGTCATTGCCACGTGAGCCGCTGTGTCCTTTAATCCACTGTAGAGTTAAGTGGTTTTGTATACATACCTCCATGAGTGCTTGATGGCATTCATAAATGAGCCCTGAGTTTATGTCATAGCTGTTCAGTGCTTGAAGTACTGACATACTGTCAGAGAGTATTCGAATGGAGTGGTTGTTTACTCTTCTCGCTATGGTTGCTTCTGCCGCCAACTTGATGCCCATGCATTCAGCCTGGGATACTGTGTTGTGGTCACCAAGTGGTGTAGATATATATATAATATACCTGTTCCTGAATTTGTTTTAGATCCATCAGTGAAGACGCGGACCTCTCTGGGGTTCAGTCCTTCATTTGGATCTTCAAACCATTGTATCTTGTATTTTTCGTCGAATATGTATTGTTTTGGGATCCCATCCACAGCCGCCTCCAGTAGCAGTTCCTCATTGACTGTTTTATAAAGGCTTTCTGTATGTGGGGTCGTCGTGTGCTTACAAAGGCCGGGTCTGTTTAGACGCACTGCTGTTGACGCCGCTTCCTGTCTGATGAACATTGGAAGGGGTCGCAAGTCCAGCATCGCTTCGAGGGCCGCAGTCGGAGTTGTCCTCATGCAGCCGGTCGTTGCCATGCAAGCGAGTCTTTGGAATTTTTCCAGCTTGTTGGTTGCGGTCGTCAGTTTGGTTCGTGGCCACCATACTATCGCGCCGTAACTGATCATGGGTCTTATCACCGCTGTGTAGAGCCATAGTGTTATTTTGGGTGAGAGTCCCCATTGTTTACCTACCATTCTATGGCACTGCCAGAAGGTGATAGTGGCTTTTTTAATTTTGTTGTCCAGAAGCTTGTTCCAATTCAACTTGTTGTCCAGTATTACTCCCAAGTACTTGACTTCGGTTGATATCTGTAGTTCTGTACTGAAGAGTTTGGGTAGTAGGTAGTCTTTTGTTTGTAAACATTACTAGTTCCGTCTTTGTTGGGTTTACCGATAGTTATATGTCCTGCACCATCTTTCCACAATCCGGAGAGCAGCTTGTGTAATGTCGCAGAGTGTACTGGCATAATTTCCTGTTATCAGTATAGCTATGTCATCAGCATATCCTACTGTATAAAAATGTTCTTTGTTCAGTTTAATGATGAGGTCATTTACGACCATGTTCCACAGCAGAGGCGACAGTACCCCTCCTTGATCCCTTCGCTACTATGGCCCATGGGGTCTCATTTGCTGTTGTTTTTATTGTTCTTAATTTTAGCATGTTGCTAATCCAGCTGATGAGCACTTCATCCACTTCGTGCCTCCTCAGTGCTGATTGTATGCTGGAGAAGTTGGTTTTGTCGAAGGCTCCTTCAATGTCGATAAAGGTGCCTAGGCAGATTGCTTTGTCTTTTCTATCTTGCCCACAACGGCATGTAGGGCCGATTCAGTGGATTTGCCTTGACTGTATGCATGTTGGTTTCCGTGTAGTGGTATGTTCTTAAGCGCTCCATCCCTCAGGTCTCTGTCACATAACCTTTCTAATGTTTTCAAAAAGAAAGATGTGAGGCTGATTGGTCTGAAGGACTTCGCGTAATTAATGGTGTCCTTAGTCCCCACTTAAACGTTACGTTGTATTGTGACAGCTCTTTATACATTCTATAAGAATATTTCTACAAAAAATTATATCAAATATCTTATAAATCAATGTCCATACACATCTCAGGTCAGAGGGGTGAAATGGAAAAGATTTCCATCGCTGACAAAGATACTAGGCGGGCATAGACGAGGCGAACTGACAGTGCTTACGGGACCTACTGGGTGTGGTAAAACCACACTGTGTGCAGAGATGTCACTTGACCTTGCACAACAAGGGGTACGTATAATTTTAGAGCATTTATTCACACATAATTACTACTATTTATGCCAAAAGCCTACAAAACTCATTCATGTGTGTTTACTCAACATTTCGTCAGCGTTAATGTTTAAAATGCTAAATTAAAAACCCTAAAGGTGTTTTCCCACTGGTGAGACGAGGATTGAAATTTATTTGACAAAATTTCGATTCACTCCTAGCGCATCTTCGGTAAAAATGGTCTGGATTGACGAGGATATGCGAGACGAGAATTGAAATTTTGTATTTTAAATATTGAACCAAGACGATTCGCTGCAACACTGCCTACCATAATATATAATTATATGTTAAACGCTGCAACGTAAAAAACTCGAAACGCGCGTGGGCACAGTGGCCCGCGCGAGCTCGCAATTGTCATTAATATCAATTGGGAGATTGTGGTGCATACGATGTACGAGGTACGTAGATTTAAAATTTAAAAAAGAGTAATCTTTTTTAAATTTTAAATCTACTTACCTCGAATACTGCAAATAATTGCAGTGCCCTGCAATTTTTTTTTTTTAATTTATGAACAAGTAATTTACTCCATTGGTATTTCAATATTTTTATTTTAGTAATAACAACCTCAGCGTGAGCTCGCAATTGCTATTAATAGCAATTTTTGGTGGAAAGAGGCTAGCTAGATTTCAATTTATGTCTCGCCTCGTCTTCCTTGTGGAAAAACATCTTGACTATTTTCGAATTCACAGCGAATTGCTGAAAGCATACTGGTAAACATAGAATATTGTTATTCTTACTTTTAGGTTACAACACTATGGGGCAGTTTCGAGATCCGCAACTCTCGATTAGCTAAAACGATGTTGCAGCAGTTCGCGGGAGTCCCACTAGAACACAACTTGCAGGACTTTCACACATACGCTAACGAGTTTCAGAAATTGCCTGTTTACTACCTCGCTTTTCACGGACAGCAATCCATCAAAGTTGTAATGGAGGTATAAACCGCAGTGCATAACCCATCAAGTGAAAAATATTTATATTATCCCCTAAAGAAAGAGGTTCAACGCCCTTTCTGTAAAATATTGCAGCAGTTATTGAGGGTATTTCCATTGCAATTTAATTTTAAAAAAAGGAACAACAGGTTTTCTTTTGGTGGTAAATATGTTACCATTATACGTTTAGAACTTGAGACTGTAGCGACATAGTTAATGGATTACTTTAAAAAAAATAAGGTTGCAACAATTTATCTTTATTTGTTATGATTTATAATTATAAGGCATTACACTCTGTTATTTTGGCAGCGTAACGGTGAACCTACCGCTTCTTGAGAAGAGTGATGGGTTCGAATCACTCACTCACAAATCATCTGTTTAAAGGTAAAACTACATAAATGACATTTCTACTAAGTCTTCAATATAGCTATGGTAAGAAAATCACTATCGTTCTGCAGGTGAAACTCAATAACAAAAAATCTATAAACTCAATAAGTGGTTTTATCTGCAGAAAGATGGTGATTTTCTTACAACAGGTACATAATTTGGAGATTTTTTGTGGATTTGTGGAATGTCACCTTTGTGGTTTTACCTTTAAGCAGACGAAATAATAATAACAAAAATAATGTGAATGTCTCTGACATATCCGAGCCCGCTGACACAGGTGTATTTTACTTACTAGAGGACTCTAACCTTATCATTGTACCAAGATTATTGAAATGAAAATAAATTTATTATTATTATCTCATTATTATTTCATAATTTGTAAATAATGTAACAAATAACAAGCTGATTGGCATTATATATATATAATATTACATTACATATAAACTTCATAGGCTGTAGAGCACGCGCGTTACATGCATGACATTTCGCACGTAGTCGTGGACAACGTGCAGTTCATGCTCGGTCTGGGCGAGGAGCGTGACGGCGACCGCTATGTACGCCAGGACGCCGTCATTGCAGCATTTCGAACCTTCGCCACCGCGAGGCATTGCCATGTCACGCTTGTTATGCACCCCAGGAAGGTGGGTATCTACGGAACATCTTTCTAAACTTCGATCATAGTACACTCTATAATGAACTAAGCGTACAAAGGATATACCGAAAACGTTAGCTAGCGATCTTAATCTTTCCTATAAACAACTTAGTAGAACATAATTTTTTTTTTTTTCAAATTTTCATTTTTTTATAGTGACTGTTCTAGCTATCGACGGTTAATATAATATTTTACAGGAGCGAGACTCGGAAGATTTATCGACGAGTTCAATATTCGGCAGTGCCAAGGCGTCGCAAGAAGCCGATAACGTCCTTATAATACAGGTAGGTAATTAACC
Source organism: Hyposmocoma kahamanoa (assembly GCF_003589595.1). Taxonomy (NCBI): domain Eukaryota; kingdom Metazoa; phylum Arthropoda; class Insecta; order Lepidoptera; family Cosmopterigidae; genus Hyposmocoma; species Hyposmocoma kahamanoa. Next base: position 13,169,622 of record NW_020653945.1, read on the forward strand.
ATATTAATTGAACAGTTTTAATAGAGTTAACTTCTTATGACATTTATTAATTGTCATGTAGGATAAAAGACTAACAGCGGTACGCGGCAAAAAATACCTGCAAGTCGCTAAGAACCGGTATAGTGGCGATCTCGGAATCGTTCCCTTGGACTTCGACAAAGACGCTCTCAGTTATCAAGCAAAGAAAAAGAAAAATAAACCCGAAGATCCTGACAAGCTACTAGACCAATGCTTTGATGAATTGTCCATAAGTGACGACGATAAAAATACAAAGCGAGATTTTAGAGAAAAAATTAACTCTAGAAATAAGAAAGATACTGATAGTTATTTAAGTGATCTGCTAAATTTTAATAGAACCCGTTAGTTTTCTACATTCGTATTTTGTTTACAAAAGTACTGTAAGTACATAACTCACAAACACATTTGTATATAAGAGCAAGTGAAATAAATTATTTTATACAAAACTTGTGTTTACTTATGAAAACATAAGATGATAAGGTTCAATTTATATTGCGGCGGAACGGAATGATAGCGAATTTTCGTAACAATATTGTACATAGCGTAATAAACTTTACGGGCAATTGTGTACGAGCCAAAATCACGCCGCGTGGCGTAATTGACGCTTCCATTCCATTCTGTGCCGCTGCAATATAAATTCAACCTAAGTGTACTAATATGTGTACGACAACAAGAGACAACTCAGACCTTGCACTCTTGAACCCTTCAGTTTCGAAATAATATAGCAGGATAATTATATTTATTTATTTATGCATAATATTAAATGTATAATCTTATATATTAGTTTAACAACGTAACTAACATCAAACATATTTTTGGTAATATTAAGATCCTCGTAAATACCTTCAGCCTACCTCATTGTAACAATATAGTGCTATTTTTGAAAGTTACATGCTTAGGAGTCACTAGAGTTTTTTTTAGGAAACCTGGTATATGCAACTGAATTTAAAAAAATAAACCGTTTAAACAATCAGGTAAATGGCCACTTCAAATATCAACCTATATTTAAACGTTTAATTGATTACGTTAAGTATGGTTACAATGCTCTGATTGCGACATGTATATGTTGCCTACAAAAACATCTTATAAATCCATAAAATATATCTAAACCATCATATTACACTTCTACAACATAATTCATTTCTTTGTGATAAGAATAACGTAGGTGGCATAGAAGTTACCATGTCACAAAATTAAGTGTAGTTTCACAGTGTCCAAACATTAGGCATGCAAACAATGAAGGTATATTATACCCCTTCAGTACAATCGGTTTACTTTCTCAATCGGTCCACTTTAACTATTATTCTACTTTCCCGATCGGTCCACTTGTCCAAATGGTCCACTTTCCCGATTCGTCTACTTTCCCGACCGGTCCATTTTCACTATACGTCTAGATTCCCGATCCCTCCACTTGTTTTTCCCGATTCGTCCATTTCCCATTTCGTCTACTTTCCAGATCGGTCTACTTCCCGATCGGTCCACTTGTCCATAGGATCCACCTTTTAAGCATGTAACTTAATAAAATTTAACAAAAAAATCCATTTTGCAAATTTTCAAAGGCAGTTTGTAATTGCATAATTGCAGATTGTCATGAAGTACATTTTTTATATTTTTGATAATGATGGCCGCTTTACGTTAACCATGATTTGAAAAAACAAGATCACAGACAGTTTTTTACCGACTTTAAAAAAAAGGAGGAAGTTCTCAATACAACTGTGTGTTTTTTTTATGTATGTACCCGATAACTCAGCATTTGTGAACCGATTTTGATGACTTTTTTTTTGTCGGGTACCCTCTGTACATCAATAGTGGTTCCTTTTAAATTTGAATTAAATATTCCACCCCTAAGAGTGGCAAACTAGGGGGTGAATCCGGTTTCGGGCTCTTTCCGGTAACCGATTTCAATAAAACTTGGCAAACAGATGTAACTTTTGAGGTCGGTTTTTTTAGTACTCTGAACTGAGATTATCTTATCTGAGTAGACGCATCATTAAACTAGACCAATCGGCAAAGTAGACCAGTTGTACCGAAGGATACATTAATCATATATATATATATTTTAATCATGTATACCTCAACACACTAAACTAGGTGTAACATGTTGTTTTATTGATAATATCACATGGATCTTCACATCATCATCATTCTTTATCAACCCATTTATACATCCCACGGCATGGGTCTCCTCTTAGGTGAGGGTTTAGTCCGCCAATGCAGGATGTGGGTTTCACGTTTTCCGAAGGCTGTGAACCTTCTTTGGCGTGCAGGTTTTATCACGATGTTTACCTTCACTGAAAAGCTCATGATAAATTTAAAATTAAATTTCGCACATAAATTCCGAGAAACTTAGAGGTGCGAGTCTTTATATGAACCCAAAGCCTCAGATTGTGAGACGGTAGGGTAGGTCAAACCATTAGACTGCCATGGCTTATGGTCCTGCACACATGAATTTTATAAGTCTTTCAATGCAGTGATAGTTATTTAGGCCAATAACAAAATAATGATCAAATTATACATTAGAAAGAGTCATCAATCTGTAAGGCTCAAATTGCTCCAAAGTTATGACTCTAGAACATAGTACTGTAACAGGTTTCATTCAATGTTTACAAACAAAACACTAAGAGTTGAATCTATTATGCCTCATTATTGACGTCTGGCAAAACTGCATTATTGACAAACTATATTTACAATGTATAATTACTGGATAAAAAATAATAATTTACAAACGATATCTATTGTCTAATGCAATATCTAAATTTGTTTACAACTTTGAAGTTGCACTAAATTGCAATAATAGAGAAGTAGTCTTGGACTATATGTTGTAGTCTAATTTAAATTATCTATCATCACTTTCTTCATAGATGCTTCCTTTATCCTATTCTTCCTTCATTCCTTATACCATTTCTACTCAACTAGACATATTAATTCACAAGGAATATTGTCTGTTTTACCTGATTGTGCTTAATATCATTATAATCAATTTTCACAAATTACATTTTTATTGAACACAAAGTTTTTAAAATGCTTTATGGGTACTGGACTTTCCAAGTGTTCATATGTTGAAATGAGAATGAATTGCATCCACTAAAGATGAATCATTTGTTCGATTTTGCTTCCTCTTACATTTTGGGCAAGGCATGGTAGCATTTAGACAATTCGCATGAAACACACTGGAGCATTCATCACATCTATATGTTGTGCTTGTCTCAAATGGATATAAGATCTTTGGATCTTTGCATACTTCACAGATAAAACCTTTCTGACTACACAGCCAGCAGTCAAGTACATGTGTTCTTGCAAAATGTACTACTTTCTCTAATTGCAGAGCCAAAGAACTATTTGGAATCTGAGCTAAATCTGATATTGTATACAAGTGCACATGATCATACAAATATTCCCTGGGCCACACTCTCTTTTGTAATTCCTCAATAACAGGCTCCCTACAAGTGAAAATGTATGCTCTCAGAAAATTCAACTGTATCCTCAATTCCTGCAAATGAGCCATATCGGAAACACCACAATAAATCTTAGGATTTAACTTCTTCATATCTATCCAAGGTTGATGTTGAAATTCTAATAAAAAGAGAGCAGATTTTTTTGAGACTGGGTATCTTTTGAAATCCCAATTATGAATGACTCTAGCTGGAATAATGAAGACATTTGGATCCATACAATTCGAACAATAATATTCCCCAGTATATCCACAAACTTTTGCTTTAGATACTGTACTGCCTAGCAAGTCTTGACATCCTTTACATTGATAGTTCTGATGGTCCAAACCCTGTTCTCTGGACAAGTTCCCTAGTTGTTGTTTCATCTTTTGTAAATCTTGAGCAGTGAATGAACCATTAGTTGAGTTAGGCACTACTTCAAAGTCCAGTCCTTGAAGCATAGGATCATCAGGAGTTACAGTATCCACTTTCACAACAGGCACTTCAAAATCATCATTTAATTTTAGTTCTTTGTGTATGTCTTTCATGATGTCTCTCAAATTAGGTGTGTTTGTATAAGTTTCCCCAAATGGATTGGTGGTGTCAGGTAGAGATGAGAGGCTTTTGAGTTCTGGTGTCTTAATCATGCTGCTACCATGTGATGAATTGGAATGTACAGAAGCATTAAGGTCATCATTATTATCAGCAGACCAACCCTTTCCACACAAAGAATTTCCAGTGACTACAACATCACCAGGAGCAACAAAATCTGATGAATCCAATGACGATGGAGAAAAATATTCATCCTTTGGATCTATGCTCGTGGAAGGCTTCTCAAAATCCAAAGCACAATTTTCCATTTCAGCAGCTGCTGCAAAATTATCTGTAAAAGTATTTGGACTATCTTTCTTTAGGTCATCTTTACTTTCATCACACTTTTCCGGCTCAGGGTCTCTAGTGATTTGCTTTGCATCCTTAGATAAAATGAAGTCTAAAGCTTCATCTTCATTCAGAGCCAGCATCCTACCTAAACCAGTGATATTGGAAGTGTGAGTTGGTGTTGATGCTACCTTGGGTTTGATCACTTCATCAGTAATAGTGCTAGCGACATCCAGTCCAGCACTTATTGGGGCAGCTCTCATAGTAGGTACCCATATTCCAGCCAACATCAACACCTGCTCTGGCCATTGGTTCAACAAGCTGGAATTGATAGGCAAGTTAAACTGGACACATGACTCCAAACCTTCAATCAACTTCTGTGCAACTTCCAAAATTTCAGTATCACAAACGAAAGCACTTCTGCTGTAGAATGGTTTCACAGCTGATATATTGCGAAGAAGTGTCGACATGTATGATGACAGCAGACATTCATTGAGTGCAATACGCAGCCAGGCTCTGCACTGGCCTATCTCTGTGTTGATCTGTGGCAACGATGATATTTGGTCTATGTTCTGTCTGTGCGATAGAACGAGCACGAGTGGCCAGAAATTGGGTTGAGGTCTTTGATCTGGGTCGCCAGATAATACATTTTTAGCTTTTTTCAAAAACGTGTCCTTCAGTCCGTGTAAAAAAACTGCTTCCAGCGCTACACATAGTGTATTAGTTGAGTCGGTCGAGCCGAGTACGCTATGGAAGTTTTCTTCGAATTGGTTTTGATACTGAATATCTTTTACGCATTCTGACAAATTGTTTATTAACGATTCCTTGAGAATGGTGTCGCGACTACGCATGTTGAGTCCAGCCGCCACATTTTTGAAGAATGACATGATTGATTTTTCTAGGTTCTACTGGTTCTGTATCTAAACTCAAATTTTATTTGGTGATCACACTTTGTTTGACTAATTTTATTTTGCGAAAAGGTAAACACAGCTCACAAAACACAAATGTCAAATCTCAAGTATACCACTAGTATACTGCATATTTTACCAGTGTATTTTTTTAGGATTCGTCAAATTTTTACAAAGATTTATGCACCAGTTTTGGAGATGTTGTAATACTGTGATACAAGCAAGTCTTATCAATTTTTTAAATTTGTAATAGAATTATCCTAAAATGAAAAACATGTATAGGTAAACTTCAAATGATATTTCCACACAGAACACAATATGAGTTTTTGAAATTGTATTAATTTTTCGGGACATTTTCCGGAAAAATTTCCGCCATTTGAAATTTTCGATAAAATACCCAACAGTAATTTTCTCATGTAAGTTTAATGTTTTAAAATATCTATGAGTAATTTATTGGAATATACTATTACAATGTTGTTATTTAATATTGGCAATACTGGCACCTAACACAACGTCAAGCATACGTCAAGGTCAGCCGTTTGGATTTGACAATCAGTGTGGTCAACGTAGGCGATTTATCGCCGTTTAGCTTAGATGGAAAAAAAACCATTTAGGCTACTCAGGACGAAAATCAGCGACGAAAAAATTTGAAAGGCGACTGGTCGCCTATTACTTTCGGTTTACAATCTTAAGAATAAAAAATGAGCATACATTAAAGATAACCTCCCTACGAAAATATAAAAAGTCTGAGACATTAAGAAAGAAAAATTGTTATAATTATTAATACAAAGATCGAACACTCAGAAAAATTCATTCGATCCGGTCGGATTCGAACCGACGTCTTCTTGCATACCATGCCAGACGCTATACCAACTAAGCCACGGAACGAACCAACGGACCTCACGAATCTCTCTATGTGCTTGCGTCGTGTCTTTGTACTTGGTATTTCAACGACTTTTTAGTCGTAGCGCCATCTATGAGAAATCTATTACAGATTTATCACCCAGTTAGTACCTTTACAGCTACCAGTCCTGGCGAGAGATGTGGCTATTCACTGTGTTAATTAAATTTTTATTGAATTGATATTCAATTATTTTTTGTGAAATTACTCCACTAGTTTGTTATAATTATTAATACAAAGATCGAACACTCAGAAAAAACGCTCAGAAAAAATTCATTCGATCCGGTCGGATTCGAACCGACGTCTTCTTGCATACCGTGGCAGACGCTATACCAACTAAGCCACGGAACGAACCAACGGACCTCACGAATTTCTCTATGTGCTTGCGTCGTGTCTTTGTACTTGGTCTTTCAACGACTTTTTAGTCGTAGCGCCATCTATGAGAAATCTATTACAGATTTATCGCCCAGTTAGTACCTTTACAGCTACCAGTCCTGGCGAGAGATGTCGCTATTCACTGTGTTAATTAAATTTTTATTGAATTGATATTCAATTATTTTTTGTGATAAATCGAGATTTTGTGAAGTTAGAGAGCACAGCCTTACTCTTGATAACGAACAATGTGACGGATGAGACGCTTGATAAAGTAATCAGATTGTCTACACCAAAAGAAGTTTGAGACGAACTTCATAGATTATATGAGGGACTTAATGAGGGCCGACTCTACAATCTATGTTTAGAAGTCTTTAAAGTTAAGAGGGATCCGTCAGATGTAATGTCGACTCATATATCGAAATTAAAGAATCTGTGGCATAGTCTGAAGGAGGAGTTACGAAAAGAAGAAAAGGTGGAACTACCTGAAGTTCTTCTTATCTGTAAAATCCTGGACACGCTGCCGGATACTTACTTTTCATTTAAATCGAGCTGGCTGTTAATGTCAAAGAATGATAGGACAGTAGAACTAGGAATAAAGACGTCAGATAATGGAGAACTATGCGAAGGGTATGTCTTTGGAAAAGCACATAGACAACCATTTGGTGTTCGCGAAAAAGCTACCAAGTCTGGTGAACGTATACACTCTGTTGTGTACACTCGGTGTGTCACGTTTGTGGTCCCTTCCCTGCAAGTATTTCTGGATATCGATACTTCGTATTATTTAAGGATGAGTTTACACGATACAGATATGTGTATTTCTTGAAAAATAAATCCGATGTATATAAAAAGCTGAAATAAATGCTAAAAATGCTGGACACGTTGTCAAGGAGCTTTTAAGTGATAATGGGGGAGAATACAATAATAAGAGAGTACGAGATCTACTTGAACAAAATGGAATAAAGCAAAGGCTTATTATACCTTACACGCCAGAACAGAATGGGTGTAGCGAAAGGGAAAACGAATAGTCGAATCTGCTAGAGCAATGATGCACGCGCATAAAGAGTTACCTCAAAATTTGTGGGCTGAGATGGTAAATACTGCCGTTCATATTCTAAACAGGACAGGGCCAACTACAGTGGAACATAAATTGCCTTATGAACTTTGGCTTAACAAGAAGAATTTCAGATAAAGCACTTGAGGATAATTGGTTCACTTTGCTTTGCGCATGTACCAAAGCAGAGGAGAAAGAAAATACAAAAGAAAGCTACACGTTGCGTTTTAATTGGCTACAACGATGATGATTGGTATAGACTTTGAAACCCAAATAAAAATTCATTGGTAAGGTCTAGAGACGTTATATTCGATGAAAAAGCTTTAAGAACTTCAATGAATGAACCCATAAATAATGAAAATGAAGTTGAGGTGTATCTCTCTAGAAGTTTTTCTACAGCTAATAAAATAAAAGTACTAAAAAAAGAAGTAGTAAAAATAGTAAAAGTAATTTGGAAGCCGATGAGGAATATCATGATGCTCAAAACATTTTGCCAGAAAAGTCTATTGAATCGGGGGAATGATATTGTTAACGAAGATGATACCATTGATGAAGATAACGATGACGAAGGTGATATCATTGGTGAAGATAATGCCGTAGACGAAGGTATTTTAAGTCAAGATCACGTAGACGTATTCCCGGATCAGATGATACTTCGTGATCGCTCTTCATTACGTGCCCCACATCGATTCAAAGACTATATCATGAATTCTGTAATGGGATACAACGAGCCAACGTCGCATAAAGATGCAATTAGAAGCCCGGAGAAGGAGCTATGGGAGGAAGCCATGGACAGCGAAATTAACTCAGTACAGAGTACTAAAAAAACTGACCTCAAAAGTACGTGGAATTACGTCTATTGGCTAAGTTAGTTTGCCACTATACAGGACTTGACACTGGAGATAATAAAAATCGGTTCTCACTACTCAAAGTATATTGAGAGAAAAACGCCTTGAATTGGAGAAATAGCAAATTCAACCATTAAAGTAATTGCTCCTAAATTAATGTTAGGCGCTATTTATGAAAATGAATCTTCATGCGTGAACGGCCACCCTTCGAGGTGGATGATTTTCTTCAAAATGAAATGGGACCAGTATGGAAGTACCCCCTTTCCTTTCAAGAATCATGAAAATCGGTTCACAAATACCGGTGTCATCGCGTAACATACATACAAAAAAAAAGAAAAAAAGAACATACAGTCGAATTGAGAACCTCCTCCTTTTTTGAAGTCGGTTAACAAGAAAATGATACGTGGAAGCTTGTAAACCTACCGAAAGGAAGAAAAGCCATACCCTGCAAGTGGGTATTTCGAGTTAAAATGAGCGGTGATGGCTCTGTAGATAAATATAAGGCAAGACTGGTAATTAAAGGTTTTCACCAAAAAAAGGGCATTGACTACGAACAGACGTTTAGCCCGGTTACTAAGATGGGAACCGTTCGCTCTGTGCTGAGTGTAGCAGCTAGCGAAGGAATGGCGATGCTCCAGTTTGATATTACAACTGCCTTCTTATATGGGTCTCTGGATGAAGACATTTTTATGAAACAACCGGAAGGCTATGACGAAGGCTCGGGTCGAGTTTGTCTTTTGCAGAAGAGTCTTTATGGGTTAAAGCAAACACCGCGATGCTGGAACGGTTGTATTACAGACTTCTTCAATGAAATTGGTTTTAAGACGAGTGAAGCAGATCCATGTCTTTTGATAAAAAAAACAGCGTTCGGAAAAGTGATCGTGGCTTTGTACGTGGATGATGGCCTGGTCGCTGGATCAAGTCAAGTTCTGCTAGACGAGTTAATTAAGGAACTCAATGGTCGGTTCAAGATAACCACAAAGCCTGTCTCTTATTTCTTAGGAATAGAGATAGAGAGCAGAGGAGATGGAATCAAAATATATCAAACTTCTTATGTACAGAAGATCTTGAGGAAATTTGGGATGGATACTTGTAAACCGGTCTCGACGCCGATTGTAAAAGAGAGTACGTCAAACGAGAGAGTGGATATGAGTTATATGAAAAATAATTACAGATCAGTCGTTGGAGCCTTGGCATATTTAATGGTATGCACTAGACCTGACATTGCATATGCTGTTAGTATCACGGAGTTTGGAAAAACCAGAAGAAGCAGACTGTGTGCGACTGAAGCACATAATGCGGTATTTGCAGTACACACCAGATCTAGGTATCAAGTATAAGAAAAATTACAAACAAGGCATTTTGGAATGTTACAGCGATGCTGATCGTGCGGGAAATATCGGCACTGAAAGACCACAAGTGGGGTGCTGTGCATGTATGCGGGAGGAGCCATCTCGTGGTTGAGTCAAAGACAGACACGTGTCTCAATTTCCACTACAGAGGCTGAAATTGTAGCGGCTAGCGAAGCTGCTAGAGAAACTATATGGCTGTCTCGACTAATAAAGGATCTTGTTAATCTTAAGAAGATTCCGTGTTTAAAAGTTGATAACGAAGCTGCTATAAGGCTAGCAGAAAATACTGAATTTCACTGTCGTACTAAACATATCCGTGTGCGACGTTTTTTTGTTAGAGAGCTGGTAAGTAGTGGTGATCTGAACGTCGACAAGGTGACTAGTGAAGATCAGCTGGCTGATATTTTCACGAAACCACTTGCCAGACCCAGGATTTCAGAACAAATAGGTCTCTGTTGAGAGATGTTAAAAAAAAGGGGTTACTATGACAACTTGAACCTGTTTGTTTGAAATCTGTCAATAAAAGCAAAACTGTAAGTACTTTACAAATCTATTTATTTGTGTTTACCTGGGTTTATTAAACAAGCTTAAGCTTTCCACATCTTCTAACCACCATCAACTCCAACTCAAAGAATGATAGAACAGTAGACAATATTACGGGCCAATTGTGTGCACACGAAAAAGCGCTCAACGCTAATGTTGTTGATGTTGCGTCAAATGAAACTGCGCTTTATGTGAAGGTTAATAAAAAGGATGCTAAGCGGAATGATCAAAAAGACCAAGCGACAAAGAAGAAGTATAAATGTTTTATTTGTAAAGAACTTGGTCATCTCGAAAAGGATTGCCCAAAGGGTGGCAACAAGGAGAAGGAAAACAAACCTGGTAGTTCTAATATGATGTTACTAACGGTGAATTCAACACATTCTGGTTATGATGATTGGTATGTGGACAATGGTGCTACACATCATGTCACTATGCGAGGAGATCTATTCCAAGATTTTGAATACCTACTTTGGTGAAACTCACACAGTAACTACGGCAGACGGAAACATGATAAAGGCTGTTGGGAAAGGCACAGTTCATGTTGAAGCCAATGCTAGAGATAAGATTGAAAACCTTTTCTTAAGAGATGTTTGGTATGTTCCCCAGATTAGCAAAAACATTTTCTCAGTGCTTAGTTCACAGGATAGAAATCCCACAAGCCTATTTTAGTCAAGGGTGACAAAATGTTCATTGAAGGTTAATAATGGTATTGTTTTAACATGGAAAAGGCAAAGGTATGGTGGTCTGTATAAGATAGATTGCAAAGCCGTACGGCCTCCTGTTTCAATCAATTTAATTGAGCATGGAGATGTTAAAAAAAGGGGTTACTATGAGAACTAGAACGTGTTTGTTTTGTTATGTTTGAAATCTGTCAATAAAAGCAAAACTCGAAGTACTTTACAAATCTATTTATTTGTGTTTATCTGAGTTAATTAAACAAGCTTAAGCTTTCCACATCTTCTAACCACCACCAACTCCAACTTAGAGTTCTGGAATACGACCCTTAAGGTCGTATTCCAGAATTGTGCTCAAGCACTGGAAATACGACCCTAATGGCAAGGACTTGAGTATGATTTCCAGTGCTTGAAATCATACTCAAGTCCTGACTTGAGCATTGAGTAGAGTTCTAGTATACGACCCTAGACTTGGTTTGTTTATAAAACGCTGACAATAGCTGTCAAAACCGAACGCTCTACAGTGTTGACATCCGCAGGGAGCAAAGTTATTTACCCCATTATGCCAATTTATTTACTTTTATGTGATACTACTTAGATTTCATTTGAATAAATGATTGATTTAAACCATTGACTTACTTTAAACTACAATTTTATTTTATTTATTGCTGTTTTTAATTTGGTGTTTAGATTACTTTCGTCTACCACAGCTAAAATTCGGCTACATTAAGTTACTAAGATTGTGAAAAATAGCGATTAAGACCCAGGGTTGTTGGCAACACTGTTGACAACAAAAGTTTGCATTTGACGATTGGCTCAAAGGACAAAGTACCCAGAGCCGTGCAAAACCATTAAAAAAAATATTTGCAGTATTATGCAAATCTTAGGCGACGGATATTGAATCATAACATTGCATTTTTGCTGGCCCGTTTCGACCCGCACTTATTTAAAATATTTTTGTCAAGAACTAGTTATTTTAATAAATTTGAATCCGTAAAAAAAACACTAATTCCCCCTGAAAAATTAAACTTGTAACCTAAAGAAATTGTTTATCAACAAGGCATGATTTATTCTTTATTTATTTTATTGATCTTGTGTTCCTTGCAGAACTTATACACGTCAGCTGATGCTATAGATAAAACGGATTCCAATGGGCAAGGTGAGTGTTCAATAAAATTACTTTTTAACTTGTAAACATCAAGTGTTCTTATAATGTTTACAGTGGTGTTTATTTATTTGTAGAATTATTATTATGCCGCAAATGCGGCGCCGACGTGGCCGACTCGTCTTACCTATTTAGTGTATCGAGTCCTGGAGCAGAGAAAGTAGAGAAGCAGCATCTGTTTGGTAGAAAGAATATCACTGTGCAGACATTAATTAATCCTTTTGGTATCACCTTTGACATTGTTACAGCTGAAAAGGCAAGATGCGAAAACGTAGGACCTGTGAGTTTTGTTTATTTTTTAGTTTAGTAATGACTTAATTTCGCTATTTAAAATGACAAAATAATATGTAATTTTTTGTAGTGACCAATAAAAAAGTGTTGCGCTACTTATTCCAGCGTGACCATAGTCGAGTTTTTGAAATTTGGCTAGCCAGATAAATGGTCGCTATTTAGCCAGTTCTAGTCGCAAAAAACTAGATTTAGTCGTTAAGCCGTTTTGCACTTATTAAGGTGTTTTACTGTTCACGCTGGAATAAGCTTCTTCCGGCGGCACCATTTTTGGATCTCGAGAACCACAGCTCCTAGCTTATCTGATTGCACCCAGAAAAAGTCGTGAATTAGTCAGTTCTAGTCGCGAAATTTTAGAATTAGTCACTCCTTTGTTTAGAAGATATTGGATATTCAGTTATTTTCATAGGTAGGTTTCATTTCACATGTAGAAAAAAAACCATGAAAAATGTATACCTACCTAAGGAAGGCCACCCTCCCAAATGTTCGTTATGAAATCACTCAAGATATCGTGTTAGTGGTGATTAAAATAATTTTTAATTTATAAGAGTGTAATAAATAAACTTTTTAAATATCTACTAAATTTTTAGAATCAAATTTAACCATAACACCAATTTGTAGTTGAAAATAACTTATGCTATAAATTATAACAGTCATCTTTTATTCAATCAAGTCATTCATTATTTAATTATTATCAAAAGCCATATGTGACTGTACTACAAACACAAAATTGCTAAGTGAAACCTATCATATTTTTCTCAGCCACAAAGAGCGGATTCCTGGTTCCCTGAATATACATGGCGAATATGCTCATGTCCACATTGCGGACACCATCTTGGATGGACATTTGAAAGTGTCCCTGACAAAGGAGCCAATAACGACCAACCCAAATCCTTTCATGGTATAATTCTAGGCAATGTGCTTGGAGAAAATTGTAAGTTAGGTTTTAGACTACCTTTGTCACAAATTTTTAATAGAAACCAATTTTTTTTTAAAGTAACTGGTGCAATAATAAATTTCTATTTTTACATGAAAAGTTTTAAGGTGACTAAGTATTACGTGAACTTTATTATGTTGACAACCTTAAAAATATATAAGAAGACACAATATTTGTGCAGTTATTCCATCACTAAACTCAAGTGGTATATAAAAGTAAAGTATTTAAGCCTTGAAATCTCTCTTATCTTTTTTGTATGAATTGGGACACCTTTGCTTTCAGCTCCTGAGACTCGACTTAAAAAAGCAAAAGCAAAAGATGTGAAAGATGGGGATCGGTGAGAATCCCTAGAAATGAGAGTGTCTTATTTCTTCTTTAGTTCATACATGCATTCTGTGTAGAAGTGTTTAGGGGTTGTTTACTTTCTTGATCTTGCAAAATCTAAGAATCTATTAAGGGCCTAAAACAACCATTGTGAATAGTTCTCATACCATAGTTTTTAAGAAACTCAGACTTCAGTTTTATTGGTTTTGTCCTTTTCATAACAAATCACCAACGCTTTTGACTGATAGGCGTTAGAAAGGCGCTAACGCATGCATATTGCTTATAAAACAAATTTGCACCATATATTAATAAATCACAGTCGGTGCAATTGTGTTCTGAATTTTACACGATGTAAATGCACCTTACTATAAATACATAATAATTTAGAGGGCAGGACATTGGTTGATCACATTTCTTTTGTCAGTTGATATACTAAATTATTTTACTGTTTCAGTGTTGTACTGTATAGTACTTATACAACACAGTCAAAGTCCTTGATCATAATTTTTTTTTTGATACTAGTTCATTTGTACTAACTGCCTCCGTGACCGAACGGTTACCATGCCAGACTGCCATGCAGATGTCCCAGGTTCGATTCCCGGGGCGGGAGAAATAGTTGTATGGCCTACAATTATTTCTCTTGTGAGTTTTGGTGTAATTTGTGGTTGTCTATGTGTGTGTCCATGGCACCGGCGACATAGGGTTTTCCTAGTGCAGGGCTATGTTGAGTGTGTGCGTTATTTATTTATTTATTTGTCATTATGTAATAATATATGAATTTAAGTAGGTTTACTTCATAATTATTTGCATTTATAATAATTAGTGGATACCATTTTTTAGTAAAGATGAAAATCTCTAGGCGTTCAGCTATTTTTGATGCTGTCATTTGATTCTTTCATCTTAAACACCCTCTATCAGATTTTACTGCTTTATTTCTTTATACATTATCGTCTTACTAACACAAGTTTTTGATCTCAACATGTTTGTTGATATCATATTCTCACTTAACTTGGCAATAATTTCTTTTTATTTTCAGTCACGGACTCCCTGATAATGATGCCGATGACTTACCAAATGTGAAGATGAATATGGTTTAAAGGATATTAATTGTAATGAATGAAATAGTTCAAGTTTGAATTTAATTAGAAGCAATCATCCAAAAACAACAACAATTTCCTTGGGTATGTCGCTTAGTGTGGTGGTCAAATAAAAATAATGCACTGCAATAATTATTGTTAGTAATCAAGGTATGTTTTATTATGAAATAACTGTTATTTTGCAATCATTGCCCTTGAAAATATTTGTAAATCAAAGATTGTGAAAATTATGTCAAAAATAAAGTGCCTTATCTAAAAAGTAATTAAAACGTTCACAAGAAAAACCAATCAAAGTAGGTATTTATGAATTTTACGCTTGTTGCCAAAGAAAATTAAATTTGTTTTATGATCACCGGAAACAATATTGTTATGTTAAGACGAAGAAATGCGCACAGATTGTTAGAGATATTCAGTTATATTTGTAAGAGTATAAAGATTTAAAATAAACTGATTATAATGAAGACATTTTATTTGGAGAACTTTTAACAAAAATAGTACTTATTGCTTATGAATAATGGCTCAAATAACTATGTTTGTTATAACAGTTATCATCACTTCAGAGAGTGAACTTATTACAGCCAAGAGCCCATCTAGCTTGACACTTTAGGCTATTCTTATTGTCTGTCAAGCTTCTTGTGCTCTTGACCATGTAACTGCAAAAGCTAAACAAGTAAAAATATCAAGATGTCAAAACTGGTCATAGATAAATGTGAAGTCACTACTATGTAGCGCCGAGACATATTTTGTTACAGTCATCATAATGCAATGTACAAATTCGGGGTGCAACCGATATCGGCATTCCGTGTACGATATGTCTTTATTAATAATAATACTAAGTTAAGAAATAGGCGTGCGAGCGCGTCTGATAGTTTTGTGTTACCCTACCTCAAAAGGAAAAGACAAAGCTGTTATTACGTCATACGTGGATTCCTTGAAGTACTTGACGAGATACAATCACAGTAGCAATAGTCAAAAATATATAAAAAAGCGAAGGGAAGTTGTAAAGATCTCGAAAAAATGTTTCTAGAAAAATTAAATGAAGTGGTTTCAGAGATCACAAATCATAACATGCTAAATAAAATTGTTTCCACTACAATTTATAATTATACTGTTCCATAAAATCCATATCTGATTGGCAATTTTTTTTTCTAGGGCTATTTGTCATCATACAATGTGAATCTGCTGACTATTGATAGGGACAACATTTTAGTATAATGGCTAGTCACTCCATTTATCTTCACTAGGTCTTTTTTTCTCAAGCTCTAAATATTTTTACCTGACAACTGTATACTTAGTACATTATTTGTAGTTGATTGATAAAATAAGACACTTTTTTATTTTATTTTACTATATCCTGGTTTCTGAACTCATTGTGAGTTGTAACCAACTCACTCAAAATATTATCGTATCGGACTGATATGCGTATCGCTGCATCCCTAGTACAAATGCAATGCTTATTCCATGCATATTTGTGTTACAAAATTTGTACCTTTACAAGTACCTTGCGAAATAATCTTATAACTAAAACAAATCGTAAATTAATACTAACTTAATATTTACTTCTGTATCTTACTTAACAAACGAGGAAATTCTTAACGAAGTTCACTATTAATTCACATGAAAATGTTTTTATAATGTCTAAATAATCAAACAAAAATCACAATTGATTATATTATTCCACCTATGTACTAGCAAATCTTTGATGCAAAGTGAGCGTGGTAGCGTTGGGAGTTGGTATGCAGTTCACTCCAGAGGGAGTATCTGTAGCTGCTGTATCACCGCCGCCATATGCCTTTCCCTGAATTGCGGCAATCTCTTTCTGCAGTTTTGGGTTCAAAATTTGTTTGTTGACAAACTTCCTACCAATACCTTTATTGCCTCCACGCCCTCGTGACCTATTGGATCGATTACTGTAATTGGATCGATTTGAACGGTTAGATCTATTAGACCTGTTAGAACGATTAGATCTGTTAGACCTATTGGAGCCCATTGATTTTACGCTACCAGGTCCTCTGCGCAAATTGTAACCTCCGTATTGGTTATTGAACTGCGCTAAACTGTGTTGGTTTAAATACCCAGTGCCACCAACGCTGTTGCGACGTTTTCTGATGAAGTCATTAGCTACACTTACAGTCAGCTGAGATGCTGAGCTGAAAGAGTTGTTCCTGGAGCGTCTGAAAGTTTGAGATTTGATCATATTGTTTTGCATGCGCATGTTCTGTCTTTGCTCTTGTAGAATTTGATCAGATCTCAGTCCTACTGTGCTGTACCTATAAGCAGTTGCAAAGCCTCGACCCCGCTTTGAGATTCCTCTTTTTGCTATAGCTAGCGGTCGGCGGATATTTGCTGCTCCTCTACGAGTAGTTACACCGAGTCGGCTGTGCACATTTCCTTGTAGATTCGGATTCGAGTTCGAACGACGAAGTACATTATATAGGCCACCTGGGAAAAAAATATTTTAAATGTAATCCAAAATAATTTTATAATAATTTCATTGGCCGTGTAACGCAGCAAGTTGCCCGTGTGCATTGTTTAGGATACGGGTAGTGCTACATATGTTGTACCCACAGACATTATGACTAGATAGATGCCGCAAGTGTACCTACTTCACGTGCGCGATGTAAGCTATAAACGCTTAGTTGCCGCTGCTACACTTCAGAACGCGCCCGGCCGTTATCGTAGTGAAACATCCAAAAATGCGAAAAATGGAAATTGTGCCATTAGAAACTGTAAAAACACCATAGCTGTGAGAAGATAAATAAATAGAGACATTTCTTTCCACAGTTATGTAATTTTGTAATCAGAGTATCCATAATTTATATTTCAACACACTTGCTCATAAACAGCGTCATAACATGCAGGCAAAGTCGACTGTAATGTCCTAAATTACGCGCACGGGCTTTTTCATTACATTACCGCCTTGTGGTAGTAACGGTGTATTTTTTAAATTTAATTGCACTGCACTTCTCATAGTCAAAATTAAGCAAAAAGAAAAGTTTTTCAAATAAATCTAAGTAGTAATCTGAATGTATTCCGCATAAGCTTGAAGTATAAAAAAATAAACATGGTTAAATTAATTTCATTATTTCAAATTCTGCATCATTCTTAGTATATTGAAATTATTTGTTTTATATTGTTACCATCATGACTGTATGCGTTTTTGCCTTTTACAACATTTTAAGATCGTTTTCAGATAACCTCCAAAAATGTGTCCCTTTCAATAACTTTTATGTTATTACATGAATTCTAAGCATTATTTATTTAATATGATTGCTTGTTTGCTTAGTCTGTGTTACACATAAAATGACTACTTTACTACGTCACAGTAATAAATAAAACTTAATAAAGTGGGCAATTTCTCATTCATGGGAGCCGGTTCCACGTCGCCCTAATTTTAAGAAACGGAAAAAAAATTAAGCACTCGTGGAAATCGCAATATTTCCCATCGAGGATAAACTCTAATAACTTACACGTCGAATACATACCGTAACTTTCCAATTTATTATACACAAACACGTTTTCTTGGGGATACAAAGTGTGTTTCAATTTTGCTTATCATTAGTGTCAATTCAACTAAAAGCCTCCTAATAACAAAAGTTCATACCGCATCACCTTCACCTTTCGCACACGTGAGAGGGGGCTCCTATAGGATTGGAGTGTATACAGTGAAGTAACCTGTGCATCTTCGTTTTAGCAAAAAAATCGACTTACATACCAATTTCAGCGCTAGTGACTAAATCGTTCTCATTCATGTAAAACAAAACATTTCTAAATAAGTATTAAGTAATAGTTTTATAAACTTTATTGTACATCAATTAGACAAAGGGAACTTTAAAATCCATGCACTTTTATAACGGTCCAGCATATTTTAAACACTTGACAATTAAAAATGTATCCAAATATCATTATTGTCGCTCTCATTCTTGTCTACTTTTAAGTCAAATAGTTACTTTAAGCCAAACATTTACTTGAAATATAACAATTAGAAGGTGATAGTGGTGGTGATGATGTTGATGACGATGATGGTGGTGGTGATGATGACGATGATGGTGGTGGTGATGATGACGATGATGATTGAAGTGATGATGACGATGCTTGTGATGATGATGTGAATGGTAATGTGCTGATGATAATGGTGATCATGATGATAATGTTGATGGTGATCATGATGATATATTGATGTACAGTGAACGGCACATCAGACTACACATTTTTGTACGAAAATCGCCTCGATAGCAACGGAACAAGATACGTCAATGTGTAGCTTGATGTGCTGGCGTGTGTACAACAAAGTTTATATTATGACTTTTACAAAATACTTATTTAGATTTATTTATTAATTACATATAGATAGATAGATGGTCTTACACGGATGAGAAGGATTTTGATACAAGAACTTATAAAATATTAGTTACATGTTAAATGTTCTTTTGTGAACGATAAAATGTGTGTTGTAATAATAATTTCTCATTACTGTGCCGTCTTTCGCATTTATGTTTATGAGAAAAACATTCGTCTTACTGCAATTTCATTCGTGTGACCTAAAATATCGTTTTTTGTTGTAACTTAAATATTTCTGTGATTTTATAATGATTGACATTGCTTGAACTTATTTGTACGTTTAAGACCTTAACACCAAGGGTTTTACAAAAATCACTCAAAAAGTGCCATTGAAATTGGGAAAGTGAAATTCACCCTTTAGTTCGCGGAAGAATTTTTATTTTAACAGGTCATCTGTTTAGAATAAAAAAAAACAAAATCCCGCCATTTGCAAAATCCGTAATAAAAATAAATGTTATGTTTATATCTTATATTATATCTTTGTATTTATTACCTCGCAAATGTGATGGAAAACCATATATATATTATTACATATATTTTTATCACATTTGCGAGGTAATAAAGTAACACGGGCGGTACGGGAATTACGAATCTCGACTCAGTCTTCGACTTCAGACTTCTATAGTCCATTTGTTTAGGTACTTACCTAAATGTAAACAATCTTAATACTTCTTTTCATTGAAACATATACTTAAAAAAACAAATCAATACGTATAAAAATAGGCATGCAATTTCACATGAAGCTAAGTATTTGTGTTTTGTATGTGAAGGTAAGTAAAAATCATTTTCTAAATGTATATTTCATTAAATCGACATGTCAAGATTGTTTACATTTAGTTAAGTACCTAAACAAATGGACTATAATAGTCTCGTTTCTTAATTCCTTATTTACCGCCCTTAATACACAATGTACTATTAAAATGCTTTTTTTTTTCATTTTAAATTAATTTCGAGAAAACAAATAAGCAAACGAGTTTAAGCCGCGTGTTCATAATACGTTGCGGCTTTTACTTGGTGCGGTACACTTGTGGTCCTTCTTTAGTAGGCCATTAATATCGAACGAGCGATACTTTTGTGTGCATTCATTTTCGTAGTACGACCGCTTCGTCATGTTTTTGGTCAAATATGATTAGTAATATTCATTTGATGCAACACAGTTCTCGATTTTGATCGATTTAGGTAACAAAGGCATAACAATTCTCAACACGAATGATGATATAAAAATATTGTATAAAGTTTGTTATTTTTTTAGTTGTCCGGAGCAATTTGTTTTGTTGAAACACGTATTATTAAAGGACTTAATTATCTTATTCTGGTATTATTTTACTATATTGATATTTCACGGCTTCTAATAATCAAATATTTGAAAAATCATTATTCTAAACACGTGTTGCGTCTGCGTCTTCGATTTAATCAATCGCTTTAGTGCCGAAGGAGTTTTCCCATAACTAATAGCGCTTGTCACAAGTCATCAGAGGTACAAAAAATTTGGCACGCTTGCTTTTCATACAGATCGCGGTGCTTGAGGTGTCTATTTAGATATATGTCTGCGGTTATACGAGTGTAGCAGTTTGCCGGTAATTTTTTTTTAAGTATATTAAGGAGACTGTAGGTTTAGTTATAAGTTAATTTTAAACATATTTTTTTGCATATACATATAACTGTTTGTCCCTCAATAAAATAAAATAGAGTAATAAATTCAGTAAATTACCTCTGTTAAATCTATTATTTCTGATTAGAGGGGGCATTTCCATTTGTTCCTCAAGCCCAGCTCTACCTCTGGGCGTCAAACCACGCAGTCTGGACCTGGATCTGGAGGTCGAGCGACCTCTGGAGGCTGAACGGAATCCCTGACGAGAGCGAGAGCGAGCACGAGATTGAGAGCGCGCTCGTGAGCGGGAACGAGACCGTCCTTGTGCACCAGGGCTGGGCGTGCCAGAGCGGGATTGGCTACGTCCGCGACTACCACCGCGACCGCCTCCACCGCCAGTGCCGCGGCCGCGTCCCCGCCCTCGGCCGCCACGGCCGCGAATTCCGCCGCCACCTCTTCCTCGAGTTCTACTCGCTCGATTTTGTTGTTTGCTTTGCTCTATTATCTCATCTGTAATCCAAGTGTTGAATGTTGACTAAGTAATTAGAGTCAATACCATATAGTAAATGAATGTTACAGTAACAATAATCTCAGATATGGAGTTTTGCTGTTAAGAAATCTCATACCAAAATCAATTATCAAATCAAATATCCGTGGTAATCAATCACTTTAGCTTGTAAGAAATACGAGCAGTAATTCAAGTAATAATGGAATTTATGTGAAACATTTATAACCACAAAATCTGTGTCAGTAAATTTATATAAACAGAATTATTGAATAAATATCATTGTAGCGAAAACTATGTCGATATGTATACAAGTGCATAAAATGTTATCTCGGACCACACACGCTGTGTTAAATAATAAATGTTCATCATTTCATACTGCACAGCAGCATTTTTGCTCGTAAAATTTTAATAGAGGTTCTTGCCACCCAATCAACCCAAACCCAAACACAAACATAAAACAAAAAGAAAAATCAAATAACAAATATGTAATAAAAATAATTTCATCATTATTATTTTTTATTTATTGTACAATTTATAAAGTCAACCAATTAAAAAAAAATTTAGCCCCTAACCCAATCACTCTAGCGCGCGTAATCAGGAGCGTTGTACAAGATTGCGCACGGGAAAATCTGCACGCGCAATCGTGCGCGATTACCTGTTTGAAATGTTTTAAGCTCTTTCTTGTTTTATTGCTTGTTTTCATTTTTGTTATAACAACGGAAAGAACGTCCGTGTAAAGGCTAATAGCGCAGGTTAGACCGCGTGAAACTGGCGCGTGTTAGACTACGCGTTTGCATGCGCGACTAATGAGCGCAATCGTGCGGATATTCCCTATTCCTTCCAAAGTCTTAACCCGCGCGCTCAATCGCGCACGATTGCTGTATCACGCACGATAGTGTCTGTGTAAAGCCCGCTTTTGTTTAATTAAAGAAATAAAAACAAAAAACAAATAAAATGCCACTTATTATGTATTGTATTGTCAGTAAGTATGTCAAGCAACAACTACATCTATTCAAACATGATAGAAATAAACAAACGTGTGAAATGAAACCCAAATACACATGTTCTAAAGCATGTCCATAAAAATACATTGTATTTAAAAAGTTCCTACTATGCAGGCATCACAATTTATGATAAACTACCAAGTGAAATATAGTAAAATGAAAATGACCACTGAATTCTACAATGAATTGACTAATTATAAAAAGTATTACAGTTTAAATGAATATTTGGAACAATAAGTTTGCATTATTATAAAAGATTATCCATACTATACTTTTTACAATTCTTATTTAATTTGTAAAATTTAAACTTTTGCCTTACTTATTTATTACTGTAAGTAGTCAATTAACATTTTATCATAGGACGTTTGCATGCTATTTATATATTGTCATGGATAGTGCAAATCCGCATATGTAGTATTAGAAAAAACGCGTATCTGCACCAAACCAAATTTCACAGGAGCGGGATTTAACATTATTACTTTGTTATTTGGCTAAGACTTTCATTTTTGCACAGTAACCATCAATGTATGTTGTCTAATGTCTGATAACAATACATTCCCGAAAATAACGCTAATTTGGTTGCCACGACATTTACGCGGATTTGATTTGTCGACCAAAATTACCGAAATGGACTCATAATCAAATGCTAGTTACACACACGTAATAGCACTATCCCTGACACTATCCCCGATATATGAAACATGGTTACAAACATATTTCACATTCAAATTTAATAAACTTATTAAATACTACTACCCACATAATAATAAAAATAGATTTACCACATAGAAAACATGTTACAAAATCAAGTTGTTAAAAATATACGAAATTCTTAAAACTGGTATGACTTTTAAAAATTTTGTATTTTTAACTACTTGATTTTGTAACAAAGCATTGTGTGGTACTTTTCACATCAGAAAAAGATCTCAAAATCATATGTTGCATCCATACTTGGGTCAGCAGATGAACTATAACTCTCTATTTGAGAATTAACATCTATGTTGGACTTGTTACAATTAGTTACTTTATGACAGTTATAAATTAGTACTACAGTAATAAATAAAAGCTAAAGAAAACCCATTGGTGACAGACACAAGCAAATTCAAGCCATAATAATAAAAATATTTCAGAATATTTTTTGTCGTTGTTTGTGTATGCAGTTTTGGCCTTCACAATTAAGCACATTCAATATAACAGCCCCATTTTTTTCTGCATAAGTTTTGTTTATAGTGACCCTCCACAAGGACCATCTAAGTTACGTCCTAACCCCAGATCAGCCTGTTTGTATGGGCTTCATCCAGTTCTCAAAAGGGTAGTGCCTTAGGTGAGCCGCCCCAGGTGCTTGTTAAGCTCCCTTCCTATTTTCCAGATAGGTACTGGAGCTGAAGGTATGCGCACTTCCTGTTGCACTCTGCTCAACGAATGGCTGCCACCACTGAACCATCGACTCTAAGTCAACTATCGAGTTCTTAGGTTTTCGAGATTGTTACACATAGGAAATGAAACTATTTTTCTCGCCCTTTACACGGTTGAGTCAACCGTGATCATCTCCTCATTGGTGACGGAGCTGTAAGGCACGCTCGCTTCCCGACGCCGAAAAACTGCGTCTCCCCAGTTTCTAAATTCCTACGCGGCTGAAGGAACTGGAGGATGTCTAGCTCATTCTCTACTAGCACTGCGGGCTAGAGCTGGAGATCTCGGTAGTAGTGTCCTGCGACAATGTCCAGACATAGCTTCTGACTTAAAGGGCAACTCAAGTGCCCCGCGCGTCTACTCGCCTCAGGCTACTAAGACGCGCCAGATGCGAGCGGGGCGGACGCGCCAGATGCGAGCGGGGCGGACGCCCCAGATACATGCTACCGGCCAGATGAACGTGTTCATCTGTATGCAGCTAAACACAAAACCCGTCGAGTCCATACACAAGTTCGGGTCCGCCAGAGAAGCTTGTGAAGGCATATCACTGGCTGGGCTCGGCTCGGACGCCCGCCGTAGTCTGGTCTTACCGAGGTGCCCGTAGTCTCCCCGGAACTCTCTACTTCTCGAGTAGGTAGATAGGAACAATTCCATGACAGAAAATGTTCCTTCTCAACAACTCATATTACCAAGTACCAAAGTGGTTCGTATCTCAGTGGCGCAAAGTAACAATAATGCTCGCCAATTGCAGAAAGCTTATAATACTTTGGATAAGTTTGCCAATTTTCCATTGTATGTAACAGTATGGTAAATTCAATAAAGAATAGAACTGAATTGTTTTGGAATTAAAACAGAATTGTATAAAATATGTTTGTGTACTATTTCCGTTGATGATGCGCACATAAATTAGGTACCACGCAATTCGAAGCTTCACATATGTTACAAATGTTTATAACTAAATCGCATTAACATATTAATTTTGTAATATTATAATAACCTATTACAAGCCAATAAACGACGATATTCTGAACCAGAACAGATAACTTTATCCCAAAATAGCTGAATGGAGCGAAAGCTTCAGTCGCTGCACAATCGATAAAACGTTAACTTTACTTACCAAGAGACATATTCACCGG
Organism: Hyposmocoma kahamanoa; assembly: GCF_003589595.1. Taxonomy (NCBI): domain Eukaryota; kingdom Metazoa; phylum Arthropoda; class Insecta; order Lepidoptera; family Cosmopterigidae; genus Hyposmocoma; species Hyposmocoma kahamanoa. The sequence continues at coordinate 13,194,406 of NW_020653945.1, forward strand.
ATCACTCATCGTGCTGATTTATATCGATTTCTAAATGAGTTCTGTTACAGGGATGCGAATTTCTTCTTCAATTTAAAAATAAATTACCACAAACCGTATAGGTTAGAAAAACGGCAACCATTAACCACAAACCTGTCACCACAGAGTTAAGTTTTTTTTTAAATAGCCAAATAATTTTTTTTTATGACTTTTGGTTTGGATATAAGTCCTTTGAGTCACGTCTTCGTTTAGTTATCGGGATCCTCAATAAATATTATCTATTGTAGTTCTAATACATTATGTTTTCACTTTCTCAAAAATAGCTTAGTTCTCTTCTTTGGGTTTTCTAAATAGTCTTTTAAGCGGCGGGTGTCAACATTTATGTTTTCACTTTCACAACATATCACATTATTGTCACTATGTACAAAAACTTTGAATTCGTAATAAGTGGACTTTTCAGGATAAAATCTTTTGTAGTTTGGTTAATAAAGACTAGTTCTAAGATTCCACATCACTATTTCTTCGTTTTCTTTTCATAATATACTTAAAATTATCTTTGTAAAAACTGTACTTGTATTTTCAAAAACCCGGAATTTAGTCGCAAAATAAAGATTAGATAAGCTTATAATAGTGTTGGGTCAAGTAAAAATTTCCATTTAGAAACTCTTTTTTTAGAAAATTAACCCTTTATCGCATACGAAGCCATTTATGGCTTCTAAAGTTCTGATTTTTTTTACATTTTCCGTAAAACGGAAAGTATTTTTATGTCTATGATACGTCACATCTGTCAATGTGCATTCACTTAGGGCGGCCACACACGCTCGGTTTCCTGATTAGGTCTCCGAATCAGGAATTCAGATTCGGAAACCTGAATGCTCCATTTACATACAAAATGTTCAACACGGCGCACACGTCCTTACTATTTCCGAACGGAAAAAACCCGACTTTCGTTTCGGAATTCATCCCGTGAGTTCGGGCAGACAGAACGGAAAAAACCTAATGGCGTCGCCCCGAACGCAGCGCTCACATACATTTTGTATCGTTCGCCGCACACGAACGGACATTTCTATTCAGAACCGCGCTAGCACTATGTCGAATGGACGTGTTCTTACGATTTTGCGAACAAAATGTGTGAGGCCCAAAATTTAATAATGTCTGTGGAACAATATCCCTGTATATGGGATATTAATCATGCAGACTACCGTAACAGAGACATCAAGGACCTCGCATGGGAGCAGATATGTAAAGAAGTTTATGATGATTGGGAAACGTGCGCCGACAAATCAAACAAATGTAAGTATTTTAATATTCATTTATTTTAAAGCAAAACAAGACAAGCCAAAAGTAGCTATTGTAATAATCATTTCATTGTTGAATTTTAATGTGGGATAATATTGTTAGTAATTATTATTTATATTATAACATTAACACAGTGGGTTGATAATTCTTGCACTGTATTGACATGACAGTTCTCCAGGCTGTGTCATGAAGTACTCAGCAAAGTTATCTCTTATAGTTCTGCCTCGGTTTGTGGATTGTGGTCGAGAATTGAATGGCAAATCCTCAAAGTAATGTGTCAACGTATTTTTGAAATCATAACCATCTCGTTTGCGTACAAAATTATGCAATACACATGCCGTCTTCGTTACAAGTACAGCATAATCTGATGTAATTGTCATGTTAGTATGAAAAATCCTCCACTTGTTTGAAAGAATACCGAAAGCACATTCTACAATACGTCGAGATCGACTCAGTCGATAATTGCGGCGTTGATTGTTGAGGTTACATCTTGGATAAGGTTTCAAAAAATTATTATTCAGTGGAAAGGCCTCATCACCTATAAACACATACGGTAGGGGTGTTCAATTACTTCCTGGCAGAGGTTTTGGTTCTGGCAAATTAAGGCGATTTTCTTTTAATTTTTTCCAAAAAACCCAACTATCAAAAATATTGCTGTCACTGTCTCTGCCATAGGCACCTACATCTACAGCTATGAAGCGGTAGTCTGAATCTACTACTGCCATCAATACAATAGAGTGGTAATGTTTATAATTATAAAAAGCCGACCCACTGTGCAAGGGGGAGATCGACCGGATATGCTTCCCGTCAACTGCACCTACGCAGTCGGGGAAGTTGATATATTTACGAAAATTTTCTGCAATTTCTGTCCAACGTTCTTTTGATGATGGTGGCTTCATTTCTAAGCGATGATACACTTCCCAAATAGCTTCACAAGTTTCTTTAACGAGCGCAGACACAGTACGGCTTCCTACTAGAAAATCGGTTTTTAATTCTTCAAAATTGCTACCAGTTACCAGGAATCTGAAAAACAAAACCAATAATTTTATTTTTAACACATTTCAGGTGCTGAATTGAAGAAGAGGTGGACCAACATTAGAGACTATTACCGGAAGGAAGTACAAAACGCCAAAAAAGTTCCTACTGGCAGTGCAGCCAAAAAGTCCAAAACATATATTATATTTATAGTGAATTGCTTTACTTTTTAACACCCATATTCGCTAAAAGAGTTTCTGAAGGAAATTATCCACAAGAAAAAGAAGAAGATTCAGAATCTAATCAAACACCAAATGTAGAACATAATATTGAACCGGAAGCTATCAATCATTTGGAGTCGCCGAAGCCAACTTTACCAGTGGTTAAACAAAAAAGAAAGAAAGATGTCCCCAGTGAGATATTAAATACGTTACAACAAAAACAGAAACAAACTCCTGCTAATACTGACGAAGATGACGACACTAAATATCTACTAAGTTTCAGAAGTTATATGAAAACAATGAATGCTCGGCAAAAAATTGATTTTAAAGTGGGTATGCTTAACTTGGTCAAAACAGTCACCATGGAAAATGATCCATCGCCACCACAGTCTCGATACACGAACTATTACCACTATCGTGACAATTCTTCAGGGCCGAAAAATTCACCTATATATTTGCAAAGTCCATCTCCATCACCACCAACTTATCACTCATTCTCCCAGCAGCAAAATGACCTCCGTACGAATACCCCTTGAAAATCTATTGTTATCCACTCAATTACTAATATGACACCTCCCCAATCAACTACCCAACAAAGTCCCGGGCACGATTACCCTAAGTTATCTATACCAGAGACTAGTGCTGAAGATAGTGAGGCTTCACAGTTCTTAGTACTACAGTCTGAAGATTCACAGAAGGATTCAATTCATGAATTTTTAAAACTGAAGTAAATTAAAAGTGTATTGTCTGTACCAATATTTTGATTTTGTTAAAATAAATACATACCTTAATGTTATTGTCAACTTTTCTTCTGTATCCAAACACAATCTCATGCAAGTACTTTGCTTTTTTATTTTATCTCGTATGCCGTTATGAAGCTCATCAAAGGATTTTATTGACATCCTGTAATATTTGAAGAATTCTTCTGGGTGTGCTCGTAACTTTGCTCTTTTGAGATAGTATTGACTCTCCGTTAATCTCTGAGTGTTCAAAGGATGTACCCAGTAACGACGTTTTCTCTTCTTCTTGTCTAGCGCCAGTAAAAGTGCAATAGCAATCAATTGATCGTTGTCGTCCATAGTGCTTTCACAGAAGCGTCTCTATTCGAACTGACCGTGTAAATTGCTAATACAGAAAAAACGATGGTTTGCGCTAGACACGCGGAATTCCGGATCTGAATTCATGATTCGGAAACCTAATCAGGAAACCGAGCGTGTGCGGCCGCCCTTAAGTAGAGGGATTCGCTCTGGACCTTTTGGAGGGAAAAGTGTCGTTTTTATTTTGACTTTCAATTATTTTGTGAAATCTAGTTTAAAGTGGAATAGGATAGTGCTATTGTGCCTTAATCGAAGATTAAAACGCGAAATTATACGAATCTCGAACTAAAATACCCGTATCGGCCCGTTCTAAGGAATCCCGAGTCAATCCAACCACGCCGCCTCAAATTGCCTATCCTCTTTGTGGCGGCCATATTTACAGAAACATAATTCAACTTCATGTACCAAAAAAGAACAATGTACCAAGACTTGGCTGTATGGTGTAAAACTTTTGCCTTTTCCTTTATGGAAAGAAGAAAAAAAATCACTTAAGTAGTCTGTGGTCTATTTGAGGCTTTAAATTAAAATCCGCTTTAAAATCACTTCCGCGATGTTAAAAGCCAATCTTTGAGCACACAAAAGTATTATTTATCATGGCATGAGTTTTTTTTTAAACGAGCTCCTTTTGCAAAAAATAAGTTATAATATTTTTTATGGAATGAAGAGTGGCAAGTATTGTACCATTTTGAAATCTTGATTATATGGGCCATCTTTTAAAACAACTTGCCCAGGGTAGGGTAGTACATTTTTTTTTAAATATGATTTAAGCTACGACTCAATGAAACTTATTTTTTTTTACTAAACTCATAACGTTTATTGTTTGATTTGTGACTGCAATAAATAGCATGGTTATTTATGATGACGTTAAAAAAAATCACTCCAAAATTTGAAAATTTGTGACGACAGTACCTAAACATGTGGTCTAAGGTATCGAATTCAACATTTTCAAAAAAATGCCCATTATCACTTAACTAAGTGACATGGATTTTTATTTATTTTTTTACCAGGACTGATATAACGTGGCCTCTCGCCCAGTGACCGTTTGACGTTGAGTTTTGGGACACCCTGTATATAAGTTCCTATTTTATCATATTAATTTCCATTCATTTGTCTTGTAATCTGTTGCGTATGACATAGTACTTATTAAATGGTAACTACGTCAATTGTATCTTAACGGAACAGACTGTTCATGTTTTGTGTTTAAATTAATGTAATTACGTGCTTGTGTCATCTCATGTGATTAGTGTCGCCTACTATGTTCCGTGTCACGTACACACATCAAAAAAAGTTTGCGATCACTTCGAAAAATTGAAACCTTTTTTGTTACTGTAGATTATATTATGATTTTTTCTTCTTTTTAGATTCTTTATTTAAAAATAAATTAGAACATAAAACAATGACCCCGTTCAATTGTTTTTTCATATAAAAAGGCTTTCAGTCCTAGCTTACGCTCATTCAGAAATCTGATTTAGTCAATTATAAGCGATTCAAGATATTTTTCGCGGAAAGTTGTGATTGAAAAAATGCCAAGAGGATTGTCAGAGGTTTTACGAGCTAGAATGGTAACTTTGAGGGAAGAAGGATACACCACGAGAGTAATAGCACGCAGACTTGCTATATCCCAATCCTGTGTCGTGGCTACGTTGCAGAGGTATCACGGAATGGGGAATTTAGCTGACCGACCCCGCAGCGGTCGCCCAACTGTTTTGACAGCTGCCCAAAAGCGCTATATTAGATTGCTGGCAGCCCGTGATCCAACAATCAACGCCACTAAAATAAAAGCAGAAGTCAGGGCCGCCTCTGGGCTTGAAGTTAGCACGCAGACCGTTCGCAATTGCTTGCACCAGGCTGGATTACGAGCACGGAGGTCTTGGCGAGCTCCGCTCAATTCCCGGCAACGTCAACAACGAAGATTGCAGTGGGCTAGACTTCGGCAAAATGAAGAAGGTGAGGACGAAAACATTTGGCAAAACTGTCTCTTCGTTGACGAATCCCGAATCAGCACTCATCCAGACAACCGACGTGTCCGTGTCTGGAGAAGACCAGGCGACCGTGAAAGACAAAGAACTGCCACTGGAACAGTTCAGCAAGGCGGAAAATCGGTGTCCTTTTGGGGTGGCATTATGATTGGAGCTAGAACGCCTTTGATCCCGTATCGGGGCTTCATGACAGCAGACATGTACAAAGCAGTTGCTATTGATGATATCATCAGACCATTCCGAGTAAACCATGGGCACCAATTTGTACTGGTCGATGATAATGCGCCCGCACATCGAGCTCAACGAGTCAATGCTGCTCTTCAAGAATACAATATCACACGATTAGACTGGCCTGCCGGCTCGCCCGACTTAAACCCAATAGAGCACGCGTGGGAAGCTCTTAAACGAGCAGTATGGAACCGTGAGCCACGTCCCCAGACAGTTCCAGAGCTCAGGGAAGCCGCTATTGAAGAATGGGATAGGTTACCCCAGGAAATGCTGGATAACTTGATCCTCAGCATGCCCAGGAGGATCTTCGCATGTATTCGAACCAAGGGAGGAGTTATTTTATATTGAATTCACACCTTTTAATAATAAATTGTTGTTTAAGTTTAATTAAACAGTCTTTTTCTTTCTATGAAATTTCTATCACTATTACATTATGATTAATGGCTCAATTTTTTAAAATAAATAATAAAAAATAGTTTTATATTTTAATTTCAAACAGGGTATTCCTATTTAAAGAAAGCATACAACATAGATTTTTTCTTGATAAAGTTAAATTTAAAGAATTATAGGAGCTTATGCTATTGATCGCAAACTTTTTTTGATGTGTGTATGTTCTGTTGCCGGATCCGCTGAAAATCGGCGTCATAGCACTTGAATGTGAGACGACAACAAGCTGAGTGGGTCACGGTTTCCTTGGCAGCACAGCAACGCTTTGTACTCTATATATTATATGTATTCAGTTTCAAATCCTTAGGTTATTATTACTATTATTATCAGTATTATTATTATAAAATGCATGTGTACTGTGTTTCAAGGAATAAATGATTTCTTTCTTTTACATTGCGTCTTTTACTTGGTGCGAAATATTTGTGATCCTTTGTTAATACGCCATGAATATTGAACGAACGCACTTTTGTATAATGCATTTCGTGGTATGGCCGCTTGTACATTTCTTTGGCCAAATTTAACATTGTAGACGTTAGGCAACACTGTTCTCGATTCTGATCGATTTTGAAAAAGGGACGGGAATTATTAAAACTTACATTCTATAACTTTTTTGTTATAACATTTAGTAACATCCCGTTTTTTTTTTCAGGTTTGTAGTATCTATTATCAGTAGTATCTGTAATTTCGATAATTTTTTAATCGACTTCACAAAAAGAAGGAGGTTCTCAATTCGACTATATGTTTTTTTTCGTATGTATGTTACGCGATAACTCCGGTATTTGTGAACCAATTTTCATGATTCTTTTTTTGTTAGAAAGAGGGTACCTCCATAGTGGTCCCATTTAATTTTGAAGGAAATCATCCACCTCTAAGCGTGTCTGTTCACGCATGAAGATCCATGTTTATAAATAGCGCCTAAATTTTAGTATAGTGAGCAATTATTTTAATAGTTGATTTTGCTATTTTTTAACTCAAGGCGTTTTTCTCTCAATATACTTTGAGTAGTGAGAAACGATTTTTATCATCTCCTGTGTCAAGTCCCGTATAGTGGCGAACTAGGGGATGAATCCGGTTTGCGCACTTTCCGGTAACCGATTTCAATAAAACTTGGTAATTATATATCGTTCCACGTACTTTCGAGGTCGGTTTTTTTAGTACTCTGTACTGCGATTATGCAGCACGTTGCTTCGAATGTCCGAATGTAGTGAGCAAATAATTACATACGAGTACATCGCCAGATATGTAGTACGAGTAATACAAAAAAATATATAATGCAAAGAATTAACAGTGCGCTGTCTTTGTTTTAAAATGAGCTCATTTTATGGGAAGGACAATAATTTTAATATTTAAAGTCGATTAAAAATTCAAGTCTCAATTTTTTTAATCAAATTTTTTTTAAAACAAGTAAAATAAAGGATTTAATGGATTTAAATATCTTATTCTAGTAATTTTTACTATATTAATATTACGACTACATTTGTAACGAACAAATACTTGAACAAAAATTATTCTGTTTGGAATCGATTAATTGAATGGAATACGCGTATTTACGCATATTTCGTTCAATCAATCGATTTAGAGCGAGCGAAAGGAGGTTTCATCACTAAACAGTTCTTGTGACGTCATAGTGGGTACAAAAAATGTGGTATGCTTGGTTTTCATACAAATTGCTGTACTTGCGGCAGTCGGGTCCGCGCTAAAAAGTGTCCGCACTTGTAAGGCGCTAAAATCGTATACAGAGCGCGACACTCAGCTTTAGTCTTCATTTGTTCTACGGACAGCGCGATACTGCGATGACATAACAATTTAAATTTCGAATAGGTTGACTTGGGACATTTTTTTCGTGGTTTTTGTATTAGACCCGTCGTCCATTTATTTGTAAGTCAATGACTTGCGGCGTCTATCTAGATATATGTCTAGACACATGCGTGTCTGTGCACGACACGCATGTGTAAACGGTCAGTTCGCTAGTCGCGTCGCGACTCATATCGCCACCCGTCGCGCGAAGTTAGGCACGAGGGGCGTCGCAAAGTAACACCGCGTTTACACTATCGTGCTGGCTATACACGAATGTTTCGTCGAAACATTCGTGTCGAGTGGTTGAAACGCGTTCACACATTCGTGCGATAGGCGATGCGATGCACGACATGCATGTGCAAACGGTCACTTCGCTATTCGCGTCGCGCCTCGTATCGCCACTCGTGCGATCACGTCGTGAGCGGTATTTCGAGCACGAGTCAAAGGACACGAGTTTTTTTTAATGGTGTACTTTTTTTGAGAGAGAAAAGTATACAAACTACAATCAATGATAAATTGGTATTTCATGTTAATGGTATTTCATAGCATGTATCCATATCATTTTCGTAAATATTTATACAATGCATTTTCATTAAAATGTATACAAAAAAAAAGGTTATTGTAAATTCTCGGACAACACTCAAACGAGGTAATTATCATGGCCTTGTATATTAAACTGGGCCACTAAGTTTATAAAACGAGCCGGGGAGAGGTTTCAAAGTAGTAATGCGTCTCTTTCATTCATGTTTTAGCCAGCCCTATTGATTTTATCTTTTTAATTTTTACAGAAAATGTGGCCTGTTATGGATGACCAAAAGTACTAATTTATTTCTTAATACAAATTAGTATACTTATTTGATATGCTACTTCATAATGGAAGGTTTCATTGTTGATATTTTTTTGTATTATTACAGTAAAAGCATATTACATCTAACTCCTCTAAGCTAATTTTATTTAACCAAAATTTAAAAAGTTAATAGACTAGACAGACATATACTAGAAGAGAGAAGTGCCTATAATAAAAGTTCACGTGGTGCAATTTACACCAAATTCCAATATCGCGTTTCTGACTTATTGGCGCGGTTCATAGTGTATACTTGGTTCACTGTCGAACAACCAACTCTATATACCATACTAAGAAATACTAAGGTATTATATGAATTCATATAATTTTGACTTGAATGCATACGAAGCCATAAATGGCTACATATTTGAAATTGTTATATATATTAAGTAATTTTCTTTTTCATGTTGTATTGCATAACATAAGTAAACATATTTCAATATAAAAAAATATTTTATTCAACCTCCTTCATAATTCATGCATTAAGGGGTTAAAATATTTTTCCTATATTATAATTTTCCAGATTTGATGTTGACAGCTGTCAAAATTAGAAGTTACTGAACGAAAAACGATGGAGCCAAAAGGCGTTTTTGCTGTTGTGAAATAATTTTAAATTTCGTTTTTCGTTATGGTGGCGTTTACCTATAACAAGTTTAATTTATAATTCATGCTAAACAAAACTTCAATAAACGTTTCGCCTAGCCTTCGAAATTATATTTTTCCAATTTTTCTAATTTTACCAATTTCTTGGGTATATTTCTGGAAAAATTTCATAAAGGATGAAAAAAAACTACTCTGAAATTTTTTACAAAATTACACAACAGTATACAGGGTTACAGGTTGAACGAGATAAATCTAGAGAGGCAAACGAGTAGCTGATTCTTAGAGGATGGAAAAAAATGTAGTTTCCATAGTCTCAAATTTGTAATCCGAAAGTAAAAAATATCGCCCCTAAGGTCGTTTCATTTCCTTTCTACTACTATCAAATAGTAATATGAATATCGAGTTCTTAGGTTTTCGCGATTGTTACACATAGGAAATGAAATTATTTTTCCGGATTTAAATCGCGTATATTTGTTTTTTCAAACAAACCGACGTTTCGGGCCCTTTACAGGTCCTATGGTCACGGTTGACTGAGGTGGTACAGTCTTCTCTTCTACCAGTTATGTCTAATATTGATGCAAACCACCCTATTTTTTCACTATAGTTACAATAGTTATTAATTAAATGCCTTATTTTTAATTTTACAAAGAAAACATTCCAATTTACGCTATATTAAGTTTTACAAATTATTTATAAGAACATATAGCTGATGTCAAACACCGTCGCGTAAACAAGTCTGCAGTCTGCTAGCGTGTCATGGATAAACCTACATATTCAATGAAGTTTGACAAACCCCAGGTCCTTGCAAAAGAAGTCCGTTATCTACCCAGGATGCTGCGAGAGGCCATTGAAATTAAAAAACATCCTAATTTCAACAGGGAAGATGGTTTCTCCGTACTCCGTAAAATTAAAAATAAGGTATTTAAATTAATTAAACTATTCTAACTATAGTGAAAAAATAGGGTGGTTTGCATCGATATTAGACTTATCTGTTTGAAGACTGTACCACGTCAGTCAACCGTGACTTTTTTGTTTCTTTGAAAAAACAAATATACGCGATTTAAATCCGGAAAAATAGTTTCATTTCCTAAGTAATATGAATAAATAAATAATTTATTTGGCATCCAAAGCCCATTTGTTAGTAAATGAATTTTAAGTTACGACTTACGAAAAAATAATTCAATTTTCCACATACAAAAAAGTAAGTTCATGACTCTCTAGGGAGCGTTCAAGTATTACGTAACGCAATTTTTGAAGATTTTTGACCCCCCCCCCCCCCCCCCCTTGTAACCCCCCGAAACGTTTTTCGGTCCCCCCCCCCCCCTCTCTAGACGTTACGTAGCGCGCAAGTGATATTTTTTACCCGAAAGTCTCAAAAAGTAATGTACTAGTTATTATCCTCTGTATAATACTAAATAAAACAAGAGATTTGTAATCCGCAACACCTGCGTAGGTCTTTTATTTATTATTTTTTTTTTTTAGCTTACAATTGTTTTTGTCCTTCATTCTCCTAAGTATTTTAGTTCTTTTATAAGTAATAAACTCTTATAAGAAAATAACATATTTATGTTAACCTTTGGCAATGCAATTAAAATATAAACAGAAACACAACTGAAATTAAACATCTTACTCGAAATTCTTAACAAAATTAAAAAATAATCAACTATTACCAAGTATCTATTTAAGTAGCTCTACAAAGCAATTAGACTGAAGTTAATGCTCCTCTGTCCACGGGTTTGCTAGCCACTCAGATTCATTCATCACTGGCATCTGGAGTGCAGACAAAGACGGTTCTGGAATTGTTAAGCCACTTGCATCAATTTCATCTTCGTCGAGCCAGTCAGCATCCTCAGACGATGTTTCGTAGCGACGCATAATGCAGAGAACCTCATTTGCCCTTCTGGCAGCAAGGCGTTGTGGCAGTACTCTAGTATCACAATGGTCTTGGACAGTCTTGCCATGCACGTAACGGCAGTGCATTTGAACACTCTTCTGAGATGTGAAATAGATCCCGCAGGTTGGACATACTTTCTTCTTTAAGTCGGATTGTACAGATGGACAAAAGAAATCGTAAGGCATCTGCTTAAACCCTTCTAGGGGAGGTGACAGATCAACGGACAACCTCACAAGAAGTGGCGAAAACTTGGATACTCCTTTGTCCAGCAAACTGGGTACTACGAGCTTGCTTGGGGTTTGAAGTATTGGGCAAGGTGGCGGCATGAAAGTATCTGAAAGCACAGATTTCAATGCACTTCTCGATGGTGTACAGCAGGATTCATCCACGCATTTTACAACCTGAAAAAAATATTGCGATTCACGGACGTGAACGCTATACCACGCCAGATTTGGTTCAGCTGGATCCTCCATGCTATCTTCAGGCTGTCTATACTCCGCCGAAACGGCAAAATTATCGATTTTCATTTCTCTCCACACTTCTGCAAGTGTTTCCCCAGCGTGCTGAAAATTGCGTTTTTCCAGTTCATCATCCGTAGTCTTTGCTTTGTCATCGAGATGAGAACCAAAATGTTCATGAGGCAGAATGACGCCTGCTAGTCGTTTGCTGAGGGGAGCCATGCGACGCTCAACTCGGTTATATGCGCTCCGCCCAGGAGCATTAGTCGCTATAAACAGGGCGTCCAGATTGTATTTTTTAAAGTGTTCAATCGCAAAGTTCTTGACTTTGCGATAACGCGGGTTTTCGTCCGGCCCACCATCTACAAAGATGATGATCACTGGCTTCACGGTGTTCGATTCTGTCATCATTAAGGGTTTGAATGCAGGTATTGATAAAAGTGATTCGAAATCATAAGCATGTGTGTTCGCTGTGGAGGATGCATGTTTTCCGCTCCTGATGCATATGTGTGTCGGCCCGCTGTATCCAACAGCTTCTTCCTTACCAAAGCTGTTATTAGGTTCCACGTTGACGCCGGCGTATACAGAAGGAATAAGTTTATGCCGTTCTGCCACGACCCAGTCATGATCAGGTAAAAGTATTCTGTACTCCATGTGCATTAAAAGCGGGCTCTGACTTTTCACTGCCGGTAAACCTATTGGTACACGTGCCTTATCGTCTTGTGAAAGAACGAATACTTGCTGCGGTCCCAGAAGTGAAGCGAGAGATTCCAATGACCTGATTGTAGCTGTGCAAAATTCTCCGTCCTCGTGCGTTTTGTGCATCTCGGCCTGTGGTCTTGCTAACTTTACGGGTACGGTACGTACGTGCCTTCTTCCCTCTTGAGTGTTAGAAGCGCGTGGGAGTAAATGCAGATATGTGCCGCTTCGAGAAATTTGGAATCCCATTGACAACAGCCTTTCATGCAGGTCGGACAGAGTGAGACAACTCCTAATCATCTCTGTTCGGCGGCGTTCATCAGCAGCGCTGCCATGAATGGCAATATTAATTATAGTCTCTAGGAGAGCAGGTTGCGAGTCGACTAAAGGGGGCTGCCCAGGGCCAGTTCGGGGTTGTGCTGCAACTGCTGCAGCAGGATTGTTTCTCTGACGTTCTGTTTTCTCCAGTTTTTCTTTGGCTCGAAAAATTTTTGCACGCTTAGCAGAGTCTCTTTTTTTCTTTAAACATTTCTCTTGTTCTTTCAACTCTTTACGTAGCTTTTTTATTTCGTCGTGAACATCATCTTTTGCTAAACCAGTGTCCCTTGCTTCAGTAAGAACATTTATTCTCTGTTGCAGCAGACCAATTTTCTTTATGAGAGTTTCTTGAGCCGGTTTGCTTGAAACAGTTTTAATGATGCCCGAATCAGTCAAAGTCGTGTGTGGCTCCGTAGACGATGTCTCCACAGTTTCCTCGTCAGTATTCTGACCTTGCTTATCGTCGGTATCGCTCATCTTTCGTTTGACGGCAGTGCTTTCTTGTACAGCGACAGCGCCAATCGATTCCGTAAGAGATGAGCACGTGGATGAAGCTACAACATCCGAAACCTATGGACCAAGGGAAAATAAATTAAGAATTGGTATATATTGGCACATGCGATAAATAAATAAACCGGCCAAGTGCGAATCGGACTCGCGCACGAAGGGTACCAAAAAAGGCAAAAAATGAAATTATTTGTATGGGAGCCCCCATACAAATAATTAAATATTAATTTTATTCTGTTTCTAGTATTTGTTGTTATAGCGGCAACAAAAATACATAATCTGTGAAAAATTCAACTCTCTAGCTGTCACGGTTCTCGAGATACAGCCCGGTGACAGACGGATGGACGGACGGACGGACAGCGAAGTCTTCGCTGTCCGTATATAGTATAGTATAAGGTCCCGTTTTTACCCTTTGGGTACAGAACCCTAAAAAGAACATAATATACAAAATATATATTTAAGCAGATGCACCTGTTTTTGTTGAAGAGCACGCGAAGTCGAGGGTACATTGGGCCCTGGTGTTGCTGGCATGTTTGATGTTTTCATCGGTAGCTAGAAAAATATAATACTTATGACCAGTTTTTTAATGATAATTTTTAATAAAAAAAATAAAACCGATACGAAAAAAGAACTGTTTTTGTTAAAATTACCAGAAATGTACCGACTTCATTGAATATATTGTTCTGGTAATAAATTGATTGTTCACAAGAATATAAGATTGAAGAAAATTTGGAAATCGGCCTTCAAATGACGGAGAAATCGGTGAACATACATAAAAGAAATAAGTATTATATTTTAGCAGTAAACTTACCTGTGTAAAATATCCAAGCATTATTGCTTTCTTCTTCGTGGCCTTTACCTTCAACTCTCGTATAACATGGTTTACATGTTCTAATAACTTTTCTTTATTTTTTAGTTTTTCTTTGGCCTTTTTCCAAATTTCGTTGGCATTTTTTGACACTGTTGCGCTGATAAGTCAGCATGAGCGCTTTTATAGGCCAAGAACAGCTGATGATGCAAATCTCCCTCTTTTGAAGTCATCACACAACACTATATGAACTCACTTTAATAATACCGGCTACAACAATGTGCTTCAGCATAAACACTAACGAATTCTGACGATGAAAACAATATTAAATGACGTTCAATACAATCCAGGGATTCCCCATCAAATATAAAGGAAAAGGTTTGCCAACTTGACAAATACAATCGAGGGATTCCCCGTAAAATGTAAGCGAAAAGGGTTGCCAATTTGGGAGTTTTTCTTTCCCTATTTTTTATTAACGTGTAACAATGTTACGTAACGTGTTGTAAGAAAGACCCCCTCCCCCTGTAACGCATCGTAACGTTTCACGAGACCCTCAAAATTGCGTTACGTAATACTTGAACGCTCCCCACCCGACTGCTGATCTCCACAAATCGTACAAAGTTCTCAGGCAGGCAGCGGTTTATTTTATTTGCGGTTTTGAAACGACACTCTCAGGCATCCTTCGCTCCATCTCTGCTGGTCTCGCGACGCAAAAATATTATGTCCTCCAGAATTAATTTCGATAACTACTGCTCAGCGTTTCTTTCAATTCTTAGGCCTTTTCATATACAATAAAATAAATATCTTCCAGCCCTTCACTTTTTGCTCTCTCTCCAAATACTAATGTTAGTTAAAATTCCTTTGGTCCATCTTCGTAACTGTTTTTCATAACTAGTTACGAAAGAAGATTTTTCCTTCACTGTTTCGTAACCAGTTATTAAAAAGGAATATTTTGGTCCATCTTCGTAACTGTTTTTCATAACTAGTTACGAAAGAAGATTTTTCCTTCACTGTTTCGTAACCAGTTATTAAAAAGGAATATTTAATCCGTATTCAAAACTCCAGTTACGAAAACGGATGCAAATTTGTTCTTTTCATAACCAGTTACGAAAAAGGCTTACTTTTTTCTCTTTTTGTATCTGACTAGATCTCTTTTGCAACTATGATGAGTTGCACACAAACACACACACGCGGGCGTGCACACAAAATTTCTTTTAGTTGTTTAGGTTGACAACATGTTTCCTCAATACTCTTACAGCCAATACCACTACCACGACATCCTAGAGGTTGGGTGCCTGGGGACCCACGTTTACACCAGTTTAATACTATCATATATTACCCTAGCTATGCTTAGTTTGGGCTCGTCTCCCACAATACATTACTCTAAACATATGTAACAATATGTATTACCACTGCAACGTGTTGGTACTTGGTGCAAAGGGCTGGTGTCCGCAACTCGACGTCAAGGCGCCTATTTTGCGTGTGGTGGGTGCAGGATCCTACTCGTGCCACACAAGCTCCTCCAGGAATCTCAGCAGCCTCCTCGGTTTGCTGAAGACTTCGGGGAGCGACCTTGGCACTCCAAGGTACTTTGCCCTGTAGTTGGACACACCGGAGCACTGTAGTAGGATGTGCGCAGCCATTTCCTCCCCCTCCATGCACGCTCTGCATAGAGGGCTGTCTGTGATACCTAAATTGAAAAGGTGTTTATTGTATGGACCATGACCCGTTAGGGCGGCAGTTAGAGTGCGAAGCTCTTGCCTTTTGAGTTTAATAAATATGCGAGATAGACTGGCATTGAGTGTTGGGAGTGCTTCACTCGCCTGTCTACAGACCGTAAGGGCCGTCCATGCATTATTATGTGACGATTTTGTACCTTTGTGTATAGTTGTTCTGAACCATTGGTAGGAGAGGGATACTATGGGTTCTGGTCCTACAGCGTCCATCTCCGACCCTTTTCTGGCTAGTTCATCTGCCGCATCATTGCCACGTGAGCTCCTGTGTCCTTTAATCCACTGTAGGGTTACGTGGTTTTGTATACATACCTCCATGAGTGCTTGATGGCATTCATAAATGAGCCCTGAGTCTATGTCATAGCTATTCAGTGCTTGTAGCACTGACATACTATCGAAGAGTATTCGAATGGAGTGGTTCTTAACTTTACTCGCTATGATTGCTTCTGCCGCCAGCTTGACGCCCATGCATTCAGCCTGGAATACTGTGTTGTGGTCACCAAGTGGTATTGATATCCTGATATTGAGGTCTTCTGAGAATACCCCAGTATCTGTTCCTGAATTCGTTTTAGATCCGTCACTGAAGACGCGGACCTCTCTGGGGTTCAATCCTTCATTGGGTTCTTCAAACAATTGTATCTTATATTTTTTGTCAAAGGTGTATTGTTTTGGGATCCTATCCACAGCCGCCTCCAGTAGCTGCAACGTCTTGTGGAGATAAATGAAGAAATATGTATTATTATTATACTTCCTCTTAGAATTCTTGTAATGCCGTTAGCATACAATTTTCAGTACAATTTATCTCCGCGCGTCATGATCCATTGCCATAGAATATTCGTAAAAAATAATACACATTCTTGCAATTCGAAGTTATGTGAAATTTTATTAACAAAATGAAAATAGGTGAAATAAATAACATAATATATTTATATGAAATATTAATTAATTTGTACATTATTTTATTCTTACAGTTAGATCAATTCCTCTCAATCAGAGGACAACAATGCACATAATATACAGAGTTCTGAAACTTCAACTTTTCGGAAGTAGCTATTGCCATCATTCTCTAATAAGTAATTAACATCATAAAATTATTTAAGAAGTGGGAACATCTAGGTTCCTTTCACGATTGTAATTATAATATTCGACATTCATACAGTTCTTTAATTTATTGATTAATTAGAAGTATATTGTACAGACTAAATATTAATAAGATTGTAAAATTGAATCACAGTATAAGTGGTGTTAATCCCAAAGGCCGGCTTGATAAATCGTTAAGGCCGAATTTAAGATTAATTACAATTAATTAGTTTAGAATATGAACGACACCTCAATAAAAAGGGACAGAGTCTCAGTAACATCAAAATTTTTTAAGTACATGTGAATATGTAGTGCGAAAACAATTTATAAAAAAGTGCAGTATATTGTCCATAATTGCATAGCAACATTAATAATGGTAAAAATATGAAAATCGAATACCTATTCCAATGAAGATAAGTTGCAGGAGGCAAACAACTAAACTGAAGGCAATAAAATACACAGTGTTCATAAAATTGCGGTATACCGTCGCGCATGTCCAGTCATGAGCATGCAATACAAATATAAATTTATTCCATCTTAGGACATGCATGTACAGTACGAAATATTAAAAATATAAAAGTATACTCTATCTCGTATTGCTATATTCAAGATAAGATAAGAAACAAATCGTAACTAGTTTATTAGTTAAGACTTTTAAAATTGTGTCACAATAATAATTGTGCAACAGGAATGAGTGAGTTTGTCGCCGATGATGGCGGATCCGCACAACACTTGGCACCTACTTGAGTATTTAAGCTACCATATACTTAAAACATACCAGTATTTTTCAGAAAAAGACTACTACAATCTAGAGGAGGCACATGGCTTCAGGTCGACGCAAAAGGAGTTCGAAAAATATAGAAATAAATACAACCCTATACCTAATAAATTTACAGAAGCACTAAACGTCCAGTCTGGGTCTAACCATGTATCTTCGGCGCTGTCGCAACAGCCGCCATCCAAAGCGTTAAAGACGGATGTCATTGGTGGCGGCCAACAGCGACGGCGTGTGCGCGTGCCGCCATGACACTGTGTCGAGACTGTCTTCTCCCACAACATAATCTAATGCACCATTTTCAGCGCCATCTGTAGTATCAGTATTTTCTGTACTCGTTGCCTTATTGTCCTGCGACAAAGTCGGCTGTGTCGTATCTTCCTCGTTGGTGCTAACACATGCACGGCATTGCACTTCTTCCTGAGCACCATATCGATGTAAGCTGAGGAACTTTAAGTTGGCCACAATTGAAGAGTTCATCGGGCGCGTGAAATTGACAGTGGTGGCAGAGCGTTCAATCCGACGAGTGCGGCTCTCAGGTTGCGTCAACTCCAACGAATGTTCGCGCCCGTACAATCGCGATTGACCAAATCTGGGCGTCAGTCGCCCAATGAGGTTGTCTTCCTTCCGTGCGCTTTTGCTAATTGGGGCATCTTCCGGAGGTTTTGGTTTCTTTTTAAGAAAGAACGGAGTGAGACGCTCGGCGAGAGGACGCGAAGTGCTGGATCCAGCGTCCGCCACGTTGGAGGTCGAGTTGGATGTCTTTAGCGGTTTCATCGATCTCGTTTGAGTTTTGTTCGGATTGGATTTTCTCTGCACACTGACCCTGGAGAATATTCCGCAGTCCTCCTTCTCCGGGGAATCGCCGGGTTTTACGAGTGCAATGCTCGGTTCGTCAGAAGGCTTCGGTGGGTCGTCTTCGCATACCTTGAGGACGCAGTATTCGCGCTGCAACTCGTCTAGGAGGCTGTCGTCGGTGGACAAGTTGTCGATGTTCGAGCGTGGCCGCTGCGCAGCCTCTGTGAGGGGCGGGCTGGGCGACCGCGCTGCGGGCTCTGGTGGCGACCGCGGCGGCAGCGCACGCGCACGCGGCGGCACGGCAGGTGGAGTGTCGTCATCGCGATGATGAGCGTGGCTCATAAAATTGGCCATCAGCTCGTACTCGCGGCACCGCGACACAGGCTCCGTGTCTGGGCGGCGGGGTGATGCATCGGGCTTGGCGCGCCGTTCCGGCGGCCGAGGCTCTACATCCACATATTCACATAGCGGCGGCTGCGCGGTCGCGCGCGACGGCGATAGCCGCGCTGGCTTCGGCGGCCGCGCAGGCCGCTCCGCCGACGCGTCGCTGTCCTCGGAAGGCTCATGCTTGAGGCACGACATGGTGAGATAACCGCTTCCGGCGGACCGGTTGGACTTGCCGGAAGAGCGTTCGTCGGCGTGCCGTGCTAGTTTCAGCGATTCGGAACTAGAGGCGAGGTCGCGCGTAGCCTGCAACGGCTTACCGTCGAGGTCGACCGAAGGCGCGTTGTCGCTACGCCACGGCCGCCACAGGAAGGGCCCGCCGTCCACGCTGCCCCCAGCGCCCGCCAGGTGTAGGTAATTGTCGTCGCCAATAGGCGCTTGTCTGGGGGAAAATATGCGTTAATATCATTTGTCTAGAAACATTATTTATTATTCGTAATACAAATCATTACTCACTTGCTGCCATATTTGGTTTCACGTGCTAGGGACCGTCGATACGTACGATGCCGATGTTCGAGATTGAACATGACTTCCTGGAGATCACGGAGGGTAGCCACCTCCGCCTCGCGATCCTCCGGTGACAAGTCGTCTATTAACATTAAAAATTCTATTAATAGGTGAAGTGTTTTGGTTTACGTTAACTATAATATCAATTTACAAGTTTAATTTAATACATTTTGTTTAGTACACTTAAATATTATTAAAGTAACGGCCCGTTTCCACGACGGCATCCTGTTAATTGCAAAAGCGATTTTTATAAGATTCTGTTTATTGGCGAATGTTAAGCATTCTGTAAACGTCCTATTCTGTAAGCATCCTGTAGATGCTAGTATTGAAACTGCATTCGCCAATAAAAAGGATCCCGCAAGAAAACTGTTCCTGTAATAAAAAGGATGCCGCCGTGTGAACGGGGCGTAAATGTGTTGGGTAGGAAAATGTCACTTATAATAAAATGTATAAACCTAAGTCGGGAAACTTATTAATATTAACTACAATTACATTAATAATAACACACACACTCATAGCTCCGCAGTAGGGAAACCCTGTATCGCGGGTGCCATGGACACACATATAGACAACTACAAATACACCCAAACGCGAGAGACATAAATGTAGGCCACACAAATATTTCTCCCGGCCCCCGAATCAAACCGGGGACGTCTGCGTGGCAAAATTAAATACACTGAAGATTTTTTTTAAATGGGATAAATGCGTACTGTTATGGGGGTGATGGAGGCGCTGGTCAAGGCAGTGCGCGTGCGCGACGAGCAATGCGTGCAGACGTTGCAAATCGCGCGCCGGGTCGAGACGCAGCGCCAGCGCCACAGGCCCGCGAAGCGTCTCGCGCTCGCCTGCCGCCGTGCCCTCCTCCACACCGCCGCACCCCTCCGCCTCCGCCTCTGGCCGGCTGCAGCTGCAAATATAACATGCACATAATTACACCCAGCAATGGCGGATTTGCCCTAAGGGCCAGTAGGCCCGAGCCTTGGGCGGCCAATCGTGACAAAAATTTCAATAAGGATAACAAGAAATAACTCAAAATATCCTTAAGACTCACGCACATTATGGCGGGCCGCACTGCACCGCATCGTATAACAATAATCTTCCTAAATCACTTTCGTTTATTTTATGTATCAAATATAGATATACGTTACATATCTATAATGTAATGTATAATCACTACCTCACTACGTCTGTCTGTCTGTCTGATCGCGATAAACTCAAAATCTACTAAACGGATGCTGGTACTGACTACATGGCCTGGGGCCTGGGGATTGCAAATCCGCCACTGACACCCAGGTACTTTTTTGTATATATGATTTTGGATAAAAAGTATACTTGTGACTAATTTTTGCATAGTGGAAACAGCATGTATATATACCATGTCCAATAAGTATCTGCGTAGTAACCAGTGTGTGGCCGCGCTGCGGGCGAATGGCGGCACAGCGCAGACAGCAGACGCACCCACTCGGCGCGTTCCACGCAGTTGCTGGCTTGCACGAATAGGACGCGCTCGCGGTGCACTGATGATTCAAATTATATCGACCATTATTAGGTTATCGATAGGCAATAAATAGGTAACGGTGAAAATAGTATGGTTATTAAGTTTTATTGAATGTCATGATCCGCACCACCACGATGTTAAATTATTTTTTGTGAAATTACTCCACTTACAGAATAGTTTGTTTTAATTATCAAACAATGATCGAACACCTAGAAAAAATTCACCTGGATCCATTCCAGGTTCGGCGCTTAGGGTTTTTTTGGGGGTGTGACATATGGAACTGTTTTTGTTTCTGCATGACTTCGTCATAGGCCGGCTCCATTTGCGATGCCGACAGTTTTGGCAAGAAAAGAAGGTGATTCTTTGTTTAATGGTCGCGGGCCGTAGTTTGCCTATCCGACGTAGAGCAGCGCCAGAGAGCCAATTTTTGTTTACAGACACGTTGGTTTTGGTTTAGTCATGTCAGATGTATATTACCTAATGACGACTTTGGTATGACCAATTTTGTTTGGAAACAGACTATCTAAATTAGTTAATCTGGTATGCTGTGCAAAGTAATTGCGTAATTGGAAATCAGATATTTGGTGATAACTGCCTGTCATCATTATTATTATCTACATACCGATCTGGAATATGTTGTTGGCGCCGAGAGGCGCGCCGGCGGGCGGGCAGTCGACAGGCGCGACGGCCACGACGCCCGACAGAGGAAGCCGATGGGCCGGTGTCTTCGCGCCGCACCGCGACCATGTCAGCTCGCCACTGCAATGCAAATTCAAATAATTATACGTTGCCGACATTGCATGTATCGAAATAGGAAATACACAAACATCTATAATTTTAGCCTTATAGTTTTTAGACGGTTATTTCTAACTTTACAGAAGTAAGTTTCAACTGCTGAGCTTGTAATCTGTAAAGCAGTTTCAGACAATTTTACAGAACTAACTTTGCGGAAATTTTAAAGAGTTTATGAATACCTTACAGAGATTTAGGACATTCAGATTTGAAACACATTTATCAAGAACTGCATTCAAAAATATTTTCTCATAAATAAACAATGACATAGAAGCATAAAAAGATATTTAAATTGAAATACAAAGGAACGCACATACTAAAAAAGTTTGCTCTATTAAAAACATATAACTAACATATAGGTGTTGCTGTTAGTTACTACTAACAGAGCCACATTTATAAGGGAGTTTATCTCGAAATAAGAAGCTTTATTGAACTAAGTTTTAACTACCTTGTAAGTCTAAAATGTCTTCTCTTAGCGTGCGCGTGGGCAGCGCGCGTCCAACGGCGCCGAGGCGAGCCCGCGCCTGCGCGTACTCCCTCCGAACGTTTTATCATCGTCCTGTTAGTATAGTTAAATATAACAATAAACATTATGGCTCTTTTTTTATTACATCAAGTGACGGGACGACAAGTTGTGCGTCTGATGGTAAGCTACACGCCTGTCCATAACAGTTGCAGTGCCATTCAGAGCTTTAAATCGCAAAGATCTGAAGGGTACTGCCACTGCGCCCGTCACCCTGAGACGTAAGCTGATAAGTTCCATGTGCCTGTAATTTCACCAGCACCCTTAACCTTCAAAACCGGAACGCAGTAATGCTGACATTACTGCATGGCGGCAGAAATAGGTAAGGTAAACTTCCATCAAGGCTTAGGTAAAATAAATAAAAGTGCAGTAAAATTCAATTGTAGCAGGGTAAAGATGGTGGAGAAGATCTTTACTGTACGTCGAGGGCCATTCATGTCGTGAACAGTACATTATAGTATAATACATACCCGTGTCTGATCCAAGTGAAGCAATAACCAAAGATATAGTTTTAAATTAAAAAGTTCACAAACAAGTAATTGTTTATTTGAGTCGTAAAGTAATCGGCAGAACTTACCCCTCTTTAAGTAGCACCGAAGTTTCCTGGACGTTATTGTTCTGCGTGTCTGAGCTAGTGGAGATTACTTCCAGGAACTGTCTTATTGCTTGTACCTGAAATAAGAGCCATATATTTGAACTATTAAACTGGGTTGCCGTGTGTGGTGCCCTCAAAACTAATATCGTTGCTCTGGTACTCTGCCCTCGGAACGTAAAAAGGCACAACGTATAACGTAGGAACATTTCAAGACCAGATAATTGGTGTGATTCTTTTACATTTATATTCATTTTTCAACTAATGAAAAAACACAGATCGTCATAAATCAATTTACGAGTAAAAAATATGAAATTCCATTGAATTCGGTGGCTGGATAAAAATATTAATAATATTAAATTATCGACTAATATTGTAGATAGAGTTACAAGAATCAGACAGGATGTGGGTTATATTTTTCTGTATCTAATGGAGCAATGAACATATTTGACGTAACTCCATTTATGCCATTCTTCCATGAGGGGTGCGAATTATATTAATAATTATAACAGGCATAATAAATATAAAGAAACCCATATACAACTAAGTTATGAAATAATAACAATCATACGATTACATACTTTATAGATAGAACTTCAATAAAAAATTGGCACTGGACCAAAATAAACAATAATAAAAAATAAAATAAAGTAGCCGTCATTTATGCTAATGTTCACAGTGCAGTGCACGGTAATCCAGTGCAGAAAAACAGAACTATATTTGTTGGGATATGACATAATGTACCGTAGACTTACGTGTCTAGCCGTGCAGAAACTACGGTACAGCTCGGCCATGTACTCCTCCTTGCAGACCTGCTGCGCCGACCGACTGCTCACCAAGTTGCCTAACGACTGGATCGTCTTCGAGATCAGCGTTAAAGTCCGATTCGTTTGTGGGTCCTTTACAACAATCAGCATTTGTTATTTTGTGAAAAAAATATCCTAGGTTCAAGGGCGTTGGAAAGTGCCAAAGATGGATTAGTGTCGCCCCACACCAACTAAATTTAAGCCGCGTTAATTTAGGCGCTTTCCAATTTCTTCTTTTACTTTTTCTAATATTAATTATATAATAATAATTATACTCTTGAACAAAAAAGCAATCTCTAATTTGATGAAACGGGAAGCGTCGAAATTACGCACTTGAGGCGTACATCACAAATTGACAATAAGATATAGAAGGTAGAGATTTTAGTCTCGCTGCATTTTCGCCTCCCGGAATAAAGTCGGATTCTCGAGACACGACGCGGTCTCAAGAATCCCGGGAAAAACGAGACTTTCGAGACTATTTCGAAATAGGTTTTAATACTAAAAAGCTAAGCTTTTAAACATTAATTCAAATTATAAAATAAAAAAAAATATTTATGAAAGCCCCACTCTACAGTGTCACTATGTCCATATAACCAGTATAAATTTACTGTCTCTTTTTTTATTTACTAGATTATTTAATGCTGTTTAATTAATTGAGTTTTTTAAAAACTGAAAACATCTAGTCTCGAAAATGCTAAAAAATGTTAAGATATTCTTGAAATTTTCTAGACCGAGAATTCAGGGGTGAAAGTCTTAGTAATAATAATAACTTACAATCTGTTCTGTGGTAAGGTCGAACAATCGGGGCCCGAGTATAGCAGGCGCGAAAAACCGCAGGAAAATGAACCCTGAGACGACCGAGTAGCGCACCTCGGCGTTACACGGGAAATGCCGCGCCGCACATTGGCGCAGCGCGTCGAACAGCCGGCACATCGCCGCAGGGCACATGGAATATGACGACGTTATCGCCGCGAACACCTGTCCAACAGCAAACATCATGGTCAACATAGGTACTCTAAATAGATATAATAATAATGGGATGGAGGGCCTGCTCGACACGGGAAACATTGTTCGCCGCTTCCTTTAATAACCATTTAATTAATTAGGCAATTACTCCAAGGTATGGCGAGGTCGTTGGTTCGAGTCCAGCTGGATCGTTGGATTGGTTCTTCGTGTTCGATCTTTGTAATTAATAATTATAACGATCTGGTGGAGTAATTTCATAAAAATTTAATATCATATTTGAAATTCAATAAAGTTAATATTGTATTGATTAAATTTTTATTGAATTGATATTCAACGGCACGGTATGCAAGAAAACGTCGGTTCGAATCCGACCGGATCGAAGGAATTTTTTCTGAGTGGTCGATCTTTGTATTAATAATTATAACAAACTAGTGGAGTAATTACACAAAAAATAATTGAATATCAATTCAATAAAAATTTAATTAATACAGTGAATAGCGACATCTCTCGCCAGGACTGGTAGCTGTAAAGGTACTAACTGGGTGATAAATCTGTCATAGATTTCTCATAGATGGCGCTACGACTAAAAAGTCTTTGAAAGACCAAGTACAAAGACACGACGGAAGCACATAGAAAAATTCGTGAGGTCCGTTGGTTCGTTCCGTGGCTTAGTTGGTATAGCGTGTGGCACGGTATGCAAGAAGACGTCGGTTCGAATCCGACCGGATCGAAGGAATTTTTTCTGAGTGGTCGATCTTTGTATTAATAAGTTAATATTGTATTTATATCGTGCCTTTTTTGAAGACGGATTCCAGTTTAATGCGTAAAAGTGTTGCCCGCTTGCGAGCAGCTAGTGATTGCAGTCGATAAATATTCTATGGACTATCGATTGGTCACGCTTAAGGAGTAAATAGCTGTACTTGTTTCATTTGAATCATCCTCGACAATTACTAAGCACAAATTCATCTGCATTGTCAATTTTTGTAAGTTTGTACATACATACATACATGTACATTGTATTTAGTAGTTTTTTTTATGTAGTTGGTAGAACTATGTTTATGAAAAATACAAAGTGGAAACATACGTTAAAGATTTTCATTTTAATTCAAAAAAGATAATCAAATTCGGCTGTTCTTGTTAAAATGTATATGAATAAAAAAAATTCTCGATACTAGTAGGTAAATTGTGAAAATAAGAATAAAGAAAGCAATAACGCAATTAGTAATCATTATATTACGTAACATTAACAATCCAGTAATTTTTGGCAAAATTTTATCGTTCGCAATCTATAGATCAAGCTATCGACAACAACCACATAACTATTTAAAATTTAAAACCTTAAAAACCTAAAACCTAACCTTACAAATGTCATTTTACTCCGTCTTCAAAAACGACATACTATAGTAATTACGGCTATCATAAAGTACGGTCCGAAGGACTTTTGACAAATACATAATATTCATATGCCTAGAATCGTCATTCTCAGTATAGGTGGGTAGTTATTATTACTTACTCGCTCGACGTAGTCTTTCAGATTGACGAGATTGGTAGCAATAGCGGCGGAGGGTTTGACTCGCGCGGGGTCGATTTCGCAAGGACGCTTCTCGGCCAGCACCGCGGCCAGAGTGGGCCGCAGGACTGAGCGCAAGTATGAAGCGCCACTTAGACGCATCGCCTCGTCCATCATTTTCGAAACAAGTGTGTTGCCGCGGAATATCGTCGTCGCATCGCTGTAGAATATGAATATATTTATTATTAATAGTTACCACGACCAAATTGAGGACGTACTAAAGTAGCGCGAGGTCAAGAAACCCTTAACCAACGAGCATGTATGAAAGCACTGACGCGTCGTGATAAGGCGAAAGAGTTGTGTCATCAGGATCGTAGTGCGTGGATTGTGTGGGTGTATGTATGTATTAATGGTAGTAAACTCCATATCGTAGTAGTAGTATGAGCATTACTGCGTTCCGGTTTTGAAGGGTAAGGGTGTTGGTGAAATTACAGGGACATGGGACTTGTCGACTTATGTATCAGGGTGGCGGGCGCAGTAACAGTGCACATAAGATCTACGCGATTTAAAGCTCTGAATGGCACTGCAACTGTGTCGCTTACCACCAGGCACACGACTTGTTCGTCCCGTCACTTGGTATTGTAATAAACAAAAATGTAAAAAAATCTATAAATGTCACAGAATATGATGCTCGACGCTGATGAGAAATTTAGTATACTAAAGATTTTAATGATTACTAAAGTACAAGAACAAACTCAAGAAAGCAAAAATAGATTAAGTTACTTAAACATGATGTCAACGCATGGACTCCTCTCTGGACACTCCCGTCCTACTAGAGAAAACAACTATCTAGACCACTGCTATCTAAAACTGAATAATAACAATAATAGAGCCTGGATCGGAGTTTTGAACACAACAATTCCGGATCATTTAATGGTGCTTCTTAATATTTCCAATAATTCGAAAATTTACAACCAAAATAAACAAAAGTTGACTATAATAAAGCTCTTGAAAGTCTAATCAAAAAACAATTAACTGCATTACTACAATGCAATGACCCCAATATACTCACAAATACATTAATAAGCATGTTACAGGAATCATTGAAAGAAAATACTGCTATTGTAAACATCCCTAAATCCAGGCGAATTATTAAGCCATGGGTTACTCCAGGTATATTACGATGTCAGGAACAGAAATAAAATGCAAAGAAAGTTGTGCGCTGATCCCGATAACCAAATTTTAAATATCACCTATAGACAATACCGTAATTATATCAATAAACTTCTAGAAGTTAAAACGGAAATACGAGAGAGAGAAGCTTGCTAAAACTAACAAAAATCCAAGACTGTTGTGGTAGCGTATAAATAATATAGCTAATTATAAGCCGGAGAAGATGTCACACGTAGAATTACTGAAATTAAAACAATATCCTTCTGAGTCTGTTAATTTTGTGAATAATTACCTTGTGAATGCAGGTAAAGAACTGGCTGAGAAAATTCTCACAGCAAATTCTCAGAAGACTACTAATGTTAACAACATAGACAAAATAGCGCTTGAAGAGTACTCGGGAAATTCTGAGTCGAATTCCAATGCTACTAATTACAGAATGACGTCGTTTGTTCTGCTAGAAACTTATCCCGAAGAAGTTTACTCTGTTCTTATGAATCTGAAGTCCGATTGTAGTCCGGGATGGGGCTATATTACAACAAGGTTTTTGAAATTGGCACATGTTGAGGTAACTCCAATTATCACAGATTTGGCGAATGAATGTTTCCAACAGTCTTTCCTGTTGCCCTAAAATGTTCAATCATTACATCGGTGGAGAAGGGTGGAGAAGGAGACGATGCCGGCAATTATCGAACCATCTCTGTTTTAACGTCAACGTAGGTTTTTAAAATGATTAGACATGTAGCAGGAAAATACCTTTGAAATATAGTGTACATTGCACTAGCTCAGTTGGTTATGTATCTATGTTGTTGCATTTCTGTTTAAGGTGGCACTGCTAAGACGAAGTTCCTGGAGTTGGAAAGAGCACAAAGATCCCTAATTAAAGTGATGTACTTTCTACCGTATAGATTCTCCACTGAGGAATTGTATAAGCATGCTGATCTATTGTCTGTTAGAAAACTATATGTTTTATGTTGCATTCTGAGGTTACACAAAACTTTAACATTTGTCTATAAAATATTCAACAAAAGAAGAAATCGTCCTGTTGCCTCTGCCATACCTGTTAAAACAAGTTTTGCTAAAAGACAATTTACAAAATGTATAAGACGAAGTGCCGATGTATACATTAAATAAAAAACTTCACATTTATCCTATGAATTTATACGAGTGTAAAAGTACCCTGAGCGCATGGCTTAAAACACAAAAATACGGTGATGTGGAAGGTCTGTTACAAACTATGATGTGACAGAAACTTACACCTAACATATGTTACAGATGAGTTATAGTAGATACACACACAGTTACACGCATTGTGCACATGCACACGGGCACATAGACACACGCATACTCGAAGATACACACCCATACACGCACACTCATGCACGCACACACACACACACACACACACACACACAAACATACACACACGCGCGCACTCACGCACGCACGCGCGCACACACACACACACACACACACACACACACACACACACACACACAC
>NW_020653945.1:13223262-13241080 GCF_003589595.1 Hyposmocoma kahamanoa
ACACACACAGATTTTCTTCAAATAATTATTTTTAATTTTTATTTTGTTTTTCAGATATTAAAATTTTTTTACATTTGTACATTGGACCTACCAATAAATGGACGTCGGGTTCGCGCTAAAAACTTGTAAAAATTACTGCAGTAAAGTGTGAAAACAGGATTCTGTATCATATTTTCACTAAACAAATATATTGTGTTATCATAGTTGTCATTTAAAAGTGTTATTTTGTACAGTTTTGTAGTATTTAATTTATGTATAACTGAATCGTGAATAAATAAAATAAAAAAGTAAATATAAATTACAAAAATACACGAAATAATGAAATAGCTAAGTATTCTTTTTTCTACTCATTGCAAGCGCAAAAGATGGAAAGAGACCCATTACGTCATTTTCAAGAAGCTTATATAAACTTCTTGGTCATTTTCAATTGTTCGAACCACAAGCGATTGAAATATTTACAATAAAGAAACTGTAGAGTTGCTTTGATTTTAATCCTATTTTTAAAATGATTTTTTTTATTAAACGTTAGCAATAACTAACAAAATATTGTTGTACTCGTTTTACGGCATGGGATTACGTATTAGAAGTCAGAAAATATATTTGCCCGAAATAACATTAGCTCGAATTTTCATAATGTGTTTTTGCGAAGATTACAAAACAAAAGCTAATTTTGTCTATTGTAAAAGCATCAAAATTACTCGAAAGCGTAATGGTTTTGTTATAAATCGGAATTACGGATATTTGAGTTTACGTTTAGTTAGAATATCGGTACATTTCTTATAGTACACGCTATTTTCACATTATACCTTTAAGCTAAATGTGGCGTATTTTGTTAAATATCCAGTAGAAGCTGAATATGGTGTTTTGGGCCCTTAAATTGCTGTAAGCAAATTTAGGCAGTACTGCAATGACGTTACAATTTAAATGAAATGTTTTAGTTTTTTATATTTCATTACATGTCACTATGTTTGTATAGGTTAACCTCGGACATTTTTTTCGTGGTTTTTGTATTGACCCGATGTCCATTTGTTGGAAGGTCAATGGATTTGTATAAAAAAATCAAAAAATCTTTAACATTCTTGTAAAGTCTACTTGGGAAGAGCGAGGTCTCCTGACACAGGTATTTATATAATTAAAAGAAGTATCCTTGCCACTAACCTGCTTTGTATTTTTTTTGTTAAAGAATAAACAAAAATTTTTTGTAATTAATCTTAAGTATACTAAATTTGTCATTCATAGGTAGCTTCTACATGAAGAGTTTATAATTTGAAAATACAAAAAGTGATGGAACTCACGTGAGCACAGATATTTCAGCGTCTGCAAGCTCTTTCACGATGGGTACTATGAGATCATGGTGAGTGAACAGCCTAACAAGTGGCTGCGCCGCATCCGTCTTACTCGACACTATTTCGCCTAATATATACACTGCCGACGCTGTTATTGGCTGAAAAAAAACAACACTGCATTTGATTAAATATACACATATCAAAATATTTACCTGTTATATGTGATTCATTTCCAATTTATATAATACTTTATGTAAATTAGGAAAAAGGAAATTGTTAATGTAACGCATTGAATGTTATGCATGAGTAATTAAATAATGTGAATACTATAGGCCAGGACAATACGAATGAAAAACAAATGGGTTGTCATTTGTAAACAATAAGTTCTATTGACATACCTTTTGATGGACACTCCTTAAAAATAGTTCCTCGAGCTGTCTGTAGTGCTGTATGGAGAATACATGATCAACTGTATACTGCAGTAGGAGTCGTAGCGAACCTAAGGTGGCGCTGCCAGCTGCTGAAAGCCGAGTGCCCGGGGGAGTCGCACCCCGGGACAGCGCTCCGCCTGCCCGTGACGTTAGGAAAAACCTATACAAATTAGTACCATTTGTTATTAGACTTTACACTACGCAACAGAATTTAATTACATGTTTATGATGGTTTTACTCACCAAGCACGCATAGGTTGTGGAGCAGATTGCCGAAGTTGTAGTCGCACTTCTCCCAAAAAGACGGGTGTGGCTGCATCGTGCCACACTGATATTCTCGCTTCACACGCTACGCCCGCCTGTAAGTGCAGTGGAACAATAAAATATGGGTCAGTTTCGTCAACATGAGTGCCTGCAGATTACTGTAAGAAAGATATTACACTTGTAAGTAAGTGAGTTTACCGTTTGCGAGCCGTCCTTATCCTTAGGGTCAGCTTCCATAACGAGATCGAAACAGAAAATTTCGTCAAATTGAGGATTAACAGTCTTCTTTCTTGGCTTCGTGCGCCTCTCCACTTTTCGTCCGTTTGAGTAAAGTAACGTGACGAGAGCAAACGGATCGCACTGTCCATTTTTTGTAGTCAGTTCTGAGCATTCAAGTACTCTGAGGCGTAACGTGTCGGGTCCAACACGCGCTGTACAATGTCTTTCAGGATCCGACCAGTAGTCTGCTGCGGTGGGTGTGGGTGACGTGTCGGATTCGGACATTGTCGTGTGCATAGAAGGTTTTGTCCTAGGTGCCCATTGTGCTCGATCTTTTAGGCTTTCTGAGCGTGACAACGCCAAGGTAGGTTCAGCACCCGTGCTCAGAAGTTTTTTGCTCGTTGAGCTGGAGCAAGAGCCGAACCTCATACTCTCCTTGCAATATTCGGACAATCTAACGAGATTATTAGCCTTCGTTTTTGTCGAGCATTGGTCAGCGGCCATGTCAGGATCAGGCGGCTTTGGCTCCATTCGTAGCCGTTTTCTTGAATCTTCAAGTGTAAGTTCAATGTATGCCTTGCCTTGCACCTCTGAATCGGCATCCACGGGCCGCAACGCGAACCAGTGGTCCTTATTGTTGTACCGGTGGAGATCTTCTCGTTTGATTGCAACCTTTCCAAGCACCTTGTCTTGTTTGAGGTGTTTGTCACGATCGAACACGTATATGGACAGGTATCGAAATCTTCGAGGCACCTCGAACTGGAACTCTTCGCCAAAGAATGGACTGAAACAAAGTTTGATCTTTACAAAGTTTGCTTAGACCACGAGCACAAATAGTGAATGTACCCACTACGATAGTGTCAACTGTCATGTTATCAGAAACATTCATTTGTGTTTATTACTATTGTAAATTAAACAGTTCTTATCATATCAACTTTCGACTTCTGAGACAGCTTATTGTAGCGTTCTAGCAATCTCGTTGTTAAAATAGAGGTAATTAGAATCATTATTCTTTCTACAATAATCTTAAATCCAATAGTAATTAAGATTATTTTCAAAAGTAAATAAATATAAGCGGCAAAAGATCATATCTGTGAAATCGACGTTTAATTAAAGATAAAATGTGTTTTTTTTTATTTCCTTGTTTACCAAAAAATGTTGTTCGAGGCGCAATATTTTTTTTATGATACCAAGTGATAGAAATCGTGCGCCTGATGGTAAGCAACACGCCTGTCCATAACAGTTGCAGTGCTACTCAGAGTTTTAAAATACAATGATCAGAGGGGCACTGCCACTGCATCCGTCACCCTGAGACATAGGTTGGTAAGTCTCATGTGCATGTAGTTTCACCAACACGCTTACCCTTCACAACCGGAACGCAGTAATGTTCATATTACTGGTTGGCGGTAGAAATAGGTAAAGTGGCAGTACTTCCCAGGACGATATCTTTCACAAGGAGCTCTACCGCTATTAAATTGCACTATATGAGGGTCCGCAGCAAAAGAATGGTCCATAAATAAATTACGATGCGTTTAATCTAAACAAACACATTGAAATGTGAGCAAGAAACGTTAAGAGACAAGCAAACGAAAAATTGATTATTCTTTATCTTTAGAGCTTATGGGAATATTATGCGAAAACTGTAATAATAATTAATAGTAGATTCGTGAACGTCAGTGGTCCAGCGATGCGTCCGATAAGAGGACCGATACGCGAGGTTCATGCGTGGGCCGCTTGCTCAATCCGGTGAAAGTATTTACACGCCTCGTAAGAAGATGCCTTGCAATAATATTTGATTAGCTGCGACACTAACGTATAGCTTCGGTCACTGGTCAGTCCTAATAATCAATTATGATTGCTTTATACAGGAAAATAATAATAATTGTAAGATTGAGGAAAATAGGAAAATGGTTTGTAGATGACTTGGTTTGCCAAAAATTCAATAGTAAACAAGTGTGTTTTAAGGCTCGAAGGGTGTTTTTTTCATTTTCATTGAAATTCCAAATTAGATTGAATGTATATATATATATACTGTATATATATTTGCTATATGTAAATTGTTTGGATAGGAAAGACTGGTAAAATATGTATCAACCAAAAAAATTTACAACCATGGAATAATTAATGCGTGATACATTGTTTATCTCAGTTAGTCACCGGGTGTGACAAGATTTTCCTTCCTGGTATGACGATATTATGTTTATTTAGCTATTAGTAGGTAGATTTTTTGAGGCATGTAATGGAAAATTAGTGCATTGATCAGTGTCGAGAAATGTAATTGATAAAGTGCAAGATTAAACGTCTCTACATTTTACGTAAGGATCTAATTTTGGAAAAGTATTTTTTATAATATAGCAGCGCTTTTACCATGATGTATAATGTACGTATAACGCATTATGCCATTTATAATTTTGAATCATTGTTAAATAATCAGTCTGTCCGTTCTGTGTACCGTTTAGGTTCTCGGGGTTTTCTCAGAGAAAATTTTAAGGAGACTGGTATGTGTGTGTGGCATCGCAGTACATTTACTCAAATATTTTCTAAAAATATAAATAATTTCATTACGAAAGATAGATATATTCATAATATTAGCCTTAGAACTAAGTCCAAACTCATGGTACCACGATTTCATTTAACTAAGGTAAACGATTCTTTTATGGGGAACTGTCATTGACTTACAATAAGTCAATGGGAACTGTATACGTTTTTACAATAACATTCCGGAGAATATATTAAGATTATCATTTCCTAAATTTAAAACTTACATTAAAAGTATTTTAATTGAAAAGACATATTACAAAATTGAAGAGCATGTTTTAGATAAAGAAGTATGGAAAGACAATAAGAGTCTAGATTCCACACAATTAAGATCCAAAGTGTATTATTCCATAGCATTTAAGCTTATTTGAAAAGAGCAATCCCTAGTTTCTTGCTCGTTCTTCTCAGGGAGGTCAGCGTAGTGAACGAGCAGTAGCTTAAAAAGTCGCTTCAAAAAATGACGTTTTCAAGTGTAAAAATTTTACCTATGGAATAAATGATTATTTGAGTTTGACTTTGCCGTGATCAAGAAACTTATTAAGGGTCTGAAACGTTGGTTTGTTTGAAAAAACAAATATATGCGATTCAGATCTGGAAAAAAATTGTTTCATTACCTAAGTATTACATAAATTAGAAAATCTATTTGTTATGTCTTATTTATAATTATTATATTTCGTCATGTACTTTAGTGTATTTACTCTACTGGCATCTACGCTTAAGCTTGAGTCAATAAATCTATCCATATATCTAGTTCTTATGTTTGCCAATAGCACGGATGGTGACAAAGATCCAGATTCGCAATTTGTTGAACCAAATTTCAATATGCCGTTGTCGAATCGCTTTGAGGATGAAGTCGCGATAATGGCTCAATAAACGTGGGTACATCAAAAGGCGTTTGAGTTACGTCGTGTAAGTGGTGGAGCAGCGGGCGGTGAGCGGTGGCCGGCGAGCACATCCGGCGCCGACCCCGAGTACATCGGTATTTATAACTGCTGGCGGAACCACCGGCCACATCGTCCACCGCACACCACGCATTATTCATCCATTACGTCGCCCTCACGCAACACAATCTTAAAGTAACAGTCAATAAAAAAATATATACCTCTTTTAATATATTTAGTATTGTTGCGTAGCGTTAATTCATCTCGGTACTCCGCTACTTCAGCAACTAATAAGTTGTTTCTAGTAATTACCCGTAGATAGCCTCAATATACATGTAACACATACGCGGTAAAGTTGATGAAATTCCTATGCCTCTGTAAAACGGTAACAAAATGTAAACTACTAAAACGAGATTCATTCGAGCCGCGTAAGTCGGACATAACTGGAGCAACCACACCTACACAGCTCAATCGGTAACATAGCACAGCATCGGTACGAAATAGATCACAATACAAGAAACCAGAGCAATGCACTTAAGATCGACTGCGCTGGCCCAAGCGATGATCATTTTACGCGCCACGAGGTTCCGGGACCAATTTATCACTTAAAAGCTTCCGTTTAATGCAGCAGCACTATACGGGATTATGGACTTGTTTTTTATGATGTTCTCAACCTCGAAATCGCTCCTGGAAGTGACTTCATGCGCCTACTTTCTTTACGTAGCTGTTTCTCGTTACTATCCTCGGAAACATTTTGATTGTAAGCACGTGTTAGCTTCAGCATTATTCGAACGCTTGTGTGTACATTTACTCATCTCGTTTCCCGTCTAGATATTAGGTTATCTTGCTTCGTTTACAATCGTATATTTAGGTCCAACGTACCAAGTCGGGTCTAATTCGGGCTTATACGTCGTTATCCATTTTCGTATTTTTATTGACGATTTCTATACAAATTGAACATTTATTAAATGAGTCAGCTTTCCAGAGCAAGTAAATCTCGAGTTAGAGCAAGACGTTTGTACATTAGCGCTTAAGCAATAAGTAATAAGTGCATTGATAAGGTATCGCGAGACAAAGAACTCATTAAGTAAACTCGAGTGACGTGACGTTTCCTTCGATATCCGAGTAGAGGCTCACCTCTCGGGTCACTAAATCATTATCGTGCTTCCGTTCTTCGACAAACAATACGCCCCGTCGCAAAACACGTAAAGTAAATAACTACTCTATCTCAAATTGGATTTGTAATAAAAATAACCAGTACCTATTCCATACGTACTAAATAAAATTGTCGGAAATAAAGATTCAATTGTTATGCTTCTATGTTATCCGTTAAGGAAAACCTTAAGTTTCTCAATTGGCGACCATTTCTTGTTTGAATAGGTAAGTAATAATTGTGGTAGTTTCCGGTCTGTTTTCCCATAACTAATCCGGGGAGCGAGTGGCGGCGTAGAAATAAGCTCGCACTCGGTACTGTGAATGAATCAAGTCAAATTCTGTATACATTATATTATAACGTTGAACGTTAATCCATTATATATGATAACTTCCTTAGACGCTTTTGTAACCAATCAGGAAGATTTTCAAATGCTTATTATAAGAATACACAACACCATGTATACGAGAAATAACATAGTATCACTTTAGTAAGTAGGTATGATAACTACTAAACCAGTAGTTCTTTAATTAAGTTAATTATAGTGGGCGTTGTTGCGTCTACGGCGGTCTCATTCGTTCCCGAAACTGAATGGCGAGGGGGTGGGGCGGAAGGGACGTTCCGCGCAGGCGCGCGCGCCGGAAACGCATCCGGGACGCGGCGACGACGGCGCGCGGATGCCGCCCTCCCTTAGCTCAATGCACCCCAACTCGCTACAATGATCAATTCAGTTATCAATACTATCTGAGTTAAACACTTACAATACATTAAGAAGTTTAATTATTAAAAGAACTTTCAATTACCATAAGAACTTTATCGTAAAACAATAGTAAATAAAAAGCACCAATAAGAGCGTTTAAAATTTATTGTCGCGGCGTGTCAAATTATTGTTACAAAATACACTTTTACCAAATTACTTTCTTGTGAGTTCACTTTGAACGACATTCCTCGCAACTGAATGGCTATTTACCCTAATCGAACATGGCCTTACGACGGGACGGCGCTGCGTAGTACACGTGAAAGCACCGGAAGCAATATCTTTACATGAATACCGTGTGCTCGGCTCGTGCCGACACATTAATAAACGCTTCGAAGAAAGTCACTAGCACACCGAACAATATCGCGCAGTGCGCACTTTGTTGATGAATTTCGAGAATCCAACACGTGGGCTCTAGTTGCAAAATAGTCTTCCCGATGTTATGAGCCGGCAGAAAATATTGATTGACATAAAACTGTAACAACTATATTTTTGCCAATCGATAGCAAAGTCAAATTTTATTAATAAAGTTAATAGTACTTTATATATAGCACATGTATTAATTGAGCGCAATAATTCATTGATAGGAATTGATGAATGGTCTGTAAAAGGAATTAATGAATGTAATCGATAAAACATTAACGAAAGCAGGTATTGAGTGCATCGTCCGGCTACTCCGAGTAGGTAGGTAGGTACTGTATTGATCGATAAGCGCCACGCACCACTGTCGGCAGACAGTTTCCCGTTCGCAAGCAACGAGTTTAATGAAAAACATACACGAAATAACTGAATATACTAGTGGCACGTGAAATTAATAATTCCTAATTCAACCAGTAGCGTCCAGTCAATGACGCGCCAGCCAAACCTTGACCTAGTAAATGCGTTTGCCCTCCCCAAACATTGACGAGAATTCCCACAAGATAACACCGGAAGTGGGGCCGGACACCGGACAAACGATTCGTTATTGTGTCAAATTTCGAGTAACGTCAAAAAAGTGCTCGCAGTAACGAGGGGTTGCGCAGGAAAGAGGAAACACAAAAATAGTATCGACATGCAAGTCAAGGACGTGTTTTATAGATGTGTGAATAGAAGAAATACTACATAGACTAATGTGTATTTAACTGATGTGAACATTTTAGACGTCTCTATTACGAAGCTATTACAGTTAATGACTAAATTACCTAGTATGAGAAATCGAGTTTTCTAAAAATTAGTATACACCACAGAGGAATCATTGTAGCGACAACCGACTATTTGTGGAGTACTTACAAATTCTCAAATGGAGATAAGCTACTTTCTAAATGTTAAATTTGGTATGAGACCAATAAATATAAAAAAAAATATTTTGTAGAAATATATTTTTAGAAGATTGATACTTTGATTGGTACTTAAGTTCTATTTTTTACAGGGTCAAGAGGCCGTTAAGCGTGAATATTTAAATTCAGCATAGAGTTGAATTTCAATCTTCAAGCTGCTTGAGATAAGAACGGCCCAAAGAACTTGATGTGCTCTTGATTGTACAATAGTAAATAATAGGCTATTGCCATCGTTCTACGTACGTGAATCTCTACATGTGTAATTGGCTTCGGCATGTTTTCTTAAATTAATACAACAGAGGTAGAGTGTATACCTACAGACAACATTGTGATAGCGACAATCAGAGTAATGGCTCTTATAGAGGTACCTCTGGAAAAACTACTATGCTACTATGGAAACTCGTTCAGGTCAAGCTATTTGTCGACCCGCACCACGCTGTAATGAGTACATTGATGAGGTACATGTGCCAAATAATTATCGCAGCGGTAATAATAGTGCTTAAAAGTACCACTGAAATTTCAAAGTATCGAAAATCGGATGATTCATATGTTTGATGGTTCTTGATTTGCCTTTTTCTGCGCCCGAAACTTCAAACGTACTTTTTCAAATTTAAAGATCCTATATAGTTATACCAAACTTTACATTTTTTTCATCTATGAAAATCGTTTGTATCAAAAAAAATATCAAATGACTGATGGGAATAGAAAAAGTAGAATAATTATGTTCCGTAGCAAGCAGACACCGTGTTATCCACCCAACCTACCAGAAGAGCAGCGTGATATTTATGTATGTAAAAACGTTCACCTGCCGTTTTATTTTAAATTTTATATTGCTTACAAGATTATCTTTTCAGAAATAATTTTGCCGGACAATCACTCCAACAACTTGGGATCTGTACACCGTACTAAAACAATAAAATTAACCAGACCAAAACCAATTTAGAAAAGTTCGTTTTCCAAATTGCTACCAATTTAGGAAACGGACTACCACAAATTGATTCAGAGATCTCCTCATCGAGCGTCATAACTTGTTCTATAGATTATTACAGGTTAATTGTAATATGTTTCGTGTATGCTAATAATGTTCTAAGATGAAAGATGTAAAGGCTCTCGAGCCAACATAGCTTTTCCCCCCGTGTTATTTATTGAATTAATGCTTAAAATAATAAGTGTCTTACTCCAGTACTGTAATAGATTGACGAAACAGGCAGGTATAGTAATTAAAACTAGCTTACTTGAGCGTTCTCTCCATGGTGGACGTGCGAAAAATCTCCTCCTGGTCCAGCGACAGCACGCAGTAGATGTCGCGACAGCTTGCCGCTCCATGGCTGCGACCGGGTAAGTTCTTTGCTTCTCCTGTAACAAACAGTAACCTGGTCATACCAAAAATCGAGATGTTATTGCTTGGGTTTAAATTGGTTTAAAAGCGCGTCCATGTATTTTAAATGGTGTTATTACTAGCTCGTATATAATATGTATAAGATGGGCAAAATTAGCAGCGAAAAAATAGCTTGTCAATTGCAACAATTCAATATCTACTTAAAGTACTATTATCTGGTACACATTTCAATAACCAAATACCAACTTTGTTTAAAACAAATGTGTACAAGAAGAAAAAAGTGAGAAGCTCTAAGTTAACGCTCTAACGGGTAATTCTCGCGGAAATGCATCTAAATTATAAATAGAAAAAATTCTTTGTACGAAACAACAAAACTGTACAATTAGGCGAAGTTTGCAAAAATAAATTGACAACGCATTACTTCTTTAACAATCTCAATGACAACAATCTAAATGTTATTGTCGCTCGCAGAAACTTGAATGTAATCTTGTCTACTGATCTGTCAGTAATAAAGAGCTGGGGCCTTACCATGAACTCTTATTACAGTTCAGTATAGGTTGGTAACGAGAAAAAAGCGGGATAGTGATATATAATTCATGTAGAGCCGTCTCACAACGATTCATTTTAGGTCCTAAACTGAATCGTAATAGGAGTTCATGGTAAGGCCCCAGTACAATGAACTTAATCATAAACTAACTCGTCTCAACGATTTAAGATCATCTGACATTTGAATAAATATAGATGTGCAAATTTGCTTGCTTAGAAAATTTAATTGCCATGGATGATTCTATATTCGCGTAACTGGTGGACTAGTATAAAAAGGGCATAAATATAAAGTAT
Organism: Hyposmocoma kahamanoa; assembly: GCF_003589595.1. NCBI lineage: Eukaryota > Metazoa > Arthropoda > Insecta > Lepidoptera > Cosmopterigidae > Hyposmocoma > Hyposmocoma kahamanoa. Next base: position 13,234,286 of record NW_020653945.1, read on the forward strand.
TGAAGTGGACGATGTGGACTGTATGAGAATGGAGTGAAGAAGGCGACAAGATGACCACAAATATGTGAGAAATGCAAAAGCAAATACATATAATTTACGACACACATTCCACTGACAATCGCATCAAAAGTAATACGAAACAAAAACAGCAAAAGTATTAAAACAGAATATAAAACGCAAGGAGTTTGGGACGTGTATAAAAAAATTATGTAAAAATTTTTAAAAACAAAATGGTTTAATATTAGTATGCGATTGACAATGTACGTATAATGTAAGTAACTTGAAATCTGTGTAACTAAAACCAAATCAACAATGAATCTAACCATAAAATGAAAGCCAATGATCCGTAACCTCAGCATAACGTTAATCAGAAGTCACAGTACTCGGTGACATGATTATGACATGACATTGGGCGGTCAATCCTGAGCACCTAACGACGTCTCCAATTACATGGACTATTGGATTGCCTCGCCTTTCCCATGGCGTTGGCGTCACCAGTCGTCTATTTAAACAAAGCTATAATCATCTACATAGTAAAGTTTGTATAAAAAGTAACTATGTTTAAGAAAAAATCAGAGCAGTAAATATGATTGTTTAAAGCGTGTGTGTGTTTCAACTATCACGTGTCAGAGTCGTTATTGAAACACTGACACCGCTACCTGTTTCATTCACACCATATCTTAGGTCATCAACGTGTAACATGATACTATTTCCATGAATTACAGAAGTATTCTTATGAGTCTATGTCTTGTAGCTTACGAATTGTTGGCCTTGAATTTGCATTACAGAGGACTTTTAAATATTACATTTTATTGTGGTAGTAAAGGCAGCTGCGTTTGAAGGTAACACGCGATACAAGTAGTAAAATAATTGGCATTACCGTATGTAATGCAGGCACTCATTAAGACAGTCGTTATCGCAACTTTGAATTAAGGACCGAAATAATGATCTTAAAAAGGAAGGGTCGTTGGTTGCGCAAGAGTGGCGACCTCGTCGGATATCGCTTTATAAGGAGAGCCAAGGTGAGGCGACCAACGATATAAGTAACTCCTGCAGCTTCGCACTATGTGACTTGCCTGGCGCCTTTTTTATATGTACTTTGATTTCTACAAGGATTTCCATCAATGAAAGTAAAAAAGATAATGAGTTTTTGGGCTTCCGTTATAAGTGTTTTTATACATTCACGGAAGCAGTTAGTTTCCTTTTTTAAAGACTGTGTAATAAATTAACAATGAATTGTTTCAATCGTGCAAAAACGCAGCACCCATATGATGCAAATGATTAACGATCATCATTAGTGTTGCAGTCTTTCATCGCCTCTGCATTTCACATAATACACAAACCGCAAACTCGATAAAACAATTACGTTCTCACATTTTTCTTGCAACACATTTGTTACAAAGTTGCATAGTTGGAATATAATAAAAATGGAAAGAGTGCGTTAATTCCATCTCAATAAGAGTATAGAGTAATCGTGTACCGGATAATGCCATTTAAAGTAGAGTCCTAGAGTATGAGATAGAGATATCTTACATACACACATTAAAAGTGCCAATGGATGAATGGATCAAGGTATTTTTTGAAATATTTGATTAAACCTACTAAAATGAAATTAAGATATCTATATAAATTTATTAAGCTACTTATTTAATTTTAAATTATGAAATTTACCAAAAAAATCCTTGATGTTAAAAATACTAATTAAATAACCAGATTTTAAGGAATTGGCAAAAACGTGTTTCATCCCTACACACTTTGGATGTGTGTACATATGCTTAATGTCATAATGAACACAAGCCTACTTCACTGAATAAAGAATAACGTATTTATACTTTAAATGAAACTGGTGATTAACGACGAAATGGTGTAAATAAACGAGATGAATTAAAAATTTAGATACCTCTAACTTACGCCTACGTCAAATACTTTTATGACTATCGTGTACGACCGGCAATTACCTAGTGCATCATGGTAACATAACTGACACGTGATGCGTCATATAGTTCGCTCTATATAGATGACGTAACATTGACCACTGTTATTAATAGTGAATTGTGTTTTGAAATCTACTTCCTGGTGTAAGGAATCGCATAGGTAAAATAATAACCGTGACCGATAGCCCATTATATGCTGTACGTGCACCCGGGGCAGGTCACCCAAGGCACTAGTCTTTTGAGAACCGGATCAAGTCCGTTGTAAACGGGTTGATCTGGGGTCAGGTCCTGACTGAGAAGGTCCCTGTGCGGGCTTGCTAGCACAGGTTAAAGTGCCCTTCCCGCATAACCAAGATGTTGATAGGAAGGGTAACTATAAACAAAACTTATGTAGAAAGATATGGAGCCCATTCATTATATGTACATTTATATCAATTTACGATCAAACGTACGAATTTACCTGCTACATGTACAGCAAGTGGTTTCGAAATGTTAGCAAATACAGTATCAAGATCATCACGCAATCACATTACGACATGAAAAACCCAAAAACTTTCTTTAAAAAAAATCCATGTTAAATGGCTTATTATAGCGTGTGTAATTTAATAACTGATATGTAGATTTTATTGCGACAGTTAGGGCAGCTAAACAAAGGAAAAAACCTTCTAACGGCACCGTGCTCCCACAAATTCGTCGTAATTGGGCTGCGGGAGAAACTTGCAACAAACTGTACATAATTGCTGATGCAAAAACAACCGTCATCATCATCAACGTGACAGTAACACACGCCATCAAACTGGATCGTGGGAGAGAAACGGGAACTTCTGAATAATAGAATACCATCAGCCACTGAGGAAACGCACGTACTCGCTATTTAGTTACAATAGCGATCATTAAGATGTTTCCACACTCGCGCAGTGCGTGTAGCGATTGTTTCGAAATCGAGAGTACAAAAGTATGTTTGAAATATCTGAAACATGGGAACTGTTTGAGGTTTTATCCATGAGTAGCTAGCTACATTTTATGGTTGTTTCTTAACTTAGAAACACGCTGTTATTTCGGTACTCAGTAGGCTGTTGACACGAGATTAAGCAATCACACATTTACAAGATGAAATCACACATTTACATGATTTTTTAAGTTTCTGTTTATACTTCTTAGAGCGCTAAACCAATCGCAGTTTTGTCATCGATGACATGCAAGATGTCGCTGCATCTGGCAAAGACGATACAAACCGCCAATAATGTGATTATTGGCGGTTTGTATTGTCTGTATAGTCTAGTCGAGCTTTGCCCCACTCTAATAACTATTAAGAACTGTGGTACTCTCGATTGCTCATTCGTGAGGCATCATTACCACAACAGTACGCAGGAAGCGCTAAATTCCCGGACTTACGCAACGCGACCCTTTTTTCTCGCAATTCCCGGGAAGTAACAGCTCATGCAATTATTTAATTCTCTGTATGCGATGGTACCTTGCTGTGTTAGAAATAGTATAACGTATAAAGTTTTTTTACAGAAACTTCTTGCGCATAAATCTTTGCTTGTTATAATAATATTATTTAAAAAGACATTAAATATATCTACAAAACAAGCTCATCGGATTTTTTTCCCAAATCTATTTATTATATTTCAGTTAATTAATAGCTACGAATAACATTTATTTAATAACTAGCTCACAATCCATAGGTGGATTTAAAAACTAATTGCTTCAAAATTATAGTATAGTCGATTACTTTTTATAAGGTAATAAACAAAGGTCAGAATGAATTTTTAACCTGGAACGCGTTTGCTTTTGCGACTAATATAAATGCAAGTTCTCGTTGGCACAACCTCCGTAGTCAGTCTTCCAGAAGAGCTTTATCTAAGTAGTCACCCACGTTAGTACGTTCTAGTCATTTCGCAAGTGGGTAGAGTTGTGAAAGCCAGACTCGATTTTTGCAAAAAGACGCAGAGCACGACGACAATTTTTCAATATTATCCAGTTAGCGTTCACCGAGTTTGTCCGTGGTAGTAACGACTTGGCCGTAGTTTTTCTCGCGAAAGCGTGGCCCTTCATGTTTGCTGTGTTGGCGCCATTTCGTATAGAAAGTGTATATTGCCCGTTGTTGACAAAGCTTTCTCAGGTCGTGATAGTTTCGCGCACAATGGTAGGTAGACGCAGGCGCCGAGCGTTGGAGGTGGCGGCCCACAATGATGGATTACAATCTCACGCACGCACAGGTTTCGAATACCGAACTCGCCTACTTTACACGTATACTGCGCTTTATAACAACAGGTGTATCTCCTGCACATTTTTATTTGCCATTTCTTAGTTCAACATGAGATTTAACTATTTAATAAACCACAGATAGCACCTTAAATAAGTAAATAAAATAATAACATCGAAATATTGCTTTGCTTTGCTTCAATAGTCAATATCACCGATAAAAATGATAAGATAAGAAGGAAGGCATTACACTAAATCGCAGAAGGATTTTAGGTCATTTAGCACACCGCGGACAAATCAGTTTGTCCTTGCAATAATAAAAATGCAAATTGTTGTGATAAGTCAATGCACGTCGCGGTATATGCAGCGTGCAATAATATGTAGATTAGGTAGCTATTGACTTCAGTTACTATGTAAATTATTAATACATTCAGGAGTGTACATTATTAATTAAAATTACATGCAAATAAAAATGGAAATAAATTGACATGACATTCCGCGAACGCAATTGGGTTCGCGGAATTGCAGATAATTTAATTCCATTTTTATTACTATGTAATTCAATATATATACGCAACCAAAATGATATCGTAGATAGATTCTACACACAATGCTAATCTTATCAATGGTAATGTCAACAATTAAAAGAATCGTCAATGAAAATGTGAAATCCACATGGTAATATCGCCGATTCGCTGCGGCGGTGATAACGGTGACGATAATCGAGCTCGTTTTTCATTAACGGCCGGCGAGTTTCCATGAATGGGTGTACTGAATGGAAAACGCTCGGTTTGCCCCATTCACCAAGTGTGGCGACGGCGTGCACCGCTAGCGTTTCTATTCGTCGCGATGCCCGACGTAGGATATAAGTAACACATCGGTTCTCTGGTCTAGTAATACATTACGTAGCACTAGGTGTCACGATGCTCTACGTACGTAACAATGCTCTAGCCAGCAATGGCATTAAAATCATCGCATTAATCTGTGAGATTACAATCGGGAAGCGGCCAACTTGATATTTTACTACATTATTGTAATGTATTGCATTTTCGCATACCTATACCTATCGCGGTAGTTGAAAAACATTATCAATAAATACTGAAGGATTTTCAAAGCACACCATGCATGTATGTAAACGTGAGCGAATTCATTGGCGCTATTAATTGTATTAACAGTAGTACTGTTATTTGGCCCGAGTAATTGGTTCATTCATTACTGATTTTTCGGTATGTGGTGTATGTGTGTGTGTCGTTTGTAGGTACTGTACCGGATTGGAGCAGGTACTTTAACTAATTCAATGCAACGTCCGAGTGTCCGTACTCTGTACCGGAAAGCGTCAATGTCAGTCGGGTTGTACGGCTCATTGGTTATAAGAGAACAAATGCAGGGAGAACCTACTTGGTTTTGTAGTCAGTGACTATTAGGAAGCAATTAAGTGCGGGTAATCTGTTTGATTTGCCATTTGATTAACGCTAATGTTGGTTGGTGGACTTGAAATGGTAACGCCGTAAACCTCAAAGTGTTTTGATATACAATGTTTTAAAGTAAGCCTTCACCTTGAATAAAATCAAAAGTTAATTACACGTAAATATAAAAGATTTTCTCATCGATATTAGAAAATTACTATTTTTCAGTACATTCAAATGCGATAGTACCGTAGTCCATAGTTCTTTTTTTTATATTTAGACTAGAAGGGCTCAAACACGATACAATTTTTGTTTGTATTATGAAATTACAAATGCTTTGAATAAAAATAAATACAGCTAATACCATATTCTTGTCCGACTAGTAAAGTTATTATGCAAAACACAAAATTAATCAAGTACTTAGACGGGGGTCAGTTAACGCGGTTGTTATCAGGAAACATTTCCAAGTTATCATGCTCATGTACAAATTACCTAATGCCTATGTTTAACTCGTATCGTGTGTAAACATCCGAGGACTTGTTTCGACAGGAGCACATTGGCTGGTAATCAGAAACCGCTGTTTGTTCAAGAAACAAGACGCGACACGTCTTATTTATAACTTCACTGTTTTGCGAATAGTTGTTTTACATTAGACCTCAATGAACGTTCTAATTAAGCTCAATTGGCCACTTTTCAATACCGAAAACCACAATACAATTTTCTTTCTATGCGAAATATCCAGGAGATAAATATGAAACAAATGTAATTTTGTCGCGACAGCATGCGACAGGTGCCTGATTTATGGTCATGACACAGACAACGCAAAAAATAATAGGATACAATAAAGTGCTGTCTATTCAGGTAGGTCGATCAAGGTGGTAAGAACAAAGGTGCGGTGCAGATAAGGCACAGGCGCGGCGGAAGTTGCCATAAGCATAAAGTCGTCGCGTTTATCGGCACTCAACCAACGCCATGCCGAGACGACGCTGCATCGCCTACGCCACGTACAAAAGGATATGCGTGCGCACAGGTACTAATGGTTAAAGCACCATTTAAAATTGCATTCAAGTAAAATATGCAGTGCCTTATTATAACAGGAATGGAATAATCAGTGGCTTAAGCAATTATGATTCTATTTTATTTTATAAGATCTCCTTAAAAGAAACACATTCACTTATTGCGTTAATATACATATTTATGCCATAATAATAGGGGTTAAAGTATGAAATTGCCGATTTGTACTGAAA
>NW_020653945.1:13281080-13327295 GCF_003589595.1 Hyposmocoma kahamanoa
TGTGGCATTTATTTGGTGCAATAAATAATATATAATTTCGATTAAAACACAGCTTAGATCCGTAGACATGTTAAGTTGAACCTGTGCATTTTGTGCACTGTGTCAGTATGGAATCCATTTCCATGAGCTCATACGACTAGGAGAAATATAAATGCGTATAAGGTGTAACTCTTAGAATAATAACGCATAGAAACCTAGTCCGCACACGCTAAGTGAGGCAAATTGAAGCGCTCCCAATGGGCCTACACGAGCGGGCGGGCCGTCAGTGCTCAAGGTCAACTTGCACCGCGAACAGCTCCAGAATTTTAGCTAAAAATGACGAAATATGCGGTAAATGAGTGTAAAAATACGTCAGACAAACATAAAATAGATACTAACATCACATTCCACAAGGAAGTAACGCGTTTCAACTTGTATTTTTATATAAATATTCACTAAAACCGAAAATTAACCTACATGAATTAGATTTTTGCCTCACTTGTGACAGTTCGTTTGATATGAAACTATCATTCTATGCGTTATTATTCTAAGGTGTAACTATTATAGCTCGTTATCAATAAAATAAAAACAGTCTCGACTGCGCAAAAATATAGAAAACGGAAATAAAATTAAAGTAATAGAAGGCAAAGTATGTCAAAATTATTATCAGGTTTCTTACCACGATAGGACTTCTTTTTAATAAAATAAAATATAATAAAAATTGCTACAGATTTGTAGGGATCGGTGATCGGGTAATGTCGATTGCGTCTTCGTGCTTGAAAGTCGGGTCAATGACCGCTATTGACAAGTTAAATGGTACAATCTATAAAATTATGAAATAAAGACGGTATAAAATTTTAATGTTAAAAGGTTATTGAAGATACTTTAATCAATATTGTTAGTCTCCACCTAAGATACCGTTCAATATTTGAATTTTAATATATTTAAAGTACCTGTCCTATATCTTTTATTAATTTGGCTATAATTGTATTTAATGTTCGATTTGAGTTTTATTAATTTGGTTTTTATATTACTTTTTATACTTCATTTTGTTTTTACTAATTACGGTATAGAGCAAGAAAACATTTCGTAGTCCGTTTAACCTTGCTCAAATAGAATCATACATAAGTTTATCAAATAATATTTAAAGTTTTTTGTTACTTATTAAAGCAATTTGTGATCCGTGCACAATCTATGGAATCTATGGAATTAATAAGTATAGGATTTATACAGTAGGTATCATCATATTATGTGTATTTAGTTATATTTGAATATCTACATGAGATGGTTATTACAGTAAAATTTCCTATAATTTTATTTCACTTTTTGGTAATGGGCCGCTATTACCTTAATGTGTAAATAATTGCCATGTTTAATCTTTTTCATTAATAGCTACTTTCCAGTTTCCAAATGAATTTTATAGCTCTCGTCGTAACCTACAATCCTTTAAAACTATACGCCCATAACAATATAGATTGCATACCTAACAACAAACAAAACCGAATGAGTAATTGATGATTGTGGAAGTAGTTTAAAAAAATTTAACAATAACAATTATTAAACGTTTAGATAAATAAGTATTCATATATTTCCAGAATATTGGTTCTCCGAAATACCGAAGGTTCTCAATTTTTTATATTTGTTAAAATTGAGTAGATAGTTAAACGAAATTAACGTTTTTTATTGTCATATTGTTTGCCTATTGTTTGAATCCAATAGCAGGTACTCATATTTGTTCGATATTGTTATGTTGACCTCATGATGGGCTTTTACCCCCATAATGTTCTATTAATTTGCATAATATTTATAGGTATATGTGAACTTTGTTTATAAATGTATTTTAACCGTCTATTTAATTTGGAATTTTGGTTCTGTTGCCGAATTCTTCGTCATCTTTCTTCTTGTTGCTTTCGTCGCGACGTCTAATATATAGATATCAAGTACCTATATTACATAATTAATGTTATGTATCTTATTTATCCTCTTAAAACTAGAACAATGCGACAAAACCATATTACAGAAATATATGTTTCTTTTGAATTACTCGGGATGATTGTGACCTTCTGCAATTATTGTTAAATTTGTAGTTAAGTACATTGATATTTTCCTTATTCATCTTGTTTTCGAAGCAATTATACTCAAAAAAAGTTTGAGGATCTTCTGCTCGCATATACAATGTGGGAAGCCCGCAGTCCGCAGGTCTGACCAACATAATATGTTATACATATAGCCGTCCGTGACTAGCGACCCAACGAGTTTCTCTGAAGGCGGCGACGCGCACGGTCGTGCATACACTGTCAACCACTATAACTTATTTACCTTCAGCCGCCGAGTGATCGCGGAACGTGCCTGAGTCTCAATTGGTGCAATCATCCAGTTGAGCGTAAACAAACCAGTGAGTATTAATGCTTTATATAACGCATCGCGCTAGCCGGCCGGCAAAAATATATCCGTCATTACATCTTCCGTGGTCGGTCATTCCTGCCATTGCCGTGAACAACAATGTATTAAATTATATCAGGTACGCATAATATAACAGTTTGTTTATATAGTGCCACATAATTAGCTTTGGGAGTACACGTACTAAAAAGTACATTCATGCATACAAAAATTAGGTGTATAGGTACTATTTATGAATCTTTTCCGGAGACGTCGACTGATACGTGCTCATGCTTTTGTAAAAAAAGTTGAGAAATTCAAAAGATTCAAAAATGATCCATTTGTACTAATAATGTAGTCCGCATTGAAAGGAGTACAGCAACACATACTTGAATTGTGCATTGGTTAGCTTTATTTTTAATTTTTTTCACATGTAAATCGCAGTCTTACTTTGAAGCAAAGTACAACACACGTACATAGTACTATCACGCTTGTCTTCCATGCAGCCAAGCACCAAAAGTGAGGTCAAGGTTTTTGTTTCTTAATCAAAGTGTATCAATTCTCAGTTCAACATCGGATAGCCCCTAATTTTGGCACCTATACGTATCTACCCGTTTATATATGTTGGCAGACATTCTTTATTCATTGTCCCAATTTGTGTAAGACTTTTCATTTTCATCCACTCACAAAATCGCATTGCATAATTTTCATTGATCTTATCAGAATACCTACCCATCATCTTACATCTGATGGTCTTTTAACTTTCATTTAATCCTTTGTATAATTATTTCATCTTCTATTTATGGCTACTTATCGTACGTTTAAATCGTAACTTAATTATCTAAAAAATATTTATATTGAAAATGAAACTATTATGATTAAATAGTATACAGGATGAAAACACAGTCAATCGTGATCAATCATGGACTCTGGAAAGAACCCGAACAAATTATACTATTTAGACATATATGATTTAGACCCGAAAAAATAGTTAAATTTCAATGTGTAGCAATCGCGACAACCTAAGAACTCTACGAATATTAACATAATTACAAGTCTTTCATAAATCATTTTGCAGTGTTTCATTAAAAGAAGACGGCAAAAAAATGGTCACGTATTATCGTGATCTCTATTTAAAATGGTGAACATTAACGTAATCGATTAACACAATACTAAGAAACAGCTTTTGTTTTCCTGTTCTCAGATAACTTTAGGTTTTTCCATAATCGATAAACAAATGTTAGTCACATAGCATGTAATGTTTGGGATCATGTATGCGTTATTATTCTTATACCAATTACTTGTTAAGTTTGTGATTACACGAGTATGTAGGTACCTACTTACACAAAAAATAATCTAACTTTTCGTACGAAAGTCTACTGCGATATTTCGATCTTAGTTGATTTTGTGTTCAGTTGTTTCTCTTCCCGAAACTGAAAGTGAACTAAACCAGAAGTAAAAAAATAAATATTACTTTATTTATATTATCGACTTTAATGGTAATAAGTTATTAAAGGGCAGAAACCTACGCCTGGATCTTTATTGACCATTTTGAAAAGTCGCCCGTTAACATTTAGATTTCGTAAGCGCCCTTTGTACATATATACTTAGATGCAAATGCTACAGTAGTCGTAACAAGGTCAACACGAATACATTTGATAGAGTTTATGCGTATACAGCTGTTTTTACTATTTCTAAACATATTTAACATAACGTTAATACTTTGTATTGTCAAATAGTTACAAGGGAGCAATTTACATATTACAGTTAGAGAGTTCAATCTAAATTTTAATATGTAGGATACACGCATTTTAATTAGATATTTCAAAACCTAGCTTATTGAGATAAAACCATTGGTAAATTAAATCAAAAGTATATCTCTGAGCATTTAAAATTGTGTAAGTAAATTATTATAATATAAACACATATGACGTGACACGAGGTTTATATATAAATAGTTAATTAAATAGAAACAGGTTCACTCGAAAATGAAGCTAGGACGGGTTATACAACTTTGTCATGTATGGATGCAAGTAACTAGTTATACTGGTGTACGTAGGTACAATAGAGGACTCGACCAATACCAGTTAGCTCCGATAGTTGTGAGGTGCGCGGCGAATGCATCCTATACTTATGTATGTACTTTGCCAGCAAATTTAATTGAGAAATAACCGAGCCAGTTATCTATCGATTTATATGCAATGCAATCTAGATTGTTGGTTTCGACGGTGGTTTGTCTAAGCAGTTGAATAAACCTGAATACGCCTAATGATATTATTTCTTTAATAGAACTGTTTAGCGGAAATGGTACTTACGCTCGTCGAATTCTGCTCAATTTGTCCTGTTAATTCAATTATTTGTTTATATTTATATATATTTTATTATTTGAAGGTAGTCTCAGTAAATATTTTTGTCTTAGATGTTCACTGGCAGTTTTAACATGCAAGGTTAAAAGTAGTGTTAGCCCGGACATCACACCACTCACGCGCACTCATAAATAGCTATGGCCCCTTTACGCTATTGCAGTATATTGCTAGGCGTTTTTAGTGTTCCTCATAATTCTTTTATTTGTATTAGTCTCGTACCAGTGTGTTTGTAGCATCATTGGCCAAATACATGTTAATTTATCTATACTTATTCTGACGCGTATATGTAAATCGAGGGCTTGTTTACCTATAGACAATTCGTTGTTTCAGATGAGCAGGGTATTATCTCAAAAACACAGACTTTCAGGAGAGCAATTTCAAAGTTTCTTCTAGCATTATTTCAGCCGCTATTGTTATTTGGTTCTCCACATCTATATGTATTTAAAGCCTACATAATTAACAGTATTTTCGAATATTTCTTATTCTTATTCAGTTCCGTGGTTTCGACAAAATCCTGAAATTGTTCAGATGTCTATAATATTACCCTTTTGAACATAAAACATTTGTAATTCAGAATTTTAACTAAACTATTCACGCCTAATACTTTTAAATGAAAGAAGGAATAATATTCAATTCGATAAAACTTTGGGGAACATAGTAGCATCTCAAAAAATGACTCTGTACTACAGGTTACCATACCAATTCAATGAAAAAAATATCCCAAATGAAAAAAAGGTATTACCTTGAAATAACCGTCTTCGTTTTAGAAATAAATATTTTTCAAATACAGTTATCTTATAATGAAGACATGCTGTGTTTTAGTTTGAATACCCTATTCAACGAAAGACGACGCCTTGACGACTACAGCTTCGTGTGTAATACTGAATACGACTGTGTTGCTCAATGTTTGGGGCCAATACGTGCATAAAGTTCAGTGATACTACCCTGCCCCCCACATTATTTCACGTCCGATGGTTATAAGACCCTGTTCGTTAGAAAGATCTCGATTTTCTTAATAGGATTGCATTTTAAAGTAAAAAGTAAAAATTTTCGAGTTGTAAGTTTATAAGTATCTACCCAAACTGTTTTCAAATTACCTATAAGATATTGTTATTATTAAGTGTGGCCTCTTTATCTTAGTTCTATTTTATGTCACTACAGCATGTTTTTCAAATTTGGTAATTATTTTTTTTTTTTTAGTGTTAGTTATTTTATGTATGCGTTATAAGAAAATGTACATGTGTGAAGGTTTTATAACTCCTTCAAGAAATTGGGTTATTCACTGACTATAAACGCAATTTTCAGAACATGGGGCCGCAATGGCTGACATTCGTGTGTGTGTGTGTCTTGGCTGCCTCGACGACGCTATCGGAAGCCTTTCCCACGCAGGAAACTTTGGTTGTAGCTAAGAGTGAAACGCCGGTAAGAAAAGACTATGACTATTTATAATTTCAGAGTTCAGATTTTCGTATATAATGAGTATGTAGGTACTTTGATCATACACTTTAAATTACGTGTGTAGAATAGATATTAAAGATGTTGGACAGGTAACAACTTAAAGCGAAACGGTATCATCGTATGATTGCGTAGGCTTTGAAGCATGTGATATATAGCGGAAATATTAATTAATATTTAAACATTTGCCTTTTTAAAAAGTGATAAGTTCCCTAACGTATTTGTTACGGAATACGGGAGAGAATATTTTATTGAAATGTATCTAATAACAATAACAATCGAATGAAATTGATTTGATGAACGTTTACTACCTTGTAAAAATGAAATTTTAACGTAACCTTATGTTTTTTTTTATCTAGAGCGAAGTTTAGTCAATCGTGATTAGTTCACTACCGATATCTTCAGTTTTAAGTATTAATTTAAAAAAAAACAGCTGATTTCGTATGTTATAATGTCAAATAACGGAATTTCCGTGTGGTCAAATCGTCTATTTGGTTGCAATCACCTTAATCATCAACAGTTGGACAATTGTTACTTAGCAATAATACTTTTGAAATTTACCTTATTTTCTAGAGTACAACACCATCTGTATCAACCAGCCATGAACAATCATCAACACCACCATCAACAGAACGTCCTCTCCTTCCACTGAAACTCACAGAGATGGACGTCAGATCTGAAGTAGCGATGAGATATGCGCATACGGCTGTAGTCACCACAGTGAAGAACCCAGCACATCGCGCTCAGGAAGCCACTTTCAGGGTCTTGTTGCCGGAGACTGCTTTCATAAGTGGGTTCACTATGTGAGTAATAGCGAGTACCATTCTTTCTTAAATACTACTACGTATACCCACTTTCTGTTGCATGGATTTACGATCTGTTTATCCTTTTGTAAAGCGTAAATAAATATATAAAAATATTTATGTGCACTCGTAGACTTGTGTAGGTATGTGACCTTTTAATAATTCTTATAAAGTTTGAGAATGTTAGATTTGACGCCGCCATATTGTTTTGCACAATTAATATTTTCCAACTGATAACAGGAATATTGCTCACAGAATTATAACTTTATTTCTAAAAAAACTGACCTCTGAATATTGTGTAATTACATCTATTTGCCAAGTTAACAGAAAGTGGGTGACACCCAATAAACCGGATTCATCCTCTAATTTGCTACCCTTTGAGGTGCAATGTTTTCTTCAAATTTCATTTCCTCCTCCTTTTTTTGAAGTCTTCTAGTATCCAAAAGTTCTATACTTACGGTGAAAAATGAACTCTTACGGTGTTCGGTCTATATCCGTCCTATTCTTGTTGTATATGAACTACTACGAACAATAGCATCGTTATCCATAAAGTCGTGTCACCTCACAACTGATAATTGGTTGTCTTATATCGCAAAAAAACAGTGACGATGTACGCATACGCCGTGGCTAATTTATAGTGTGACTTCTTAGATATTTTAGGCAGTGATTCTACCTATCAATACAAAAAAGTATATTATACTGTATAAAAACACAAAACCTCTATTACCATACCATCTATTTCATTATCATCATCATATATATATCATAGGGGTCGAATATTGTACAACTTGTCTGTTAGGTACTTAAGTGCTACGTAATGGAGAAACACTCGTGTATAAAAACAAGAGCTTAGCTTATGTAACACTGTGTTTAATCTGAGGAATTTCAAACAGAAAATGTGTTAAGGATGTCCTTTATCAAAAAAAAATTTTGCTACTGCTTTTGCATACTGCAGATGGATCTTAAATTCGTTTCATAGGCTCTCAATTATCACCAGAGTAGGCACATGCTTCGTCCCTTTTGTCTTTTTAGCAAAACTACCTGACGTAAGTGGCTTGTATTTCGCTACTAAACTATGACGTTACTATGACGTCATAGTTTAATAGCGAAGCAAATCTGAAATAAAAATATAATTTATTATAAGGTCATATTATTTGTAATTCATGATTGCACAATGCCAATATTTAATTTATTTTGCACCTCACTAGCTCGGAAAGATTTTTTTCTCATATCGTTTTTTGCATGCTGCACCACACTGTTTCCCTCGATGAAAAAAAAAAAGATAATGATACGCAGTTGACTACGCGATTTGTCCGTATAAGATGGATAAAAATGATTTGTCGTACATTACTTATTTATGTAATATCGTTTGATATTACATAAATAAGTCGTATCGTTGGTATATTTTATTCTTACTATTGTTGACATTTAAATTGACAATGATAACTACTTGTGTTTATTAAAATATTTTAATTAGTCAAAGAACTAAAATAATTTCAATAATCACTTCATCACACAAAATAAAAGTACAAGCAAGAATAAAAATAGATGAGGTGTAAATTCAGAACGCATCAGACGATAAACTTTTTCTTTTAATTAAAACGGATGCTTTAGAGTTCAATTGTTTTTCTTTCATCTACCATTTTCCTCGTTATAGTGAGGTGAAAAGTTGTGTGTTTCGCTCGGCACCAAAGTTGTTTTGCGTCTCGTGCCTTGAAACCCTCGCTACGCTCAGGAATCTATTTTTGAACCTCTGGCTTCGCTCGTGGTTCAATCTTAGCTTCCTACGACGCCTGCTCAGGGGGTCTACTCTCGATCTCCGTCCGACATCCGTCCGAAACAATTACTGCCAAATAAGCAATAATTGACGAAATGAAAAGACGCATGATGCGAATGAAGCTTCATACTGGATACTTGTCTTTTAATTTTGTCTAATATTACTTATTTGACAGTAATTGTTTCGGACGGATGTCGGACGGAGATCGAGAGTAGACCCCCAGGTTTCAATACAAGCACTCGCGTCAAACAACTTTGCAGGCTTGCACAACAAATAACTATTAATATAAGTTAAACAGCTCATATAGCTAGCTTTCATTCATGCCCGGTGTAAAATTGTAAAATTTAATAAAAATTAATATTCATCTCTTTTGAACTGTGTTCCGGGTGACGGGCGCAGTGGCAATGCCCCTCAGATCTTTGCAATTTAAAGGGGTTGAAAAAAAAGGTGATTGAATAACAAACATCCAAACAAACTCCGATCTATTGTATTCGTAGTATCATAAATTATGTTATAACTTCTAGCATTTTCCGTATCTTGTTTAGGATCCTGGATGGGACACCGTATAAGGCGTACGTAAAAGAAAAGGAAGAAGCCAAACAAATTTTCAATGACGCCGTTTCGCATGGCTTGGGAGCTGCTCACATCGCTGCTAAGTAATTTAATATTTTTAAATCTCTGTCTCCTTCTTAAAGTTCTCTGTTTGTTACCCTTCTAAACCCTTCTGGGTTTTTTACAAACGTGGTTCTGCCGCACATGAAAACTTGTGGTTCCAAGTTGTTTTGGTTCATGTGTACAAATTACGTATTAAAATCCGTCTTGTATCTAGGGCATAAAATAGTATTGTTATTAATTTTTTACAAATAATTAATATCAGTTATACAATTGTCTCACATAAATTGAACTGGGTTTTCCTTTTTGACCGAAATGTGAATATGCAGCTTAATTCAATACATTTTCACTTTTATTGACTAAATGAAGTAGATGATGTTACTATTACTAATATTATTGTTTGAAATAACGGCTTACATAATAATATGTACAAAGAGAAACAATACATTAAAATATCAAAATGGCGTAGGTCTCTTAAGCCGATTATAGAAATTTCTATATTATGTGGGCTTGTGCTATGTTTATAGTTCATTCGCGGTGAAGCTGAACCGTGTTACTGGATCATAATCTTTTTCCAGGGCACGCGATTCAAATCATTTTACCGTATCAGTGAACGTCGAGCCAAACAAAACCGCAGTGTTCAACCTCACGTACGAAGAGTTACTTGGCCGTCGCAACAACGTGTATAATCACGCCATAAATCTGCATCCCGGTGTAGTGGTACCAAAGTTGACGGTGACTGTACACATCAAGGAAGCTCAGAAGATCACTGTGCTTAGAGTGCCTGAAGTTCGCACTGGAAATGAGATTGATGCCACGGAAACTGACACACGTACGTATAGTATATATAATACAGAATAAAAAAAGCGTAAGGCGTCTTCTACATTTTCTTATTGCATATTGGCGAATTAGAGCGATGCCACACCTTGCGTTGCGGCTCCTGAGCGGTGACACTGGGTTGTACTATACATATACATATAAATTATAACTACATGCCACATAATGCGTTGAAACGGCATGCGGTGCCGAAGGGGCCAGGGGCTTTACCCGCGTTCTGCGTCCGACATCCGTCCAAAACAGTTACCTACTGTGAAATGAGTACTCGACCAAATTAACAGATGCATGAATCGCATGATGCGAATGAAGCTTCATACTTGACATGGGCTTTTGTTTTGCACGAGACTATTTGACAGTAATTGTTTTGGACGGAGGACGGAAGTAGACATCCTGTAGTGCTTGCACGACACGCCGTGTTTTGCGTGAGAGCTTTATATCGATCTCGCGCAAGTCACGTACTACTGTGCTAGACCTAGAATCGTGGAGGGGTGCTGCGGTGCACAAGTAAGCGGCCCGCGGCGTTACGTTGCGACACCGTATTGCTCGTGTGCTACATGGCACTTACCTAGGAATAGAAGCAATTAATAGAAATGAACACAAAATGTTTTTCTATTACCCAAATATATAACACAGATCTAACTGTTGTATATACCATTGCTTTTCTGGGAGGTGAAGGTTTCTGATGTGCTTCCACTATGATAGTACATATTACAGAAGATACTAATTAAATATGAAAATGTTTACAGCAAACTCAGGCGCCGTTATCGATCGCGGTCACGACGACCGGGAAGCTACCATCACGTTCACGCCAGACATCAACGAACAGCGCCGTCTTATGGAAATATATGCCGTGAGTTCCACCATTTGTACCATTTACCTTCCGTAACTACGCGGTCCAAGGAGAATCTTAGACTCGGATAGTAAACATCTCACTTCTATCGTGCGCCGTCACTGTTCAGCAAATTGGCCTTAGACTATTCCATCCTCTAAGAAATTGGTGGATTCTCGAAACCAGCTTTTGTTATGACGCCTTGCGTTTTGACATTGGGTATGAAAGCAAAAAAATCTTATTAAAAATAAGTAATTAGGTATTTTTCATACGGGACGAACAAGTCGTGAACCTGGTTATGAAAGATACGGCTATCCGTAAGAAATTATATTTGATTATTATTTATTTATTTAAACACTTTATTGTACCACAAAGTAAATTACAAATTTTAAGAATCAATATAAAATAATGATGTGCAAAGACGAGCTTATCCCATAAAGGGATTTCTTATAACTAACCTTTGAAAAACTGAAAGGAAAGTTGGTTTTCGCGTTAGCAACATACAAATAAATAAATAAAGAAATTGAATGCTCAATAAAATACTCAGATAAATTTATTATACCAAATGTACATATGAATACATATATGTATATGTTGATACACTAATATAAAATTTTATTTTTTTTATTTTTTATTTATGGCTCAATAACAGACATCAGAGACAAACAATATAAAAAAATCACTTAAAAATTAATACGGTATATATATGTATATATATATATTATTGTACACAGATGTATATATATATATATATATATACATCTGTGTACAATAATAGTAGATATAAATGATACAAACGGATTTAAACGGGCGCTAAATTAATTATTATAAAAAAACAAAAATAATACGTTATTCACCAATCGTCATCACCATCAATAAAGGATGGAATAATTATTTTTAGTATTTGGATTAACTACATCAGCGTCGAGCTTGCTGTGCAAATCGGTTAACAAATAAGCCTTCAATAATGAAACTTCTTAAAACTTACTCATTTCTATAAGCCGTTTTGAAAGAAATATTGAAAATTTTATTTTATTACTAGGAGAAAAGCAAGGAGTCACAACACGGTTTATGGCGGCCGCAATCTGAACATGACAAGCCGATTGACGGCATACTTGGACAATTCGTCGTGCAATACGACGTCGACCGGCCCAAAGACGGAGAAATCTTGGTAAGTTTATACTTATATAGATAAGGATAAATTTATTTGCAAAAAATGCAATTTTATAAAGTAAGCTACAATGTAAATACCAAAGTACAAATTAACAGCGGACCCCGCACTAATCTCTAAGCTTGTATCGCGGGATCCAGAATGGTAGACAATAACTTATCTTTACTATTACAAGAGCCAATATTTAGTTCACAGCACTATTACAATGTTTTTTTTATATAGAAAAATAATGCGCATTTGAGCTTCAACTCCCTGATGGAAAGTGACGATAAAGTCGACTGTGGAGTACTAGCACACCTAAATAATACCCATTCATTTTTTATGTACAGCAGTACTTTTTACTTTCTTTCTTGATGTGGAATTTGGTTACATGAATCATTGATAATTTACGTACTTTATTAGATTATAGACAATATGTAATACGTTCTAGACCTTTTTTGTGTGCTCTACCTATATCGAAACTATAAAAACAAATAGTTAGAAGTGACGGGGATGCCATGGTGATGCGGTTGCCTAATTCTTCCATTTTTTTAAAGTGAATAAACAGACTTGCTCTTAACCACTACCTAACCTTGGAGCATAGATAGATAGGGTCTACGATGGAACGAGGTTCCCCAGAAGATGCCTATTCAGTTGTACCTTAAAGAGAAAAATTTTCATGATTACTTGATTAATGGTTTTTCGAACTTTGTTATAACAGAGGCAGTAGCAGTACTGCCATATTTGTGTCTATAAAAATTGACACCCCTTTCAGGTAAATGACGGTTACTTCGTACATTTCTTCGCACCTACCGCCCTTCCGCCACTGGCGAAGCACGTAGTATTCGTTTTGGACACTTCAGGCTCCATGTCGGGCCGCAAGATCAACCAGCTGCAGCAGGCCATGCACACTATTCTCAGCGAACTTAACCCTGGGGATTATTTCAGCATCGTTGAGTTTGCCTCCTCCGTTACGGTAGGTTTATTAATTTATAGAAATAGAATTATTTACTCCTAGAATAATCAACACAGTACACATGCATTTTATAATAATAATAATAATAATAATACTGATAATGATAATAATAACAACAAGGATTTGGAACTAAATATATATACCGAGTTATATATGCCGCTGGAATCAGCTTATGTTTCTGATTCCAACGGTATATATAACTCAATGTGACCCAAAAGTGTCGCTTATCCCATTTTGCCTTTCAAGCGTCGATATATAGAGTACAAAGCGTGTAATATTCGGTACTCGTTGTCTATAGTATAGTTCAAATTTCTGTATTAATTCATATTATAATGACTGTTTGTACCAAAAAAAAAAGAAAAAAATGAGCTGTGCTGCTAAGGAAACCGTGCCGTGACCCACTTAGCTTGTTGCCGTCTTACGTCAAGTGCTACTACGCTGATTTTCAGCGGATCCGGCAACAGAACTCACGTGACACGGAACATAGTAGCCGTCACAGATTAACTCTAAAGAAAATGACACAAGCACATATTACTTTAAACACAAAATAAGTCTATTCCATTAGGGCGCGTTTATTCGACGCGAATTTCATTGGGCTCATGTCACTTATACATCGTAGCCTGTTTTCCGAGTCTCTTCAAGCTGGCGAACCGAACATTTTATCGTAAAGTACCATTAGCGGCGAGCTTGATAACGTTAAGACATTTGTCGACGGACTGGTATCGTTGCTCGTTTCGAGCTATGCGATCGACCATGCTCCGCATTCGCAATCGAAATATTGAATAACGAAATCGTGATTTTTGGTTCTGAGATTGCTTACTCCGAACGAAGAAAAACAATGGTATTGGATTTCAAACTTTGTGATAACACTAGTATGCATGCACCTAAGACATAACGCGCTCACGACGAACTGTACTGACCTAAAATTCAGACGTAATATAACACTTAAAGGGATTCGTTAATAAACTGATAAACGGGTGAAGCACGCGGAGTTTTCAACGTGCAGCTCGGCTCGCTGTACTGACTATACTCACATCGTACCGTTGTTGTCGTTATCGTTACGTTACGCTGGTATACACTAGTCAGTCACCACCTTATTACTATGTATATTAACAGTCTTTTTTTCATTACATTTTATTGAAATGGTATGCTGAAAAAGACTAATTAATATACATATATTAAAAGCTTAAAGACTAGGGGATGAAGTTAGATCCAATTAGGGCAAATTTAGGCAAGGAATGCGGCCAACCCTTACTTTCTTAAGATTTTTCGATGTCTAAGAATACTTCTAAAGACAATATCAAAATGAGATTTTGATGAGAATTTGGGTTGGTTTGAACATTTTAATTTTGTCGGTACTTATAAATATTTTTACGCAAACGCATAGACGCAAATTGTTATCTAACATTTCCAGGTTCATGATCTGAAAGAAGCTCTGGAGGAACCAACTAGGAAGGAGTATAATTACTATAGCTGGGACTATGAAAAGCCAGCCACCCTACTGCCGCCTTCCCCCGCAACGCCGGAAAATATTTCCAAAGCTAAGGTCATTGTCAGTCGCATGACTGCTGACGGCGGTAAGTTGGCATTAAATAAAAAGTTTAACTTGTTTAAAGATATGCATGAAATCTCGGACAATTACTATAATGGCATCAAAAGTATGTCTAATAGGTATACAAGATCATCAAATGACATATTGAAATTACATTGTAGATAGCGAACATCGTAACCAATCATGAAAAAAACCTTGTCGGAAATTTCACAAAATAATTATCACTAATTACAGGTTTCTTACCATGCACGGTATGAGTTCTTTTTGTTTTCCCAATATTTCATATCACTACATATACTTTGGTACGAGAAGTCATCGAGATCACAAAGTAGGTACGAAACGTTTAACCGTGAAGATGGATTTAAACTATCCAGAGCGGGGAATGTAGTGTTTAGTGCGTACAATAATAAAAACAAATGGCATCTCGGCAAAAGTGAGTGACTGCTAAAGTAATCGATATGAAGGTAGTCACCGATAGCGAAAGAGGGTAAATAGATATGTCTGTTCTTATCGCTGTTATATGTCGCTACCTGTCAGCCCGTGACCAAGGAAGAACTCATACCGTGGTAAGAAACTTGTAATTACTGATAATCATTTAGTGAATGACCACGAAAGCTTTAAATTCTATATTTCACAAAACGGTTTGAAGGAGTGACGGCTGTCCGTACTGCGTTACGATATAACGTAGGCTATACCTCAATTAAAGAAGATAATTTGTACCCACAACACAATTCTAAATCTTACGTATTCTTATCACAGGCACAAATATTGCATCCGCGTTAAATGTAGCTGTCGATCTAATAAACAAAGGCGTGGGATGGAAACCAGAAACAAATGCCACCTCCTCGACTACTCCATCAACCATTGAACCTATACCAGAGCCTGCTGAAAGGAAGCTTGCTGAAGTGAAGCCTGCCGAAGAGAAGTCGGAAGCAAAGGAATTGGATGTTGCCAAGGGTAAGTCTGAACTACAATTTGAATAAAAATTTATATTTTAAAAATCCCCGATATAAAATAGTGTACCTCACAAATTCAACATCTGTAAGCCAACTACTCTTTGCGATCAATTCAATAAGCCTAAACATGGTTGTTTTACTGTAAGTAATGAGGAGTTGGGTAGTCTGCTGACTATTCTGATTAAGATGATCAGCTCAATGCATCGAATATATAGCCAGAAATAAGGACCATCCAGCGCTGGCAAATCATCGGGCAAATGGGTCTTATATCACTTTTAAATATCAACTCTCATTTGCGCTGAAATCACAAATTAGAAAACTGAAATAGTACAGCGCCAGCAACTGACCTGCAGAATATTTTTGGAATGTACGGAGACGTACACACGTCTCTGTATATTCCAAAAATATTCAGCGTTTATTGTAATAAAGTTAATATCTCTAACAATGGGGGCTGTTCCATTCGGTGGTGTGAGAAAATCAGCAAAACATCTAAATACAAAACAAACAGAATCACATTTCATCGGTAATAAAATATTAAGTACGTAAGTTGCAATTTTCGTCCATTATAGCAAAGCTCAAGTTAAACTGAGGTGAAACAATTGACAAGTATCGTCAATTGTTTCACCTCAGTTTAACTTTTGAATTCGGGCTGGTTGATCGGAGCGCTGTTGTCACCGTAATGATTTGGCAGAATAGTTTTCAAACAAATTAAATAACATTTCGTTTCTATTTCTGGTTATATACTCGATGGGTCAGGGTTACCATATTATTGTAAAATCGTTGAATTTCGGTCCATCGGACAGTGGAAGTAACATACATATTGTTTTTATGACTGTGATCTCTACACTAATTGGAAAAAGAACTGATGATCTTTAAACAGTTGAACAGAACCATCCAGATTAGTGTCAGTCCGGCCTTTTTTTTGTTTTTTATAATATCAAGTGATGGGACGAACAAGTTGTGCTCCTGATAGTAAGCTACACGCCTGTCCATAACAGTTGCAGTGCCACTCAGAGCTTTAAATCGCAAAGATCTGAGGGGTACTACCACTGTGCCCGTCACCTTGAGACATAAGTTGACAAGTCTCTTACCCTTCAAAACCGGAACACAGTAATGCTGACAATACTGCTTGGCGGGAGAAATAGCTAAGGTAGCAGTACTTCCCTGGAAGAACTTTTTCACAAGGAGCACTACTGCTACTAATAAATATTAATAAATTATAAGCCAGTGCTAGACAAGACGCGGTCGCGAACGTTGCACTCAACCCCTGATGAAGACCATCGATTATGGTTCAAACTAGTCGGACCGCTTCCGACTAAAGTACTGCGCGAGTAAGTCACGTTACTTTTATACTATAATGTGTGATAACCGCGTTAGTTTTCACAATAAAATGATAAGCCATTTGGGGGCTACGATGCCATAGACAAACATACTGATACACGTTACAGACATGCACAGGCTTCAAATTTAGAAACTCCCTTCTTTTTGCGTCGGGAGATAATAATGAGTTGGCAAGGTAAATCACATTTTTGTTTAAATTTCAAGTTACTACTTTGTAATAATTATGAGATATGAGAAATCATTGATTTGATGACAATACGAAACATTTATTTTGGCTTAGCCAAAGTCGCTTAGGCGGATTACTTTCATTCGAGAAAATTAACTGCCAATATAAAAGAATCGTGTTATTTTATTTTTGTTTAAAAAGAAAATTTAGATTTAGAGACCGATTTGTTTGTGTTTATGTTTGTTTTATTCTTTCTGTTTATTTATTTTTTTATATTGTTGTTTAGAAGAGAAAAGCCTAGAGCCAATTATAATCTTCCTTACGGACGGCGATCCGACTGTGGGAGAGACTGACCCTACGCGCATCATTAACCGTATTAGCGAGAAAAACTCCGGTGTCAATAAGGCTTCATTATTCTCTCTCGCTTTTGGTAAGTTTTATTTTTACGATACATACTTAACAGTGTTATTTTTTTAAGCATGCTCTTATGTGAAAGGTCAGGCCATGGCTTGGACAGTCGTGCACTTCTCCAAAAGACTTCCAAGCAGAGTTTTTAAACATCTTTTATAACTGCATGCAAACAACACGTAGGAAACACGTCTCTCTGACGACGAGGGAAATTATCCTTGATAATAGAATATTTCCAATAGGAGAACGTCAAGCAAATAATACTAACTGTTTATTTATGTATGTCATAGTTCCTTGCCTGATCTCTTTTTAACAGACTTCACAAAAAGGAGGAAGTTCTCAATTATCTGTTTTTTGTGTGCATGTTACGCGATGATCCCGACATTTGTGAACCGATTTCGATTATTCTTTTGTTGAAAGGGGGTCAAGAAAAAATTTAAAAATTATAGACTGCTGATAAGAAACCAATTTTGAAAATATTGGTCTACTATTATAGGTGACACAAAGACACAAATAATTTTAAACATCCATAACTTAACATCTGAACTATAAGAGATAACTCACGTGTATTTAAGTTGAATTTTTACTCGAGCTAAAATTTGACTTACATACGTGATCTAGTCGATAGAGTCGAGATATACCGTCGTCGTTTTTTTCCTGTGAGTTCTATATTTACTTCCATCCAAAGGTTGTCTGGCAGAAAGAATATCGCTTAATGCTATAAGACCCTAAGGGGCCATCAATTACTCAAGCTTTTTTGTTTAATTGTATTGTATTTGTATCCATTTTGGTCACAGATTACTTAATAGTTACTACGTAACAGATAACTCACTCAAACAAAATCGAAAATACCTACGCTATAATAACCTACTACATCTGACTAAATGACACCAGGCACTCACTACGAGGAAAAAGGAACCTAAACTCACGTTCAGAGAGGTGAAAATAACGTTACCCACCGTGTGTAGTGGTGTGGAGATTCGGCTCCACACCACTACATCATAAATGAAAGATTGGTATGAGTGCTTGCGCCGATGTCGGCGCACTCACCGGTAGGCACATATCGCGTAACCTTGAGCGAGGGACGGAGCCCTGTTTTGGTGTACAATAAAGAATTTTGGAAATGTCTTTATTCTCTGTTGAGTCTCACGGTAGTCTTCCATCCATATCTTGTCCAACAGGTGAAGATGCGGATCGCAAGTTCCTACGCAAAATATCTCTCCGTAACGAAGGCTTCATGCGGCACATCTACGAAGCAGCAGATGCAGCGTTGCAGTTGCACGACTTCTACCGCCAGGTTTCGTCACCTCTGCTGGCTGATGTTAAATTTATCTACCCCGCTGACCAGGTAACCCAGAACACTAAAATCTGTGTGTAAAGTTACACTACACTTTTTTACCAACACTATGTTATGGACAGACTTACCGTCAGGCGCACGACTTATTTGTCCCGTCACTTGAAATCATAAAAAAAGAAAATTGATATTGATAGATATACGTGCGGCGCACTATAAGTTTCCGGAATCAAGAAGAAAAAAATACTATAAATGAATTTATTGTTTCTCAAAATATTCTCCGTTAGCGTTAATGCACTTTTTTATACGAATGAACCAATTTTGAAAACATTTATGCCACTCCTCCGTGACAATCTCTGAAACATATTTCTCATACTCTTCGACAGCCTCTTCAGGTGATGAAAATCGATGACCGCGTAACTGGTTCTTAATTTTTGGAAATAAATAAAAGTCACACAAATGCCAGGTCGGGACTGTACGCGGGATGGCTCATAAGGTCAACGTTGTTCACCTTCAAAAATTCATTTGTCTGTCTTGCCGTGTGAGAACTGACATTATCGTGGTGCAAGAAGATACGGCGTTTACAGTTATTTTTACGGAGTTTGACAATAACTTCCGGCAAACAAATGGTCGTGTACCAATCACTGTTCACGGTACAACGATTCTCCAAAGCTGCAGTAGCCACGTGTCCAGTTTTAATAAAAAAAAAGAAACAATCATCCGCTTAGAGGCACTCTGCACGCGCGCCACTTTGGTTGATTTCGGCTGATCTCGAAAGACTCATACGCTCGATTGCTGCTTTGTTTTTTGTTTTACTATGTTCCACATCAAATTTGACGCCCCTTCATTGAATCTGGTAAGCATGGCATTGCACCAAGTGACGCGATCCGTTTTTTGAGCCTCAGCCAAACTGTTTGGGATCCACCGAGAGCACAGCTTTTTCACACCCAAATGTTTGTGTAGTATTGATTGTATTTGACTCATGCCTATGCTTAAAGATGAAAGAAGAAGCTCATGGTATGTCACATGCCTGTCTGTTTTGATCATTCAGCGCACAGCATCGATGTTTTTGTTGTTCACGGCAGTGGATGGGTGACCGTCACGAAATTCGTCACTGAGATTAACACAACCGCGGTTGAATTCTGCAAACCAGCTATAAATAGTCGTCTTGCATGGTGCTTCATCGCCAGAAGCCGAGCGAAGCTCCGCTGAGCTGTTAAATTACACTTAAAGTCGTAGAAAATCATACTACGAAAATTTTCACGAGTTAAATCCACGAATTTTCTAAAATGACGCTACAATGTTAAAACAAGTGACAGTAAGATGAAACAAACTGTATTCTACAGCCAAAGAGTTCCATTGTCAAATGTTAATGTGTCAAGTGTTGTAATTACTTTTTAAATATTGTTTATGTAAGTGGCCAATTCCGGAAACTTATAGTGCGCCCTACATATTATGATAGTAGTCATAACTACTACCTCCGTGGCCGAACGGTTACCATGCCGGACTGCCACGCAGAGGTCCCAGGTTCGATTCCCGGGCCGAGAGAAATATTTGTATGACCTACATTTATTTCTCTCGTGAGTTTGGGTGTAATTTGTGGTTGTCTATGTGTGTGTCCATGGCACCCGCGACACAGGGTTTCCCTAGTGCGGGGCTATGTTGAGTGTGTGCGTTATTATTATATATTATATAACTTAGTTTTATGCCTTGTATACATGATATGCAGCGACGTTTATTAATTGACTTTGAAAGAATTCTTAAAAAACGTACACTTTTCCGTTTGTGTCTGTTTCTACTGCGTTGCCATAGATAAAGTTCCACTAGTACCACCCACCAGTGGTACAAGTGAGAACGGATGCCTTTTTGCAACCTAAAGTTTTGTATTTTAAAGTTACGACTCTAAAGACAAAACTTTCATTGTATGTAATTTGTTCTACAGTAAGAATGGGTATTAATTTAATAATTTTTAGGTACAGTACAGACAAATTGGAGATAGTTTGATTAATTACAAAAATAGACAATTTAACATTTTCTTTAAAAATTATATGTGTTGCAAAACTTAGAGACATCCGAAGTTCGGGAAAAAAATTAACCTTTCTGTTATAATTATTAACACGTAAGCATTTTCTTTGTATTTCATTTTAATTCTCTTTGAACAAACTTGGCTATTAATAAACGTCTCATATCTGAATGAAGTTCATAAACAGCATCAAATACAGACTACTAATACAAGAATACTTAGTACCTTGAATATTCGGAAAAACAGTATAGTGTTGCTACAAGTAGTGGTAGTTTCGTTTCATCATAGTATAACAAGTAGGGCAATTCCTGCCTATACTTCGTTCGGAGCGTAGAGTTGTCACATTATTATCTTAATTGTACCTACAGGTTGTAAACTTATGTATAGTATTATCGTGCTATTTTGAAATAACCTTTGTTTAAATGTATTACGTAATTATATTTTTATACAAGCATCGCGGGTTGGTTTCTCGATGGCAGTGTGATTAGAATTTCTGAATTCGAGTAACTTTTGTTCAAGCCACCGTAAACAAAACAATAAACACTACCAGATCAGAACCAATTTATAAAAGTTCAT
Source organism: Hyposmocoma kahamanoa (assembly GCF_003589595.1). Lineage (NCBI taxonomy): Eukaryota > Metazoa > Arthropoda > Insecta > Lepidoptera > Cosmopterigidae > Hyposmocoma > Hyposmocoma kahamanoa. Next base: position 13,302,560 of record NW_020653945.1, read on the forward strand.
TTCGGACAAACTTCAGTTCAACTTCTCATTTAACGCCCGTAGTGGTAACCGCTGAATAACCAAAGTTGTCAAATAAACAAATAAATAAAATGTGTGTAACTTACCTCTCATGTACAGTATAGTCGAGAAGATCGAAAATTCTGAAGTTAAGACACTTTGTTAAACACGACACTCAGTACTTGATATCATTTTTTAAACACCGCGCGAAACGCTTCTATTGCACTGCTACGTTTTTATGGAGTTACCCTACTTGTCTTGTTATATTTTTATAGGTTTTTTTTAAATAGGTTTATAGGTTTCATTCATTTAGATATTATAGATGATATTCTGCAACAAGCACGATCATTATTAACTAGTCCTCTTCGGTCGTAGGTGAAGAAAGACTCATTAACGAAGCACAATTTCCGCACGTACTACTCGGGTGGAGAGACCGTAGTAGCCGGACGCGTTGCTGACGGCGCAGTTGAGATTAGCCCGCATATCATTGGTATTTGCGGGGTCGATGACGGCTTCACAAAGGTACGTATAACTTTCCATCATATTGTAGGAAAGTGAATGTTTAGTTTACTTTATTTTCCTGTACCTATGCCTGTGTTGTTGGCGGTCAATCTTACTAGCTCCGATGACATTAGCAAGGGTAGTCCCGATGGGGTGTTAAAAATGTAAAAGATGAAAGGAAATGAAACTATTTTTCCGAATTTAAATCGTGTATATTTGTTTTTTCAAACAAACCGACGTTTCGGGCCCTTTACTGGTCCCATAGTCATGGTTGACTGAGGTGGTAATGTCATTAACCAGCTATGTCTAATGTTAAAGCAAACCACCCTATTTTTCACTATAGTTACAAAAGCTATAAATTAAATACCTTATTTTTAATTTTACAAAGAATATTCCAATTTACGCTACATTAACTTTTACAAATCATTTTATTTTATCAATATCAATTTTTATTAACTTAAATTTATTATTAACTAGTAATGGACATTGAAATAAATTAAAACATATTAATTAGTAGTACGGCAGTCTTATGTCTGTATGGGATTTTTCATCACAGGAAATACTGGATCCCAAACTGATGGTACGGAGAAACCATCTTCCCTGTTGAAATTAGGATGTTTTGTAATTTGTATGGCCTCTCGCAGCATCCTGGGTATATAACGGACTTCTTTTGCAAGGATCTGCGGTTTGTCAAACTTCATTGAATGTGTCGGTTTATCCATGACATGCTCGCAGACTGCAGACTTGTTTACGCTACGGTGTTTGAAATCAATAGGGCTAGCACAACTAGTCGCGATTTGCGCGAGAGCGAAATAAAAGCGCGAGATGCTTCTCTTCTCACATATAGATCTCGCGCTTTATGTCGCACTCGCTCAAGTCGCGCCCTGTCGTACTAGCCCTACAGCTATATGTTATTTAATGCGGGTACAAATACTTCGCTTCTAAACGTCGGTTTGTTTAAAAAAAACAAATATACACAATTTAAATCCGGAAAAATAGTTTCATTTCTTATGTGTAACAATCGCGAAAACTTAAGAACTCGATATGTAAAAGATAACTTATTTTAATAATGCCAGACTACCACACTAATTATCTGCCCCCGTAGTATGGCTACGCATAATAGTCGCGACACGCGCGATAAAATTGAAATAAGCGCGCGCTCTTGGCTGTCTCAATCAGATCTAATTTAGATAGCCAATAGCGCGCAATCATGCATAGCCATGCCGCGGGGCTGGTCTCAAATCAAGGAATTCCCTGTACTATGAATACCAGAGCAACAGAAGTCACTCTGGGGCACTACCCTAAACACCCAGACAAGAATAAATTTAGAAAAGATGAACTCCTGAATTGGTCCCACAGTGAACCCAGAATCTTACAACGACCACAGTGCCACCGAGGTTGTCGTAACTTTAATGTTCGTGTTGTAATTTCAGAACGTTCAGTATATTAATTCCCGAAACAAGTGTTTTAATTCAACTTCTCATCATCTCTTTGGTATGACTTTACCTATCATATTTTTAACTATGTTCTTGTTTACAAATTATAATCAACAGAAACGCTATGAGATCTTCCCGAAAGTGCCGGTATCCCGTAACGTAGGCGAGTACCTTCCTCTGGAGCGGCTGTGGGCCTACCTCACCATCAAGCAATTGCTGGACGAACGTGACGCCGCCGACCAACCCGCTGATAAGGAAAAGGAGGACACACCGGAAAAAAAGGCTTTAAGCATCGCACTAAGGGTCAGTCTTTACTTTAATTGTAAGTTACCAATCAAATAATAGACTGATCGATTTTAATTGTGTACCCTATTGAAATAATAATAATAATGCGTGTTAGGGTTGTAAAAAAAATCCTTATTTTTTGTTGACAGTACGAATTCGTGACTCCATTGACATCATTGGTGGTCGTGAAGCCCAACGCAACCAACGCTGTCAATGCTGAATCTGTTGACAAGCCAAGTAAGTTATTTCTAAATATTATAATAACTCCATAAAATATTTTTGTGTGAACATGTGAACATACATATCCAAGGGCATTTAAGGCACATGTAGTATCAAGCATCAGAAATTCTATTTTCTACCATTTCGTTATATGCTTAAGCGATTACTCTGGCATTAGTGAACTGATTTTGATTGTTCTTTTTTAATGGAAAGAGTCACTCACTATTGATCCCATTTATATTTGAAGAAAATATTCCACCTCTAAGAGTGGTAAAACCCGGTTGGAGGCCCGTTTGGGGAGCCTGGATGGGGGCCCCGGTTGGGTGGCTCGGTTGGGGGGCCCGGTTCGGAGCCATCAGGCTTCTTAACTGGCCCTCTAACCTAACCTAACCGGGCCCCCCAACCGAGCCACCCAACCGGGGCCCCCATCCGGGCCCCCCAAACGGGCCCCCAACCGGGGCCCCCAAACCGGGGCCTCCAAACCGGGGCCTCCAACTGGGGGCCCCCAACCGGGCCCCACAAACGGGCCCCTAACGCGGCCCCCAACCGGGCCCCCAACCGGGCCCCCAACCCGCCCCCACCACAAAACATATCTAAAATGCGTTTCTTTCTGCGCATTTTAGGACATTGTTCAAAATAACCAGTGCCGATGCCGTGCAAGTCAATAACCTTTGGATCAAATTTGTAAATATCTTTCTCTGTAAATATGGCGAGAATGCAAATCAACACGTTGTATATGTGACAAGTTAAGAGAGACATTCCATAATAATATTTGTTCTTTTTAGATGACTACGGATTCAGCAGTAAGTACCTAAGCATTACAGTTATTTACTCGTTTTGTTTATAATCAAGACAATATACACACGCTTTATATATTTACAAGCCGACGTTACCCTTTAATGTTAGTAATGGAATGAAACAAAGTCATCGGTGAAAGTGTTTGTTCAACATCTGTGGGAAGCTTTGAAAACGGCGCCATTGCCCTGCAATTTGACGACTGTTATTAATAAGAACAAAAAACAAAATTTTTCGATTAAGTAAAAAGAGCATGGAATCAACTTAAAAAAATTGTTGATGAGTCCATACAATCAAATGATAAGTTTATACATGACCAATGATAATGTAGTTTAATTTCAACTTTTTAGTTTAATTTTGTATATAATAATCCTCCAAGATATAATACAATAGAAATCAATGCAGTGCAATATAACGTAATGTAATATTACAATGTAGTAGGTATTATTCAGACATTTTTTAACTACATTCGAACATAATAGCTACGTTGGTAATATATAATTAACACAATGTTAGCATTAAAAACTTAAATAGCAAATATATATCTTAGTGAAAAGTATTTATTTATATGAAAAACTATTATTATGAACTTAAATTGCCTGTGTGCTCACAGTTACAGCACATTGAGTTACACAAACCATCACTTTTTTAAACTGCAAAATTTGATACGCTGTACTTGTAGAAAAACTAAACTGACACTGGCGATGATCGCCATAATTCTTATAATATTCTTATAAAACTGCCATAAAGGAAATAATAATAAGTACTTGTACAACATTCAACAAATAATTTTGATAGTTTGTAGGTATTACTGGCTGTTGTGGCCCACAGTACGTGCAGAGTCCCTATCTACCGACCCGAGAGATAGGGTTTTCCGGAGAGACTACGAGCTCGACGGCAAGACCAGGGTATAGCAGGCGTCCGAGCCAAGCCCTCCGCCAGTGTATTTTTTTTATAATATCAAGTGACGGGACGAACAAGTCGTGCGCCTGATGGTAAACTACACGCCTGTCCATAACAGTTACAGTGCCACTCAGTGCTTCAAATCGCAAAGATCTGAGGGGCACTGCCACTGCGCCCGTCACCCTGAGACATAAGTTGACAAGTCCCATGTGTCTGTAATTTCACCAGCACCTTTACCCTTCAAAACCGGAACACAGTAATGCTAACATTACTGCTTGGCGGCAGAAATAGGTAAGGTGGCAGTACTTCCCTGGGCGAACTCTTTCACAAGGAGCTCTACTGCTTACAATACAGTGATACGCATTTGGGCGTCTCTGGTGGACCCAGACTTGGGTATGGACTCGCTGGGGTTTGTGGTTAGCTGCAGAGACGGACATGTTTGTCTGCACCGGTTTTGCATGTTTCCGGGGCGTCTGTCTCGTGAGCAGCTAGCGCGTCTTAGTAGCGGTCTAGTTGAGGGCCTGAAGCGAGGAGACGCGCGGAGCACGTGAGTTGCCCTTTAAGTTGGAAGCTATGTCCAGACATTGTCGCAGGACACTGCGACTGGCATCTCCGACAATAGCCCGGAGAGCTAGTAGAGCTATAAGCTAGATATCCTCCGGTCCCTCCAGCCGCTTAGGTTATTGGGAACTGGAGAGACATCGTTTTTCGGCGTCGGGAAGTGAATGTGCCTTACAGATACTCCACCAATGAGGAGATTTGGTAGTGGACTCAGAGTCAACCGCCTAGCGGTGGCAACCGCTAGTTGTCCAATGCTCAGCGGGAAGTGAGCGTGCCTACAGACAGCTCCGGTAAATATCTGGAAAATAGGGAGGGTACTGTACGTGCACCCGGGGCGGCTCACCCGAGGCACTAGCCTCTCGAAGAACCGGATGAAGTCAAGTGACAGAGGTCTGTGACAACCCTGTACATTGACTGATCTGGGGTCAGAAACTGAACTTATAAGGTTCCTGTGCGCGCACAAATTATAGTGCCCTTCTCGTATGCCCTAAGGGTAGGTAGGGAGGGTCACTATAATCAAAACTAACGTAGAAAGATATGGGAGCTTAGTACGTGTAGAGACAGGGCAAGTAAATGAAAAATTCCTTTTGAAAAATTTAGGAAAGCTTTTAACTTCACGTGTTCGTGTTTGTGACCATACTCATCATGGGCTTGCCCGTAAAGGCTTGTTGCACGCTTAAGGCACGGTTTGTGCTTCACAGCAATATCGTCGCATGCGTTCAATGCGTACCCGCTGCAGCTCTCGGCGCCACAGTTCGGCGGCGCCGGATTCCAAGGACCGCCCGGCCAGCCTGCGCTTTACAGTGAGTTATCTTCGTTTAGAATCTTATGTAGATAAGGGTTTTAGTTTTTGACGACTTCGTCCCCAAACATTCATCGGTCAAAATATCCCTTTTCTCAGAATGTGTTTTTGTTACAATGCCCTGTCCTAAAATATTTCTCCCAAACTATTCTTATTCTAGAGTATATCCTTTCTCACAACTATAAATATATTACCCAATATTGCGCATTCGTGCTCATTTACAATTAAAATTGTCAATAAAATTAAAATTGTAATCTTATAATAATAGTAGTTTAGTAAACTAATATGTCATGTAACACAAATTTTGTGGTGTTGTCTCAAGTAGAGGCGGCCTTCTTATGTAAGTCGTGTGCCATAGGGCCTGAGGCCGTGGCAATGGACGACCTGATAAACGTCGAGGGTCAGCAGATCGATTACGAAGAACATGACAGTGACATTCGGTTTGAAACAGGTGATTTTTAACATAGCTACATTTTTAAGGCTCCGGACAAATCATGTGACAAGAACGTCGCTGATACCTACGTGTTATTTTGTTTATTTGCCACAAAAATGCACACAAAATGTACCTAGTACCTTAACTAAAACAACATAGTGCTATTTATTTTGGCTTACCATGATTGATTTTTACGTCCGTGTCCTTTACTTATTACGCAGCCTCCCAAGGTCAATGGACCACGGAAGGAAAGCGTTCAATGGAAATATGCCTACATCTTGTTCTCACGCTTCAATCTACAAATCGTGGGACAGCGTAATACACCAAGAAGGTGTAAATAATATTATTGAAATTTAAGTTTCCTACCTTAATTTTCCTAGAGCTTGTCTTTTCTTTTCCTGCCTATTAGGACAGTATCTAATCTCTATTCTAAACTATGTTATTTAAAAATTATCGTAAACTCGGTAGACAAGAATAGTACATAACAGTACCACCAAGTTGCGACAGCGTTTTTTAATTATTCGGCATAAACAGACATTTTCCAAACAATATACAGGCAATCGCATGTTTAGTAACCTACAGACGGCAATAGCATGTAAAACTCACAGATAAAAGGCTGGCAGCATTTTCAGGATGCTTCAGGCTTTGGCAACTGCGTTACGCGCTCATGGTTCGAGATGCACGACACTGATTCAGGTATTAGACGTACACTATTTATGTATTATTTTTAGATAAAAAAAATATCTGTTTAGTCTAACGATATCTATTGGAGTCTTTGGTTTTAGAAATGCGAATGAGCGATGCACCACAATACAATTTGTCCGCTGGATAGTATATAGAAATAAGTTACGCTGTAGTACTGTGTTCTATTTTTTATACTAAATAACGAATGTTTCGGGGTATAGCGAGAGTTTCACTTGCAACTGAGATTGACATCACTTCTTTTGTCCTTACAAGAGGCTCTTGACACTACGATAAGCATTTGAAAAACCGTTCAAATGTAGTTTACGCTATCATACAATGTCATGCTTCTACAAATACAAATTACCTGAGTTACCTGGAATATTTTCGGACTTTAAATAAGGTTCAAAAAGGAACTAATTGCTTGGCTATTCCGCGAACGCTATGAAATTTATATCGCACAAAATATCTGTTCTTGTGTTGAATATTTTTTCATGCAGTAAATTTTATCAACCTCCCTCCGCATATACCTAATTAATAATATAAATAGCACAGACGCAACTACAATCACATACACAACTACGAGGCATTCTCAGAAGGTTGTCATTCGTGTGTTCTTTATTTTATTAATTTTACACGAGCTAGCTAGAGCAGCTATTTTTTCTTTTTTTTTATTTCATTTTATTATTTTACACGATCTTGCCTTCTCTGAGTAGCCAAGTAATTTACTTTAATTTTTATTAATATGGTTTTCCTCAAAGTCAAACGCCTAAATATTAATAGGTATAGATTATTAGTAAGGACGTTAATTGAGAAAACACACATTATTTTTAGTTTATTAGTTCTTTAATAATAAATAAATAATCAAAAGGTCGCATGTTTGACAGCAAACCGTTTCATGCTATCATTGATTACTAGTTTAAGATATGGCCTTGATTTTGATAGCCTCTCCCTTTCGGAAACTGCGGATTTTCCGAGTCGAGGCGTATAATATTGCGGATGGGCTGCCCGGTCGGATCGATACCGATTTGAATTAAAATCAGGGCCATGGTTTCTATAGAAGAACGGAAAAGGGGATTCATTCCGTCTAGTTGACTGCATGTTGAAAGCAAACATACGTTTGTTGCATTGCATTATTTAAGACTCGTGTACATACAATAAAACAGAAATGAAGATTTAAAATGTACACAATATTATAATACTATAATATCGTTCTTAGGGAAGACCTAGCTGTCTGCAGTACTGGGGCGTACCTATATGAGTTGAAAAAAGGTAAAGGAGCCCCGTTGTTATAAATGAATAAAATATAATAAAATAAAATGACGTTGATTTATCCACAAAACACAGAAATAAACATAAGCAAACAATTACAACAAAAGAACAGTAATGTGGACAAAAAGGATAAGGACAGCATCGCTGATTTCAGGCTTCACCTACGGTTATTCGCTTGCTGCATCAGAGCGGCAAGCGGAGTGTATACTAAACACCAGGCAATTAATAGGGGCTGTCTGTGTTGCACTACATGTAAAAAAAATTGTAATTAAATATTATATACTATTCATCTTCAAGCCATTTATATCGTATGTTTAAGCTTCATTGTATGCATATTACTTTTGCAACTATAAACCTATACGTAATATTGTAGAGAGAGTGCTGTATAAGATCGCAGGGCGTGTCGGTGTTCCCGGTCCAATGTATAGCAACTACCACAGTGGACGTAAGTTTTTTTTACTAAATTGGTATTCTATACTCTTTATAATCAATAATCTGTCTTCTCGGAATCTACAATAATTATCCCTATAAACTTGCAATCGCCACCATGTTCAGCAACAGCTATACGTCAATTTGAATCACAATTTTGTGAAATGTGAAATAATTATTTATTTTTCTTGTAGGAAGTATTATCAGTACTGGTGCGGTGTGTGAATGAAAATTACATGTTTGAAACATTGTAAATAACTACATAATATCTTTAATCGTGTACATTTGGAATAGGTAGAATGTTCGAGCATACTTTAGCATAGCTGTTTGTAGTTGTTACATAACTATCTTTGTTGCAAAAATTTGTAATATAAAATGAAATATTAAACCGCACTAAGTTAGATGTATTATTAGATAGATACTATTTAGAGATTTATAGAAATATATAGTACAGGGTGGGGCAAAACATACGTCCGAGTTTGGGGCAGCAATGGACAACCTACAAAAGTTTGGGTCTTGATTATTTTTTATTCAATTCGTCGTATAGTTTTTTCCTTTAGGTTTGAACACGATCTTAGGAAAATAGCGGACTTTTTGCAAAAATACACCGATCTATCTAATAATAATAATGTACCAGACACCACACCAATTGCCTGGTATCAAACTAGGAAATTCCCTGCACTATGATATACCGAATTGAATAAAAACAATAAAGACCGTAAGTTCTTTAATGATCAGCCTCAAACTCGGGCGTACCTTTTCCCCACCCTTTATACCTATAGGTACAATTCTATAATACATAGCCAATACCCAAAACACTAAAAACTTTTAATGGATTCATACTTTAGTGCATAAATTAACAGGTATTTTATGTCCAAGTTTACCACATAGTATAAATGTCATTATTACAGCGCAACATTCAAAGTTTCTACTTTCACGACAATCTCACACTACCTGGCATCAAGGATTTGGTCCAAATATTAAAACTAGTAAGTAGACGACGACGAAACAGCTCAAGTATATCATCATAAATATTACAAGAAATCTTTAAAATTTGAAAGGTGGTATAATTGGATAATATACTTATTATTTGTACTAACTACAAGAAGTGATGAATTGGACATTATTGCAGCGCATGTTTGTACTTTCCACGTACACCCCACCTCGACAAGAAAACTGCAAAATATTATCATTATAAATATTATGAATCTTTGTAGGACACATTCCGTCGCCATAATCGTCGTGTTGGAAAATGTCGTTCTAGCTATTTTGAAAACCGTTGTCGCAATTTGCAATGTACATGATGTTCTATATACTTACATTTCAGCTATCTTTTTCTTTTCATTATCTCTCTGTAACTCTTTTCTTGTCTATATGGTATGAAAATATAATTTATGTACGTCTATAATTATAAGTCAAGTTTGTTCGCACTCATAGAGCAAAGTGATTAATTGTGAGGATAACTTACTTTTCTTAGCATTTAAGAATTAGAATAATATCTATCTAAGTAACTAAGGATTTGTTAACAAAGATACACAGACAAATAAAATCACACTACAATGTTTCACAGACAGGATCGCCGGCCAATTATACACCACAACACCGGCACCGCCACCGCCACCGTCATTTACAACGGAGTCATCACTGAAGAAATACCATATTGAGAACCTTCCATGGCTGCAGGAGCTGTTGAGCCCTGGAAGCAGCACCTTGAATATTACCGTTACGAAATCTGAACCTAACGGCACGCAATCAAACACTTTTGTTGAACTTGAACTTTCAACAAACGCTGCTGATGATGTAAGTTGTAATACGAGTATACATCAATTTCCATTTTCCATTCATTTTCCAAGTAGAACGAATCTATGTCGGCGTAGCATGTGGTTTCGTGTAAGTCCTAATACAACAAATGCTACAATATACTTTGTTTTTTATCCAGCCACCCAAAGAAGCTGGTGGTGACCAAAAATGCGCTCCGTCGACCAACAGCGTAGAAGGCCTGTGCGTGTATGTGTCGCGATGCAGTGCCGCCGTCAACATGACTGCGACTACTTATCCCGAGTTCCACTGCAAAGTTGAAAATAAGTAAGTGTTATAGATACTATCTGTAATAATCTAATTGTCATCGCAGAGATTCAGATCAGATCCCTAAATTAAATCGGCTGTAGCCGGTATACGTTATCCGAGCGACGCGACGTGGTGATGACAGACGGAATAAGTTTAGAAAAAGGCAACAGGATCAACTTGTTTAGAGTCTATAACTTCAAATGGCTTTGGTTGTCTGCATGACTATGCAGATAATGATTTTGACTGCCTCTCCCGATCGGAAACTGCGTCTTTTTCGAGTCGAGGCGCACAATTGCGATTCACACCTGGCCGATCGGACACTTTCGACATTTCTAGTCGGAATAATAGTTGATGTAACTCACAAATTAGAACGATATAGTAAGAATCAGGTTCTAAAATCTTCTCGCTCAGAAACTCATCTGATTTCGAGACTATCTAGATTTGAATCACAATCAGCACGCTGAACTGTGAAAGAGTTAAATCAATAACTTTGGAAAAAACATTTAGTAAAATCACGTAAAATCGAGGATATACCTACACTGATTAATATACTATATAACACGATTCCTAAAAATTTTCACGTTAAATATACAAACTTACCTCGAAATTTTACAAGTACACCGCTGTAGTCAATAGGTACTTCACATATATATGTACATATGATTTTTTTTTTATATCAACTGAACTAAATAGAACACGTATACTATACGATATACATTTTTCAAATGGCTTTAATTTCGTTTATAAAAAAATAGATTCTGAAATAAAGCCAGTATCCCTACCGCTCGACGCAAGCAAAATGAACCGTATTAGTATGGGAAAAATTTGGATTCGACCTGACGTGGACTCTTAAGAGATGGGTGATTTACTGTACGGATTGTAAGCAAGACAAGACGAGATTAGCGCCAAAGCGTGGGATTTGGAATTTGAGAAATAAGACTGATGCCCAACAGAGGGTTTTAAAAAGTGAACTCCTTTGGGTAACACGTGGATAGACGCGAGTATATTTCCCGTTACAAGAAACTAATTTAGAAAACTGCTATAATTCAACAGTTAAAATTTTGGGAAGCAACACGGTTTCGGTAATCTGGTAGGGGGAAGGGGGCACATTTTTACATATCTGGTTTAAATTATTATTATTTATTTCCTTTGTTGGGTGCAGTAGTTAGATCTACTATTTGGCTATAATTATACACAATAAGCACCATCAAAAAGTTTATAATACTGTCAGAATTCCCATTTTTATGAAGAATTCAAATGTTCAAAGCTGCCAGTTTTGAACCCGCCAGGTGCACCTTTGAATCATCAATTTAAATGAAAATTACTAATTTATTGCGAAATATTTTTATTAAATCCGTTATCAAAATTCTTTCACAATATTTATTTAGTTCTTCAGTGTGTGTAGTTAAATCCATGGATAATTGGTTAAATATATAATCACAGGACTATTTATTACAAAAGAAAAGTTTGGACGGAACCGAAACTCAATTAAAGTTTAAATTATTAACTGCAATATAAAAAAGAAATAAACACGTAACTTCTTAGGTAATTAATTATAAAATCACAGGAATAGTACAAAACAGAGTAAAAATAACAAAAAAAAACCGTATAAAATATTAGCAGAGGAAGCTAATCAGAACCTCTAAACGTGTTCAAAGCTATTGTGTTCAAAAAAATTGTGTTATTAGTGTTCAAAAAAATGTGCCCCAGTAGGCACAAAATAACATTAGTTTTTGAGAATGTTTACTTTTCGACGCTGACACTAAACACAACCTCTCATTCGGTTTTTGGCACGCGTAAACTGACCGTTGCCACTGACAGGTGTGGGAATCGGTGGTGCCTTAAATATAATAATAATATTGTTATTATTAATTATTATTAATATTGTTATTATTGTTAATAATAATAATAGATGGAAGAGGACGAAGTAGGATCTTATTGCACACCCACCACAAACTCATAGATACACGCCATACTACATTTACTTGACTTCGGTCCGTAAATACGTTTTAAACCAGCTAACAATCTGAGAAGAATAAACAAATAATAATAATAATAAATAAATAATTTATTTGGCATCCAATGCCCACTTGTTAGTAAATACAGACATTTTAAACTAATTATGTTGGACGCCGCCACAGGACTCAAAAAACACCGAAAAAGATTTAAAACAATTTAATTTATGAAGTAAAGAAATTACAATATAATCCTTATTTCTAATTAAGTACTATGCTCGGTCGATGTGAGAACCAAAGTGAAGCAGGGGCCGCGACGCCGGTCGCGGTTTCCACGAGGCGAAGATGCACCATCAGCAAATCAGGCGGGTTGCATGTGGCAATCGCTGCTTCACGGAAAATGCCAGGCGGCCACACGGCTTGCATGTAGATTGCTCAACATATGTGTCACTCGATGTTTCCACGGGAGATGCAATGTAGGCATGTTTCATAGTTACAGTTCATCTAACATCTCCGCCCTCAAATCGGCAACTATTTGAGAACTTGGAGCGAAAATGTTGCTGACTTCGGGCTCCGATGTTCTACATCTTCAGGAGACTCGTTGATGCGATTTTCAGTTGATGTTTCATCTTCACTTGCGAGATTCTTAATTTTCAGTCGCGTACAAAGGTTACTACGCCGTATAATAATTATAGAAGTCAGTATAGCTGCGCCCAATAGTATTCCATAGAACGGTATAGTCGTGTGGTACAATTGGTTGTTAATATGGTCTATTTTAATTGGTTGCTGCATTAGGATCTTATCTTCAATGTCATGTAGTCCCTTTAGATTTATTGAATTAAGTTTTATATGTGGCATTTGCATGGGGCGGTTAACTTGGTAGTCGTAAGGTATATCTGTTATCAGTAAGGGTTGTCCTTTGACTTGATCGTTGATATTGATAATAGTAAATTCTTCAGTGCGCATAAGACATTTTGGTGGCAGGGTAGCAAGATAGCTTCCATGCAGGGTGATGAACTCCTGTCGTCCGCATTGTAGCTCCGTCTTGGTCGGTTGTGGGAAAATAAGCGTGTAGTGTTGGTCGTCTAGCTGCTCCATGGCTTCCTTGTCGAGACTTACTTTGGTAGGCCGGCACGATTTGTCTAGGGATTGGTGGATGATGATACCTTGTATGCAATCTGGATGTCCTCTTGGGAGATGATTGACCTTTTCCTCGCAAAGGTACTGGTGGTTGAACTTCGGGCATTCAGCCTCAATGTACATGAAAGTTTTGCTATTGGTTGCAAGGAATGGGTAAGGGGGAATAAAAGTCATGAAATTTTTGTTAGGAACAAGGGACAGCTTATAGAAATCGAATTGACCTGGGGAAATTATTGGAACTTTAAATATAATGATTATCCTTTTTCCTGCATAATAATATCCGGATTTTATTATGTTATAATATTCTCTCAAGTCTCCTTCTAGAACTTGGTCCTGATTATATACTGATTTAAGTTTACTTATCATATTTCTTAAATTATCTACACTTAGCATACTATGATGGGTGCTCGATGCACGTATAAAAGCTAAGATGTCCTCTATCCTAGTTAATTCTATGAACAGATCTTCTGCGTTTTCGCTGATTATCGTCAGTAACTGAGCGAACTGCGCGTATTTAAGAAGACTGTTATCGCTGTATATACTATTATTTAAAATTAATTGCAAACTATTATTAATTCTCTCCTGGTTTTCTACTATTTTCGTAAGTAAAGTGGAGTGCCGTTTCATCCATTCTTTGTTAAGACTAATATGATCATTTACTTCGGACAGTAATTTCTGGTCGTTATTTTCTAAAATTTGTATAGCATTATTATATTTTTCAGCGTCCGTATGATCTAAATTACCAGTAATACTTTTGATTAATGATCCTAGACCGTCTATAAGACCTCTTTTACTTCTTAAGCTATTGGGCTCTAATGTATTAAGTTGATTATGAATTTTATCCAACTTAGTGAATAGATATCCTATTTGTAGTTCATATAAGAAGTATGTATTATTATCTAGCTTAGCTTTGAATAGTGTAAGTTGAGAATCTATAGAGTCAAGTCTGGCTTTAATGTCAGTCATTTCAATAAATTGTAGGAAAGAATGATAGTGTGTAGTAAGTCTAGCTTGTCCAAGTTTAAAAGGCAAAATACCAGGTCCATTGTCAAGGTTCTCCAGTCTTATCTCGTGAGCCAGTGTCAGTCGAATGATCATCAGGAGTAGTCTGTAACAATTTTGCTGATTTAGGCACACGTTTGAGTCGGGATTTTGCTATGGGGCCTTTCTTTCTAGAAGTGTAAATATGTATAGGCAAATCGGCAAGGACGGTGTCTTGGGTGTAGCGTTTAGCGAGCTTATTTCTGTTAGCTACAGGATTGGCTACAAAAACCTGTTGGTCTGGCTGATATTCGATCTCGGGTTCCCTATTTCTATTCCTATTGTTAATGATGTTTGTTCGATTTTCTAATGAAGACTCATTTATATTTTCATATACAATCTTCATTCGATCTTTGTGTGTTAATATATACTGTTGCATTAGGTGTTCGGACATATTGATGTCAGATGGGTCTCTTGGGTCGAAATGTCCTCGAATTATATCGTGAGGCCTACATTTTGTAAAGCTGTGTACCGAACTATTGTAAGCTAAAATTGCATATGGCATCAAATTAATCAATCAATCAATCAATCAATCAATCAATCAATCAATTTATTTATTTGTCAGAATAAGGTACATTGTGTTCTTAATTCTAGGTAAGTCCAGCTTATTCTACCATAGTTGGCATGCAAATAATTATATAGGTACAATTAAATTCAAATTCTAATAAATGTCAAATACAATACTAAATTAATTATAACTACAATAACAAATTAATAAAAAAATATATCAAATCACATTACAATAATAAAAATAAAATGTTTATATGTTACTCACATGTCTAATTAAATAATTTAGGTAAAATATGTCAGTAAATTATATGTCAAAAAATTCGGCCACGGAGTAAAAGGTATTATTTAATAAGAAATATAAAAGTTTCTTTTTAAATTCATTAAAATTACTGATTAATCGAATATCCTTAGGTAGATTATTATAATTTAGATTAATTATTGGTTCGTCCTTCTGTCGGAGTCGTAAAATTCTCAAGTGCTCTAGTAAGGTCGAGTGAAATCTCTCTATTATTCCATTGTCGTTGGGGGCGTGAGCTAAGGTCCTGTGGTGATTTATTTTGTGTAGTCTTGTAAATTCGGCAAACATTTGGTTAGTGAATTCAGTCCCATTATCTGTTATTATTGTCAGAGGTAGTCCATGGTGCGTACTGTACTGTAGTAATCCTTGTAAGATGCTGATAGCCGTACCATCTCTTATGTGATAGGCTTGTCCATATTTAGAAAACACGTCTACAAAGGTCAAATACTTTTCATTGTGGGCCGTAAAAAGGTCCATGTGTACTATTTCAAGCGGTTTCGTCGCGGGGGGAACAATATTGAATTGAGGTCTAATGGGATTTCTGTCATATTTCGTCTGACCACACACTGTGCACTCGTTAATGTATTTTGTAATCTCTTCTTTCATTTTCGGCCAGTAGTACTTTCGCGAGAGGGACAAATAGCTTTCGTTAATTCCTCTGTGGTTTGTTTTTCCTTGGTGATAATTTTTTATGATTTCCTGTTGTCTCAGGTATTCCTTAACGTCCTCTAGTTCAGTCTTTGCTAAGACTAAATTCATAGAGGAATTTTTGAAATTTTTCTGGATAACAGGAATGATAGAGTACATTCCCAACGGCGGTGTGATTTTAATAGCGGTCTTTACCTTAGGATTGACATATTCTTTAATAGCATTTACTACATCTTGCTCTAAGGTGGATTCGGATACTTGTATGAATGTACGAGTGTGTGTGTCAAAAGGTTTAATTGCCATCGTTCGTCGTTTAATGTCTCCTACTATCGTAAAACATATTTGTCGGTGAAATTTATTAAGGGGCTCATCAGTATTGGGGACTTCAAGTATTGGATTTTCATTGTCGGTATGAGCTGTTTGAGTGGAAGAGTCAGAAGGGGGTTGTTCTGTAGGATTAGCTATCATTGAGTCAGTTTCCTCATTGTTAATCTCCACCCTGGACAGAGCGTCGGCATTGGTATTATTTTTTCCTTTTTTGTAAACAACTGTATAGTCATACTCGCTTAATTTAAGTCTCCACCTTGTCAGTCGGGAATTAGGTTCTTTGATATTCATGATCCATTGGAGAGGCTTATGGTCTGTCAGAATTGTAAACTTACGACCAAAAAGATATGGTCGGAAATACTTTGTGGCCCACACTATTGCTAGGAGCTCCTTTTCTATAGTGCTATACTTTGTTTCACTGTCGTTTAATGTGCGGGAAGCATAACAGATGGGCTTGTCCGAACCTACAGGGCCTTGACTAAGTACAGCGCCTAATGCTATGTTGGATGCGTCTGTAGTTAACACAAAATCCTTGTCAAAGTCCCCGGACTTATTGCAGAATCGGGTCATTAGTCAGTAAAGTCTTACATTTTTCGAAACAGTCCGTGTACTCGGAGTCAAATGTTATTTTATTTGATTTTTTCAAACATTTAGTCATGGGTTTAGTGAGGCGGGCGAAGTCAGGAATAAATTTTCTGTAGTATCCCAGAAGTCCCAGAAATTGCTTTATTTCCTTAGGTGTTTTTGGTATTGGATAATTTTTGATAGCGGCGATAGCGACAAGATATTGTCAGGATTTGGTTTAATACCATCTCTACTAATAATGTGTCCTAGATAAGCGGTTTCTAACTTCAAAAATTCGGACTTGTCCATTTGAATTTTGAAGTTAGATTCACGCAGTCTGTTAAATACTTTTTCCAAATTTATCATATGTTCTTGCAATGAAGTGCTAAAGACGATGATATCGTCCTGGTAAACTAAACAAATTTCGTTTTGCAAGCCCCTCAGCACGTTATCCATAACCCGTTGGAACGTTGATGGGGAATTTTTTAACCCCATTGGCATGCGTAAAAATTCAAAATGTCCGTGCTCGACATTGAACGCGGTTTTGGGTATGTCGCCCGGGCACATCTCAACTTGATAAAATCCTGATGCTAAATCTAGGGTACTAAAATATTGACACCTGCCAAGCTTGTCGAGGACGTCTGAAATATTTGGAATGGGATATTTATCGTTAATGGTCTTCTCGTTAAGTTTACGAAAATCTACTACTAGCCTCCACTTTTGTTTTCCGGATGCATCGACCTTTTTTGGAACTACCCATATTGGGGAACTCCAAGCGGAATCAGAAGGTCTAACTATGCCTTGATCGAGCATCTTGGTGATTTGATCTCTCACCTCCTGTCGATGTACGTACGGGTAGCGGTAGCTCTTCGTATAAACTGGTAATTCGTCTGTCGTTTTGATTTGGTGTTTGATTTTGTTAGTAAATGTCAAAGTCTCTCCCTCAATATAAAAAACGTCTGAGTATCGTCCACATAAAGTCTCTAAGTTGGCTCTTTCCTCGGCATTTAAATGTTTGGTGCGCAGTCTTGATAGCACTGCATTGACTCGATCGGGGTCTTGTTCGGTGCTCGTGCACTCGGTATTAAACACGTCGAACTGTACAGTTTTATCGAGAGTAATAACTATGTCGGAATTAGTGGGATTTTCTATTTCTATGATGCCGGTCTGATCGGTAACTGCAGTAACACATTCGTGAATAATACAGTTACATATTATTTGTTCGCGAATATACACGTCGCCGTCAGTATTATAAATTGGAACATTAACTAATCTTGTCGTATTGGCAGGAATTATTTCCTGAAACTTGGCCTTTCTGCATGTGTAGCTAGATAAGGGTATGCTTGCATGATCTGTGAGTAGGAAATTACTTTTTAAATCAATCTGAGCTCCGTCTAATAAATCTAAGCCCAGCAAACCATCAAAGTGGTTGTGAAATTTATACACAAAGAGTTTTATATCCTTTTGATAATTAAATTCCGGGAAATTAGGTACTGTAATTGAATAATCGTGTGTACTTGTTACGCGCGAATTAGTAACCTCGAAGGGGTCAAAATTCAATGGCAGTCCTGAGAAGTACCCTTTTACTGTTTCGGGGCTAATAAATGATTGATTTGCCCCGGTGTCTACTAGAAATTTGAGGGGAGGTTCAGATATCTGTATATAACGTAGCTCCCTTCTAGACTGCAAATTAACTTCTATTCTGGTTCGGGGTTGGTACGACCCTTGTGAAAACCCAATTCGTTTTGATTTTTATTAGTTGAAGGCGGGGGAGCCTCCAAGGAAAGCGTCGCCTCTGAATACTGTCCATGGTCATGGTCATACATATTATAATTTTCGGCGTCAGTTTGAGTATAATCATAACAAGTGTCATCGTAAGGGGTGTTGGTCATTTCTCCGTAGTAGTCAGGGTAGTAATATAAATCATCACTGTCCGCGGTTTCATTAAAATTCATCTCGCGGGCCATGAAATAATTATTAGGCGGTGGGTTTCCGGATTTACGCCAATCATGGCCTGTCAATCCATGCGGAAGTTGTCTAGATACGAAATGACTTACACCACTCATTGGTTGAGGTCTCGTATTTTGGGGAACATTACGTGGGGGAAACCTGAATGCGTTATGAGGTTGGTAGTTAGGCGGGGGTGCGCGAAACATTTGTTGCGTACGACTGGGCAAGCGTTGTTGAGTGTAAGCATTTGGATGGAAAACAGGGTTTTGCTGCTGCTGCATCATGGGTCTCTGCCAGCTAGATTGGGGTTGCACAAAATTATATGGTTTTGGCTGTGAGAAAGGAATTAAAGGTTGTACCTTCTGCATCGCAGCTGTCTGTTGGTGCGGGGCTGAATTACCCCTCTTATCAAAGTTTTCATTACGTTGATGAAGGTACATAACATTTATTTCTTCCTGAACAAATTCCAGTGCCTTTTCAAGCGTGGGTGGTCTCATGCAACGAATGCGAGACCCCAGAGGTTCCTTAAGACCTCTTAGATAGGATTGTAATGTGAGCTTCCGATATAGCTCTCGTTTGGCCTCTATAGTGGTGCCAAGGGATTCGTGCAATGTTACATGTGTCATTATAGTACTGAAAAGGTTCTGGCACTTGTCGTAAAATTCTACAGGCGTATTGGCTCCCTGACTAAGTAAAGAAAGGTCATTATAGAGTGCTGTCTCGTCCCTTTGGTCTGAGAAATTATTGATAAGGGCATTACGGACACCCTGCCAACTCTCGGGTATTCCGTTCGAATTTATTGTTCTAGCAGCATTACCAGTAATTTTATTTAAAATACCGTTTAAGAGACACAAATTATTTAATTCCGCGCCTGCTTCGTTCTTAATATAATTTATAACTAACTGATCGCATATTCTAATGAACCTCGTAAGGACTTTCGGGTTGCCATCGAACTCTGGCACAGGGCGTAAAGCCTTATAAATTGTATCTGGGTCCATTTCGAAATAACTATAGATACTATAAAATAATTGATCTAAATTAAAGTCTATCTCTGATTCTAGAGAGTCTAAATTCCTATTTATATCTAATTCCCTATGTCGATTAATCTGCCTTGAGGAGACAGATTTGTCCGCGGATTTCCTACGATGGAAAATTTTGATGGATAGGAAATACAGGGAAGCAACACAATAGTACAATAATTTCAATGTACTTACATATACATCCTCGTTCGGTCCACTGATTGTCAAGTGTAGTCCACGGCCGCGTGCCTACCAAAGTTCGAATATCCGACGAAGCACTAGAGAGTGCAAGCAGCGACTATGCGGAGTCACTAGATTCGATTTTTAGAATATTTGACGCGCGCGCACTGCTTCGAATATCCTACCGACTGCGCCAATTATGTTGGACGCCGCCGCAGGACTCAAAAAAAACCGAAAAAGATTTAAAACAATTTAATTTATGAAGTAAAGAAATTACAATATAATCCTTATTTCTAATTAAGTACTATGCTCGGTCGATGTGAGAACCAGAGTGAAGCAGGGGCCGCGACGCCGGTCGCGGTTTCCACGAGGCGAAGATGCACCATCGGCAAATCAGGCGGGTTGCATGTGGCAATCGCTGCTTCACGGAAAATGCCAGGCGGCCACACGGCTTGCATGTAGATTGCTCAACATATGTGTCACTCGATGTTTCCACGGGAGATGCAATGTAGGCATGTTTCATAGTTACAGTTCATCTAACAAACTTATGACTATTGTTAGTAAACACAGAGATAAAACATAAAAACACACATTATTTCGCTCGAGGCGCCGCCGATTACCCCATCACCTCACCACAACCTAGACGACTCATTGAGTTTAGCCGCAAACGTTTTCAGGATGCTGTTAGGACTAGAAAGCAGTCTAGTCTTTTTTCGCATCACAGCAAAAAAGTCGTCTACTTCCGCTTGAGCAAACATCGACGATGCGCTACAATGTCGCGGTAGTCCCAACAGCATCCTGAAACCGTTATTATATTGAACACGCAGGGTGCCGAGTGCCTTCTGCGTATAGTTAACCCACAGACCACCTCTATAAAAGGATTGACAATACGCCTTGAATAAAGTTATTTTGGCTTCCTCACTACAGCGGGCGAGTCTATGTGCCAAGATATTACATTTGGCAGCCAACTCCCAATATCAGTTTGGTTTTTAAGATCCTCCGCCAAGTAATGTCCTACATATTTAAATCAGCACACCCTCTTTAGTGCCACCTCATTTAGATTAATTCTAGGTTCATAAAACATCACTCTACCGGGGATCCCAAAGACCATAAATTCACGCTTGACATAATTGTATGTAAGGCCGTGAGTACTCGTATACAGCTCACAAAACCGAAGGAGCTCCGCAATAGAGTCCGCCGTTGGATCCAGCAGCACCATATCGTCAGCATAATAATTAATGTTATTTACGCTGTTGAGTGTTGCCGTCAATACGACATCCGACAGGCTTACTGCTGAGTCCAACGATCAGCTCGTTTACGCACAGGTTGAAGAGCTTCGGCGGGGTCAAACTCCCCTGCCTCACCCCGCACTCCAACCTGTACGCATCCGAGAGAGTCCCTCCCCACCTCACATTATTTTGCTGGTTCGTGTACCAGCACTTTAGCACACTTATCAGGTCCGTATGTACGCCTGCCTTCTCGAGCTTGTCCCAGAGAATATTATAAACCACCAGGTCAAAAGCTTTAGAGAGATTAAGAAAACTGGCTTGCCTCTGTCTGTGTAGTATCGGACAGTCTACTTAAGACATAATATGGCGCTTTCTGTGGAAAGCCCTGGCCTAAAGCCGAACTGAGCGTCGTGCAGGTCTAAATATTTGTCCAGCAGACTGTCCTTAGCAACAACAATTATTAATTAAAATACCAAACCTTAGCAACAACAATTATTAATTAAATAAGATAATTATTCCTACTACAGTTTCATTCAAACTGACTGAGTAAACGCATTGAAACAAATGCGTTGCCCCTGTTCAAAGGTGCCTCCTTCTCCCCTACTTGGTACTTGGTGTAAGTAGGGGAGAAGGAGGCACCTATTAATAATATTTACAGAGTTTTTACTTTGAATTAAAGGTGTGGTGACTGATGGGTTCATTTAATTATTTGATACTGTTTTGTTCACAGATACGCGGGAATATGTTGTCCAAGTGATATGGTGGATGTGAAATCGAATTAGCGAGACTCAGGTCACGTCTTCGTTATGTTTCTATTATAGTAAGAATAGCTCGTGTGACTGAATGGAACTAAATGTGATTCAACATTTATTAGCATAGGTGCTACTTGATTTGTGCTATACGCCAATGTCCTTCATCGTAACAACTTTTGTACCTTTAAAATAAATTATTTTTAATTATTTGTGTACTTTTAATTACGAGTCTTAATAATTCAGAAAAGTTTTCCAGGGGTTCACACAAAGCGTTACTCTTCTACTTTTGTATAGTGAACGGCAATGGAGTGGAATTCACTGCCTGCGGATTTACTCCCTGAACGCTATAACTTGAGCCTTATCAAGGCGAGAGTCAATAGGCATTATCTAGGTATACACGCTCCATCGTCGACCTCATCGTTACTTTCCATCAGGTGTCATGCAGGTGAAATGCGCACTTTATACTATGCGCACTTTATAGGCGCTAGTCTAACTATTAAAAATAATTATACTAGCGCCACCCTTTTATAGCTCAATTAAATGTCCCTTTTTATGTATTCGTGCTTAATCATTATTGTTTACCAATTTAACAAATGCGGTCCAAGTAGTAATGGTAGGAACCAATTGCAAAGTGCTTTGTGGGTATGAACTTAATCCATGAGTGTTGCGACTCCTATCACACCCCGGACACTCCATACAACGATCGAAAGTTATTTACCTACTTACTACATACAGCAAAGCGCTATCTGTACACACGCAAATGTGTGCGTGAACGATGCAGTAAAACCATTTCCGGAAATCCGGAATTCGAAATAGTAATTAATAAATTTTCACAGTAAAATAAATAAATAAATTAATATTCGGTGGTTTTAACAACTCTATGTTGCTGCTTGTAGCTATATTAAATAGTAGCGTACGTAAAAACGTACAATGACGTTATTTAACATAAAGTTTCGTATTGAATAAATGAAAACTATACTCAAATATCAATGCCGTCTTTGCGCGAAAACGGCTCGTCGACAGCCTTGTTGTCGTTTAGTCAATGTGATCGTCAATGTGCGGGGCGTGGTACGATATCTAAAGCAAGGGAGCGGCGGAGAGTGTCCATTCTCGTTACTTTTTTGTTCTCTGCTCCTATTACAACTGTAGTCTTAGCCATAGCTACAATGATCTTATATGTATAGCTACGAAATGTAGTGAATGTAGTCGATGAAAGTCTATCGACTACCTACTACAGAAATATACTGCTGGGCACAGGCCCAGCAGTATATTTCATAAGCGTAAAAAAACCTGTGTTCTTTTGAATTGAACTTTTCATTTTTGAAAATTCATACATACATGTTTAGCAGTATGTGTATAAAAAATAAAAATAGGAGACATACATTAAGGGCGCATTTATTCGACACGAATTTCATAGCGCACACCCCGCGCGGCCGCCGCACGGTAGCCGAGCGAAGTCCGCGTTGCCGGCCCCCCGCCGCCCTGGACGTGCATCGATCGTGATTAGAGATGGGTTTTTATCCGATAAATATACGTCAAAGAATAAATATACAGTAAATACCCGCTTTTATTTACTGAGTATTTATCCTAAAACATGGATAAATATATTTTTGTGTTTTTTATAATAAAATTCATTAGAATTCATTTTTATTAAATAATTACGTGCGAGTACTTCTCATTTTGCCATTGTTTTATGTAAGGGCGCTCCCTCACCGGCGAGTATTCGCTTGTGAAGATTAGTTTTTGAGCATTACATTACAAACTACCTCCTTCACCGGCGAGCATTCACATGAAAAGATTCGATTAGGCTGCGATTCCACCAGAAATGTGCGTGTTAGCAAGGCGTGCGTGCGAGTGCCTTTGAGTGCGTGCGAGTGCCTCTGAGTGCCCACGAGAGCCCGCGAGTGCCTTTGAGTGCCCACGAGTGCTTTTGAGTGCCTTGAATAATGCGTTTCAGAGCCCGCGAGTGCCTTTGTTTGCTAGCGAGTGCCTTTGAGTACTTTTGAGTGCCTTTGAGTGCCTCTTTGTATTAGAATTAATTATCGTTTAAGTATTTCCAATGAAGTCTGTACAGTTTTTTAAAATAAAATATTGAACAACCAAAAGCCCTGATATTCTACATACGAAGCTGAACAACTGTATAATAACGGACTAACTTAGCAATTTGAAAAAAAAAATCCATGCAAAATGTTAGACAGCTGTTTAATAATGTGTGTAGAGATTTTTTTAACAAACTATGCATTGTGCATTCTTCGCCTTGTCCGGGTTTGGTGAGAGAGCTATTGCTGAATTTTAGGTAGAAAACACGATTTGACAACTGGGAACACTGAATTTCTCCTTCTGCCTTCCGATTGGTCGCTGGATCCTTTCCACCATGCTGCTCAATTTATTTACTCAACAATCCTTGCATTCTTTGTCTGTCTGAAACATGGTTAAAGCCAATTCCTTTAGAGTTTCTGGATTTTCAGTTCTTCAAAAAGACAGATCTGATGGGTATGGTGGAGTCGCCATACTTGTTAAAAATTCTCTTTCCTTTCAGTCTTTTCCCTTACCTTCTTTCAGCGATGTCATTGATGCCGTCGCTGCTATTATTAATAATATATGTATTGTATCTTTGTATATACCACACCCAACCTCTCTGAAATTAAGAACTTAATTCCTATTCTTCCAAAACCATTTCTTATTCTAGGTGATTTCAACTGCCAACACCGTTCTTGGGGCAGTTCTTTTTATACATACTAT
>NW_020653945.1:13342295-13422476 GCF_003589595.1 Hyposmocoma kahamanoa
GTCCGTCTACGGACAGACTTTATTATGTATGTATGTAATGTAATTTTTGCAAGTTGCGACGGAGTAAAACTCTTGTGCAATAATCATATATTATTTTCTCAAAATATTTGTAATCCCTGATTTTGTTTCGAACTAAAGGTATGGTAAATTTGGCGGATACTCTTATGTTAAATGCGGTGACGGATGGCACAATGAATTTCTTACGCCATATAGTAAGTTAATTTCATAATAAAACCGATTGAATTGCATGAAATGTTGTGAAAAAATCTGTTGTGTAGGTGCTGTAACACATTATTGATAAATTTTGATACACGTTATCGGTAGTTTTTTTTTATGTTTGCTTACGATAACGTAATATAACGTACGTAACGTAATATCTTGCAGATATGTAAATACTCCATATCTAATTTGTATGTAATTTATAGGGAATTTTTAAGTCCAAGTCTACGCCGCAAGCACAACCACCGATCATAGTGAAAATGCCGCTGTGGCAGCTGGCTCAAGAGTCCGGGCCGTTCGTGAGGCTCGCAGGGATAAGTGGAGCAACGGCAGTCGTGCTTGGGGCTATGGGAGCTCACCGGACATTCCCTGACACTGATGCCAAAGAAGATCTAAAAAAAATCTTTGAAACTGCCAATAGATTCCATTTCCTCCATACTTTGGCTCTAGTCACTGTGCCACTATGCAGAAGGCCTTACATTGTAAGTTATATGTAGAGTTTCTTAAGAAGCTTTTGCCTTCCACTTTAATCTTGAAACTGCAAATATACTGGTTTTGACCATCATATTTATCTACCTGTCTGATTTCACACTCTTTTATTAATTTTTTTCCATAATGTACTGCAAATTGTACAGATCTTATATTAAGACACATCATTATGCTTTGCAGGCTGGTGCATTCTTTATAGTTGGAATGGGCATGTTTTGTGGGACATGCTACTACCATGCTTTCACTGGAGACCGAAGCCTAAGACGGCTGACACCCATCGGCGGATCTTGTCTTATTCTGGGTTGGATGGCAATGGTACTGTAAACTTGACAATTGTAACTACATTTTGTGGTTTATATTCTTGGAATAGGTTATGTAAAAGGATATGTTAGGTGTTTTTCATTAAGGTAATTCCAAACTATTTTCGTTATTATTTTAGGTTGAATACCTAGGTTGAATAGAATGGTTGTAGTGTAAATAATTTACTTTAAGTGCGAGTTTAGCATTGTATAGTAGTATTAAAATCTTGTACCCAATTTTTAGAATGGATACTAATTTGTTACATAGCATCACGTAACAGAACAAAGGATTATTGTAAGGTTTTGTTTATATAATGTGTATTTTCTATTTTTGAAATTACTGACACCGATTGTTCTCAATAATTATCAGGGATCGGAATAGGTAGAGTTATTTTACCTAAACTTCGAGGAACATAGACAGAAAATAGACTGCCTTACATAATTTTTTAGGTCCTGGACCTAAAGATATTCGATTTCGGGAAATCCCTTAAGAACATTAAAAATTTACATACTTGGGGACAGACACATACACTATATTTATTTTAACTTTGCGACACACAGTGGGTCGGATCTGCGATGTTTCGGACATTGGATACCTTTCTAAAAAAATGCCAATCGAGAGATTTTATTGTCCTAATTAAATATTGTCATATCACATTTTGCCATAAATGTAATAGTTTAGTAGGAAAAAAATAAAATGTGTATTTTTTGTATAGGACCATATCTTTAGTGTCCCATTGTTGCAGTGTTAGTCGATCCAGTCTTGGAATCACTACAGACGAATTATTAGACCTATCTTCTATTCTATATATTTGCAAACTAAACGCGCGACCAAACCAGCCTATTCAGTGCCACTAAACTATTAGATTTATGGCAAAATGCGATATAACTATATTTAATTAGGACAATAAGATCTTTCACTTAGATTTATGGCAAAATGGGATATGACAATATTTAATTAGTACAATAAGATCTCTCGACTGGCATTTTTTTAGAGAGGGGTATTGTGAAAAAAATTTAATGTCTGCAATATCGCAGATCCTCACTGTGCGTCGGAAAAAAGGTAAATATAGTGTCAACTTTTAATGTTCTTAAGTGATTTTCGAGTCCAGAACCTAAAAAATATTGTCGTAAGGCAGTCTCCATTTTTGGTCTATGTTCCTCGAAGTTTAGGTAAAAAAGATTTACCTATTCCGATCCCTGATAATCACTAAAGGAATTTTTATTGTTGCTTGAGGTGTCCATCATAATTGGTATGTTATTATAATAATATATTTAAATGTTTGCGTTGTGACAGTTCTCAGGATAAAAATATAATTACCTATTTCGAAAAGTTGAAAATTGTTTTACAAGCTCACATTTCCCCAGTCCCAAAGATGGAGAACCTCAATTTTGGCGTGCCTTATTCCAGCGTGACCATAGTCGAGTTTTTGAAATTTGACTAGCCAGTAAAAAGTCGCTATTTAGGCAGTTCTAGTCGCAAAAAACTAGATTTAGTCGGTCCACCATTCAAAAGTTATGAGGGTGTTGTACTGTCCACGCCGTAAGAAGTTTATTCCAGCCGGCAACATTTCTCAATTACGAGAACCCCAGCACCTAGCTTAGATCTGATTACACTAAAAAAAGGCCGTGATTATTCGGTTCTAGTAGTAAAAAACTAGTTTTAGTCGTTACGCCGTTTTGAAGTTATTAAGGTGTTTCACTGTCCACGCTGAAATAAACTTATTCCGGCGTCACCATTTTTGAACCTCGAGAACCACAGCTCCTAGCTTAGATCTGATCGCACCCAGAAAAAGACGTGGATTAGTCGGTTCTAGAAGCAAAATTTTAGAATTATTCGCTCCTTTGTTTAGAAGATATTAGATATTCAATTATTATCATTGATAGGAGGTACATTTATGTAGAAAAATCGTAGACATGAAAAATGTATTCTATACTCCGTCCAACCATTTATTTACCTTTTTACAGCTCGAATTCTAATCAAATAGTCATGTTCCAATGCGTTTCCGATTAGTTTTTTTTTATAACAATTGATTTTACTTATCTGTGCATGTGAGCGGGTAAAATAAAAGATATTGCCTGATTGGGATCATGGTTGCGTTTAACAACTTATTTCATTTCATTATAATTAATTAGACAGGTACCAATATTTATCATCTTGAACAATCTTTGTTACATAATTTGTTGGTTCGATAAATATCGCAGCTAAAGAGCAAGTCGCTTCACTAAAATTAAAAAATAAAAGAGTCCAGGAAGGAAGTATATTTTTTTGTCTATACTTGGACAACGGTTCTATGTCAATAATATCGAGTATATAACCAGAAATAGAGACGAAATCCCTGGCAACTCATCAGGTAAATGGGCCTTATATCACTTTTAAATATCAACTCTCGTTTGCGCTGAAATCACAAATTAGAAAACTGAAACAGTACAGCGCCCACAACTGACCTGTGTGTACGTCTCCGTATATTCCAAAAATATTTTGTATTTATTGTAATAAAGATAATATCTCTAACAATGGGGGGTTGTTCCATTCGGTGGTGTGGGATAAACAGAAAAACATCTAATTACAAAACAAAAGGAATCACATTTCATCGGCAATGAAATATGTAATTTTGCAATTTTCGTCTATTATCGCAAAGTTAAACTGGTCGATTTGAAGTGAAAC
This sequence comes from Hyposmocoma kahamanoa, assembly GCF_003589595.1. Taxonomy (NCBI): domain Eukaryota; kingdom Metazoa; phylum Arthropoda; class Insecta; order Lepidoptera; family Cosmopterigidae; genus Hyposmocoma; species Hyposmocoma kahamanoa. The sequence continues at coordinate 13,345,971 of NW_020653945.1, forward strand.
AATTGACGACACCCGTCAATTGTTTCGAATTCGGGCTGGCCAATCGGAGCGCAGTCGTCACAGAATATATTAACTATTCAGGCAGAATAGTTTTCAAACAAATGAAATGACGTTCGTCTCTATTTCTGGTTATGTACTCGATGGACAATAATTACGGCACTTCGGAGGCATGCATATGTCAAAAGTTAAATAAATGTTCGAAACTGACACTGGCCTAAGCCTAGTGGCCGCCATTAAGGAAATAGAATAGAAATAAATGTTTGAATGGAGTATAAGGAGGATCACCGCTCCAAATGTTCTTTGTGAAATCACTCAAGTTATAGAATAAGTTCGTGGTGATTAAAATAGTTTTGAATTGACAGTGTAATAAATATTTTAAATATCTACTGAATTTTTTGTCACATTTAACCGTAACACAAATTGTAGTTGAAAATGACGCGCTATAAATTATAAGAGTCATTCTCAGGGTCGTATTCTAAAACTCTACTCAATGCTCAAAAAAACTACTCAAGTCAGGACTTGAGTATGATTCAAAGCACTGGAAATCATACTCAAGTCCTTGCCATTAGGGTCGTATTTCCAGTGCTTGAAATCATACTCAAGTCTGTTCAAATCGTGACTTGAGCATTGAGTACAGTTCTGGAATACGACCCTCAATCAGTCAGTTAGTCAGTCATTATTCAAAAGACATTAATCATTATTAAATTATTTTGATCAATAGTCGTACGCGACTGTACTCCACGCGTCTCGTTCGTCGCGTATAAGCCAGGAGCCCAACACGACATGCATACAGTAATAAATATCATAACAATCGATAAATCCTAAAGCCATTAAGGAGAAATAACTTTATATATTTTGCTAAAACCTTCAAATAGCATGTATTTAAAAAAAAATCTGTATATTATGCAAAATTTGTACGTGAGCTCAGAGACTAACACAGGTTTATACCTGTTTAGCCTTAAAATACTAAATCGGTTCTATCTTGGAAACAAAATTTCGCGACTAGAACCGACTACTTCGCGACTTTTTTGGGTGCAATCACATCTAAGCTAGGAGCTGTGGTTCTCGAGATTTAAAAATGGTGCCGCCGTAATAAACTTATTTCAGCGTGGACAGTAAAACACTTTAATAACTTCAAAACGGCGTAACGACTAAATCTAGTTATTTACGACAAGAAACCACTAAATCACGATTTTTTTTATTGTAATCAGATCTAAGCTAGGTGTTGTGGTTCTCGAGATTGAGAAATAGTGCCACTGGAATAAGCTTATTCCAGCGTGGACAGTACAACACCCTTATAACTTTTGAACGGCGGACCAACTAAATCTAGTTTATTGCGACTAGAACCGACTAATTGGCATCTCTTAGTGGAAGAACAATAGTCTCATTTGTCGTTTTATGTTGAAAGATTAATATTGCAATCACAAAGTGAAGGCAGCCAAGGACTATCGAATGTCAGCGTCATTTTACCCAGCTGATCAGGGGAGACAGTTGGTAGGGACTATTGGTATAGGCAGAAATAAATGGCAAAAAAATTGCTGTCTTTCGCCCAGCAGCCAACTCTTCTTTTTCCAACTTTTTTTTTTGTAATTTCACCAGCACCATCTCCATTCCACCTTTTACCCTCTAAAACTGAAACCTACAATGCTCACATTACTGCTTGGTAGCAAAAATACGTAAAGTGGTAGTACTTCCTTGGACGAACTCTTTCACAAGAAGCTCTGCTGCTCCTTGATCCGACCATATTGAATGCCATAATCTAGGGTCACTATAATAGTTTTTAAAAATGTAGGCACAAAAATTGTAAATTAGTCGGTTCTAGTTATGAGATTTGTACGAAAGACATTGGAGACCAAAATTACTTAATTGATAGTTGATGTATGGATTCGTATACACAAAAATTATTATACTTAAGAGTAGTTACACACGGCGACTTTTAGCATCGATGCAAACGCGCGACTGCATCGATACAAACGTGCGATTGCATCGCTACACTTGTGGTTTATAAGCGATTGCATCGATGCAATCGCGCGTTTGTATCGGATGCAGTCGCGCATTGACATCGCTGCCTATAGTCGCCGTGTGTAACCGCTCTAATAAACAATTTATGGCTAAGGATGACCTCCTGTTTCTTGTAAGATCCCTCATGAGCAGAGATTATTGTGCAGGGTATATTTACATAAACTACAAGTAAATAATACACATAATGGAGTATCATCAAATGTACCATTTCTGAGGTATGTACATTTTTAAAGTTTATTCAATTCGGGAATAAATCCCCCAGCAGATCGTAGCAGGCTGATTCAAATGGACCGAGGGAAACTTTAGTCATGAAGTTACATGGGAAAATAAAAAATATTCCCGCTCCTACCGATCGGGAGAACAGGTAAAAGCCCAAAAATTCCGCTTATTCCCAGTCGTCACCACCGGCTTTGTCACACAGGCGACAAATGGAAAAAACCCATAAATGTTACCAGGTGGCGACAAATGGGAAAATCAACCAAGCAACAAATGGAATTTAAAATATCCCACTAGTTGCCAGTGGTAATGGAATAAAAAATCTTATGGAATTTAAAATATCCCACTAGTTGCCAGTGGTAATGGAATAAAAAATCTTAATTAATATTTCTTTAATGCTGCCATCGAACGGGAATGAAATAAAATTCGAGTTGCATTTATCATTATAAACATAATCTTATTAAAAAATCAGTCTTAAGACATTTCCAATATCATACAATAATTTAAAATAACTGTAATAATGAAATCATTTACAATGATTCAGATAGCCTGGACACTGTCTGCTTATCCAGTTTGTATTTTTATCATTAAACTCAAATTTTATTTTATTCCCTTTCGATGGCGGCAAGAAACAAACATTAATTGGGATTTTTGATTTCATTTGTTACCACTGGCAACTATTATATTATTGGGTATTTATACTATGGAGTATTTTAAATTCCATTTGTCGATAGCGGCAATGACAGATATTTTCGTCCCATTTGTCACCTGGTAACATATTATGAGTTTTTTCCCATTTGTCGCCAATGGGAACAAAGCCAGTGGTGACGACTGGCAATAAGCGAAAACATTCCATATTATTTTTTTGTGGTCACCGTTCAATCACCCAAAAACATTTATGAAGAAATATTTTTAAGTACTTTGTTTTATTTTAGATACATTCTTTCTTTATAACATCACTGCAAAATAGTATATTTTTAGACTTGGATTGAACGTAAATTCAGTATGACTTCTATATACGATACATATACACGATACTAAAAAAGGTTTGACCAACAGACATATGGCAGTGGTTTGACCACTACTCTGTAACTACAACGGTAGCTTCTAAGCCAAGGAGCGACTAATCTTAGTATTTCGCGGTTAGAACTTTTCTTTGAGTTTGACTTGACTTTGAGTATAAATCTGATTGCACCTAGCAATCAGATTTAGACTCAATTTATATTGCGGCGCGGCGGAACGGAATGGAATGGAATTTCTGGTAAAAATGGTCAATTGTGTAACATACAAAATAGATACGATCCAAAAATCACAACACGCGTCTTCCGCGGAATTCTCGTACATGCTCGTGAATGCTCGCGCATTCGCGAGAGTTCCGCGGCTGCCGTCGACGACGCCTGGCGAACCCGCAGGAAGTGGCGCGAAGACAGGCGCAGTGTGACGTCAAACTTACGGCGAAACACTACAGCCTCAAGGTGCAGTCGCGAGAAAGCTCACGACAAATAAAAGACATTAAGACATACACCATACGCTCATTCTAGCGACCGCGCACGACTTCTCGCGCAGAGGTGAAATTGACGCTTCTGTTCAGCCGCAATGTAAACTGAGCCTTAAGCTTCACACTGTGGTTCTAGAGATTTAAAATGTTGCCGCTGGAATGAGGTTATCCCAATTATAATAAAACATTGTTGTAACTTAAAACAGTGAGCCGAATAAATCTACTTTTTTGCCATTAAAAAAGACTAATTCTTGGCTGTAAAATTTTAAATACACCGTAATGGTGAGCCTGGAGTAAACCACGTGGCTATGTCCACGTTTTCAAGTTTCCTGTATCAGTAAAGGCAACTTTCTGTTTGGCTTACTGTAGCGCATAAGATTCCTTTACAAACATCAGCCTCCGTAGCATGGCTACGCATGATAGATAGCTATGATGATGATCTAAATTAGATCTGATTGAGACAGTCAATAGCGCGGGCTTATTTCAATTTTATCGCGCGCGTCGCGACTATCATGCGTTACCATGCTACGGGGACTGGTCACATTTCGATGATCCAAATATGTTGATATCTACGTGAAGAAGCAAGCAGAAACATAAGCTTTCACATTAATGAACTTCCGAGTGTGTGCATTATTTATTTATTTTACCATAATCACTCATGCCGAAATACAATTGCGCTCCTTAACAGGTGGATGTCGGGTACTGGCAAATGGCGTTTGTGTTTTTGTTAATGTCTAACTTGCCTTTATGAAGAGGAAATGCCAAAGGAAACGCATGCTTGATCAATATTGTTTACATGGTTTTATTCAAATTGTTACATATTAAATTTTGCACTTTTCTTTACTCCATCAATGATACTTAAATGTTAATCAAGACATACACCATTTGGTAATAAATGCTATTTTTACTTCGTCGGATTCTCGAAGGAGAAATGGTCGTCCTTCTTGAAATGTTATATAGCTTATTTTTATGTAATTATGTATTTTATAGTATATTTATATAACAATGGTGACGTACAGTCTGGGACGCGAGACGCACGCGCTCGGCCCGGTCGGCTACATCGCACACTGACACCATACGCTGTACCGAGAGCTAGCAGTCTCTCTATCCGTAAACAAATATACAAAGCTATCACATTAAATTAACACAAAATATAGTTATAAACATATTTATGTAATCTAAATATATATAATAGTAAATAATCCAAAGAGAAAACGAAATGATAAAATGCACAGCACTTTTAGTGTCCGTCACATTTTTGAAATAAATCACTCTGATTGCACGTAAACAGTGGGTATTTCGGGACCGGGCGTGTAAATATAAATATCACTAACCGCAATCACACAATATAGTATACGAGAAGGGGAGCCGGTAGGTACATAAACACTTCACGAGAGGTGGAACGAATGCTGGCCCTCGGAGGCCGCCAGCCGTAGCTTTGCGCGCATCACGTCGGCACTCGAATAGTCCGGAAGCTTGAGGTAGTTGACGCACGTCATAACCGACGGCAGGTACTCGTCGGGGTCTAGAGAAGACTCTAGAGATTTGCGCACCACCGTAAGCGGTGGGTTTAGTGCCTTGAAACCTGGACAATAAACACTTGTTTAGTATCTTTTCGCCCTAATAATTGATACTATACTAAATACTTTGGTTAGAAAATTAAATACTTTATTACCTCCTGTGGGTAAACGTGGGCTTCCGGTTACAAACTGCAGGAAGAGGCGTTGCTCCTCACGTGAGTACGACGCCAAGATATCTATAAGCATGCGAATAGCTCGCGATTCCGCTGTGTACCCGTGGTCGGGTCGAATGCACTCGGCCAACATGCGCGCGTCCCAACGTTGCTCGCGACCACCTACGATCATCAATCAGTATTAGTACGAATGGCTTTTTAAAGGAAATTGTCAATATTTGTCGTAACGAACTTACCCGAAGGACTGCCGCAGAACACTTGTTCTAACTCTTCAGGATAGAAAATCTTGAGATTGTTTAGCGGAAATACTGATTCGAAACCTTCTCTGAATGCTTCCATTTGCTTCGCGACTCCTGTTGTAGGATCAAGTAATGCAAGTAAAAGTTAATAACAACTAACAGAGTTGTAGTTGATTTTTAGATAATCCATAATAATTTTGTAAATACAGTATATGGCATCAAGTACCTTCGTAAAGCAGCCAGTGCGTGACTAGCGCTATATAGCTATGCAGGTTGTGCGCGGTGACGGGCAGGTCGCGCCCGCCCCGCCGCAGCTCTGTGCACCCATCTCCCGGAAGGATGAAGTCCAACCCTAGCTCCTCGATCGGACACCCGTCCAGCTCCAGTGTACTTATCTGAAATTAGTCATTATTTTAGTAAAAGCTATGAATACTTAAATGACATCTATCTCGAGTACAGGATTCATAAAAGAGATGATATTATGTCAACCATCCTGATTATAATAATAAACATCACTCAATGCACATCAACGATTGCTCCTTGATTACAAAGCACTAGAGTTTTCAAAATATCATCCCTTAATCTCTTTTGGTGATGATCAAAATAATTTTTGGCTACGACTGTTGGGCGTGAGCCAAAAGAGAATTTGCCCTTTATGCCAAACGTTGACAATCAGCTAAGATATTTACTACTTAAAATTGTTTAATTTAAATCTAAGCATAAACGTGGTATTAACTAGTACTAACAAGCTGTTGCCTCTGGTCTGCGCTGTGTCTGGGGTCTAACGCGATGTGTGTTGCGCGGTCGGCGACGCGGCGCAAGCGACACAATGAGCGCCACAGTTCGGGTGCCACATGTCGTACGTCAGACAGGGTTAGCCAGCGCTCCTCGCACACCGCCCACCGAAACATCGACACCGATAGTGGTATATCAATCTGCAATAAACGTCAGATAAGTATATCTTTTCTAACTGTAGAATTAGCAGTAAACTTGGAAACAATCGCCTTCGTGGGATTTCGACGTCAACATTTTAATGAATGTAATAAATAAATACACAGTATTTACCAATCTAGAATCCATAACAGCTTTGGCCATAAACTTGCCAAGGAAGCGGAATTTTGCCTTCACTCGTGACAAGTGTGAGGCGCGCGCGTTGCGACCAATCGCCTGCGGGAATAACCCACAAGGCCACGACACAAAGGTCGCGTCAGGCGCCGGAGACGGTATGGAAGTCTCTTTCTCCAGGTCTGAAGGTTCTGGAGAACGTTCCTCATCGAGATTGAGGGCGTCTCGCACTGAGGAAGCGAGTCTTGCCGCTGCGTCTGACGACCGATCTGAGACGACTGGAGGCTGGCTCTTTACTATCTCGCCAGCGAATGATGTAGGCTGAAATGTTGCACATTTTAAATATATTTCAGACTTATAAGGCTAATATTGAAAACGAGAAATTGGAGGATGTTACAAATGGAGTGAAAATTTATGTATATGAATTTTCAAACAACAAATATTGCAATCTGTTCTGATAGTTACTTTAATATCACTCATTTTAAGACGCTACTGGTAATTAAGATAATTTAAGAACGAAATATATAAATATAATTACTTTCTGCTTAAAGTTCTCGCTGCCATGCCAAAGGTCGAGGTCAGCGCGTTGTAGCTCCTGTGAGACGAGTGCATAAAACTCTAATGTAGGGCCCAACCCGGTGCCAACTTCGTTCTCGTATTGGATTTCGAGTAGAGCCTATGAACAAAATAATGATATTTTTTGCAGTGGAGTACAGAGTCAAAGGATAAGAGTTATATAGAGAAACGGAGACCAATCCTCACCTTGGAGTGCGCGAATTCATGCATAACATGTTCAGCCTGTCTCAGCACGTTAGGCCTCTGCACAGTGCGCTTGCGTCTATCCAGCCGAGGTGCCACCCGTTCACTGTCCTGGCCAGCACCGGCGCCACCCGCTGCACCGCGCTCACCGCCCGTCTCTAGCAATCGCTGTAGCGCGCGGTCGCGATCGAAAGATACAACGTAGAACAGCAAGTGCCGGCACTCGAACGGGAAGATGAAGGGGCTGCAATTGAAATGTGACTTTAAGTTATTGCTCTGTTTATTTACAGCAGTTAGTAAAACTAGTGGGTTTCTTATTACATGAAACATTTTAATGTGCAGCAATTATAGAGTTCAAGTAACTTGGTTATATTCACAGAACTTAAAATTTCTTACCAAGCATAAGCGATCTTCTTGAGCCATGGAGGTAGGTTACCAGTCATGATTACTAGAGGATCTTGTAACTGGCGGTTGGCTTTGGCGGCGAGCTAAAAAAATATCATTAGTATAAAAAAGTTGAATCATGTAGGTATATATGTATATACATATACAGGGTTATTTTTAAAATACTAACAACCTCGCAGGACCATGGTATAACATCATAAACAACAAATTTTGTTCCTTGACTTTTAATAATTCATCAGATTTAACTTTCATAAAAAATGAAAATATTTAAATCGAAAGCTCTAAACATCGATAACTCTGCATTAGCCAGTGACCGTGCAGGTCAATGGCATTAGCAAAAAAAAGCGCTAGTGATAGCGTAAGTAAACAATGGGGGTAAGGGAAGGTTATGACCTATTTACCTGTGCGATCAGTTATTCCCTGTGATGCGCCCGAGCCGGGTGTGTTCGCGTGTACACGCAAATGGTGCGAATACTTGCTAGGTGTGATGATAATGTATCCGAAGCTTGCCTTAAATATGTACCTACACTAAGCCGTGTAACAACGGGCGATTCCAGCCTAGATCCAGCTATCGTAGTCGTATACCGAGATTCGTCCTTGAATAACGTACATAGATACATACGATTTATCCTTATTTTATTTTTAAGTGTAGCCAATCCTAAACCTGGCTAATGTGGATTCAGTATACAAGCTTAATTTTTATCAAGTAAAAACACAAATACCTACAATTCATCAATATCAAGAAATGTGCTATTTAATACTTTGCAACGATATCTATGTACTAGCGTACTAGAGGCGACGTTCCATACACACATACTATGTTTTACACATACACATACATTGATTTGTTGTCACACTCAAGATGGCGGACGCAGATGTGGCCCTCTTTGAAAATTAATTTACATCGGTGTGTCGCTCACATTTTGCTATTGATTAATTGTGTGAACATACATTTAAAGTTTTTTTATTCACATTCATTCGGTAAGTAATGTCTTTAGGGTACAATTGTAAATAATGTTACCTTAGCATTAATGAAGTCCTGATGTGGCACGAGTGGTCGATGGTCGGGCAGGCAAGCGGCATGGTACAGCGTGTGCCAGTGGCGACTGAGCGCGTGCAGTGCACGCAGCACACCCAGTGCCGCCAACGACGCGTCCTTCACCTCGCCCTCGCTCATCAAGGGCGAACGTAGTATCACGAAAAGAGGAGACTCGGGCGATGGGACTATGCCCTCTAAAAATGTCATTTTATACATTTAACAAAGTTCATACCTATATTAAATGTTTTATTTAATAACCGTATATTGATGTCTTACCGTTCCATAAGAGATCAGGTTTTCGTCTAGACGACAACTTAGTGGGCTGTCCCTTGCCTTTACGTGTGGTAGCTGTGTCGGGGCGTGGCTGCTCCGTCGGCTCCACCGCGCGGTAGTAGATCGTGTGCGTTTGCACCCAGATACCCGCATTTGCTGTAAACAGTTATTAATTTGAATTATAACATGATTCATAATTTATCATTTGTCATGTACCATAATTTCGCTGCTCTGGAATTTGTTGTCAATGTGATGCAGAAACACGTTTTACATAAAGTTTTAAGTGTCTTAGCCAGTAGCTTATATTTTGTGGAGCACGAAGTCAATAGTAAAAAAATTAAATGCCAACTAATTCACCAACGTAACAAGTTAATCCATGTACATAATTCTGAACACACAAAATCCACTGAGTTAGCTAAGACAAAGTTCGCCAAGGATTTTCGTCCTACCTAGTGGAGTCTCAGTATCCGTGTCGGCGTCGTTCTGTTCACCAAACTGCCGCACGGCCTGGTACACCGTCATGTTGTATGGTAACACAGTGTCACCGACCAAGAACTCCAGCTTGTGTTCAGAGCTGTGAAAAAGCAAAACGTACCCAAGTAACGTCTCTGTAAAGATATGGGTTATGAGTAAAAAGTCATAGTATTTTTTCTAATTTCAAATTCATTTATCAGACTTATGCACATCACGCCCTTTTCTAGGCAGAGACAGGTTTCAGATTTAGTAAGTTTCGAGGACTAAGTCAACGATATCTATATACTAGCGTACTAGATGCGGCGTTCCATACACACGTTGTGTTTCACTCATGTGCGGTGAAGACGCTGTACACCATTTAGTTGGTTGTCAAACATTCAAGAACGCGGACGCAGATGCGGTTCTCTTTGAAAATGAATTCCTCAACTATTGATAAATATCATCAATACTCAATATTATCTGCCGGCCTAGCTCATTCCCAATAGGTATAGAATGTCTATCCACGGTACTACGGTACTGATGCTCTTTGACAAAATTCAAGTCTAAAACAAGACACTATCACTATTGATAGTGTTTTGTTTGGAACATGTAGTTGTTGTAATGGTCTTGTCTATAGATTGATGTCGTTGACTAAAGTGGAATAAACTGCATTCTCCTTCGTTATCCAGACCAAATTCCAAGTTTAAAGCTTATACTAACTCAGTTGGTTGGTGATGTGGCGGCGTGGCGAGCGAGTCTTCGACATCGTCGTCGGACGCGGCGTCATCGTCGGAGTGCGCCGTCGTCGCGGAGCCGTCACGCGGTCGCACGTTCGCGTACCCGCGCTGAGCTAGGTACCTGCAATAACAATATTATCATGCACTGATTTTCAATCAATTATAAAATTGGCTTGCGTTACATTGTTACAAAAGGCGGGCGACGTAATATCTGGTAGATCCACCTAAATTCTATGGGCTTTCATTCTTAAATCACTTTAAGATCGGTTCGACAGTTTTGTAAGAATTGCAATTTAGGTAACATTAGAAATTGTGACACTCGCCTCTCAATGGCTTGAACTAAAGCTAAGGGGTCTATCCGCACGACACCACCCTTCCACTGTTTCAGGTTGGTGCACGACGGATGACGTTTGAGATCACACTGAAAAAAATAGTTCAGATTAGTTAGTAGCAAATGTTGATCGTCAATTTATATAATCTAATTTTAAAGACACCAGAAGTGGGAAGTATATACGGGTTGATGATGACGAAGTAGAAAACTGTATTTGTATTGTACATTAATCACTATATATATTTAGACACCTTTTTAATTACATTCACATTTTGGCCTCAAAAAAATATTGTGTCCTTAGATAACGAACAACTGATAGTCAGTCTCTAATGACATCACCAGTCTCGAGAAAAGGCGATCTTTACCATGAGCTGGTGCGTATTGAAGAACTTGAGCGCGGAGGTTGCCGGGCGCGCAGGAAGGTCGTGCACGCGCACCGGGAACTGCTCAAGGTGCGACACACACGCATTCACCTTGCACACTAGCGAAGCTAATGCACCGCCGCCGTTGCTGCCCAATACCAACGGACCCCCGTTGTCATTCCATTCGCTTAAACTGGAAAGAAGACTCAATCAATTACACACAGAAATAATAAACACGTCACATCTCGAAAACACAACTGGACATATTAATTAACTAAGAACGAGACAAAGTCCGGATTGCGCTATTTATATATTTATTTTATTTAATACATTGAGTCAACGATAATGAATACAGATCACTTTTTTGTCGTGCGCTTGGTGGTAAGCGACACGCCTGTCCATAACAATTGCAGTGCCACCGCGCCCGTCATCCTGAGACATAAGTTAACAAGTCTCATGTGCCTGTAATTTCACCATCACCCTTATCCTTCGAAACCGGAACGCAGCAATTACGTTATTGCTAAGCGGCAGAAATAGGTAAGGTGGCATTTCTTCCCTGAATGAATTCTTTCACAAGGAGCTCTACTGCTACTTTAGTACTACGTATACATATAATATAGAGCCATAAATAATATTGGTTCCAATATATACAAAAAGTTACAACGAATACTCAGTAGCGTTTTATCAACTGGATAATGGATTTAAAAACTTACTCTGAATCAAGCGGCATATCCGCAAATACATGCAAGAACAGTCTAAGGCGCTCCTCGCAAGAGGCGACCTGCTCTGCGGAGTGCCGGCCTTCGCCCTCCGCATCTCGGTCTGACGACCGTGCCTCCGTCTCTGGTTCAGTGTCCCCATTTGTGAGGAACGTTAGCAACGCACCTAGAACGCCGCTGTGGTTCACCTGTATTACACATTCAAGAAAAATTGCACTCTATGTTGAGCAATGCCTTTCAAACAAAAACAACCAGCAAATAAAAACATTAAGGGGAAAATAGGACGAACAAAACTGCTATTGCAATTTGCTTCAAATTATTAGCTTATATGCATTGACCTACCAACAAATGGACATCGGGTCAAATACAAAATCCACGAAAAAATGTCCAAAGTTAACCTATACAAACGTGACATGTAACGAAATATAAAAAATTAAAACATTTAATTTAAATTGTAACGTTATTGCAGTGCTGTCTAATTTTGCTTGCAACAATTTAAGGGTCCAAAAACACCAAATTCAGCTTATACTGTAAACTTAATAAAATGCACCATATTTAGCTTCGACTGAAAATTACTTGAACACAAGAGTAATGGAGTAGCCTTTCTCGTAAATATTAATTAATTTTTACATATATTATTATGTCGAGTTTTGTACAAATTCACTTATTACATACATACAAATACTACTACAAATGTGAAAATAAGCGTGTACTATAAGAAACGTACCGATATCCCAACTAAACGTAAACTCATATATCCGTAATTAGAAAACAGCTTTATAATAAAACAGTTACGCTTTCGAGTAATTTTGATGCTTTTCACAAAGACAAAATTAGCTTTTATTTTGTAATCTACCTAAAAAAATACATTTGACTGTTAAAGCTAAAGTTAAAGTTATTTCGGGCAAATGTATCTTCTGACTTCTCATAGGTAATCCCAAGCCGTAAAACGAGTACAACAACAAAAGTACTGCTACGTTTAATAAAAATATCATTTTAAAAATAAGATTGTAAAGCAACTCTATAGTTTTTTTGTTCTAAATATTTCAATCGCTTGTGGTTCGAACAATTGAAAATGACCAAGAAGTTTATATAAGCTTCTTGAAACTGACGTAATGGGAATAATAAAAACATCTTTTGCGCATGCAATGTGTAGAAAAAGGACAGTGAGCTATTTGATTATTTTGTGTGCTTTTGTAATTTATATATATATATATCTCTTCAAAGTTATAGGTACATTAAATCGAATTGTAAATAAATGGAAGGAGGACCTAAAATTCGAAAAACAAACCTCGAATGGCGAGACGTCATGCTGCACGAGGGTGTCGCGAAGTTGCTCGAGTGCGTTGCGCTGGTGGGGCGATTGCGCATGCGGCAACGCGGCCGCCAGCGCCGCCAGCTGCTCCAACGGGCCTGCACCGCCACCCAGAGCGCCCCACTCACGTTGCAGCCGCACTGCGGTCCATTGTATCCACTCACGGACTTTCTCTCTATAAATAAAAGGCAAATTTTAATTTCTTCTTTTGAATTTTTATCTCGTTCCTGTCAAACTAAGTCAGGGTCACGCTTATGTCAAGCTACAATTGGATTAAAAATTTAAAAAATCTTTTCACAAAAATAAAAATTACATACGCAAACACGAGTAACGATGTTCGATGCAAACTTACTTGTTCTGTACTGAGAGGTTGGTGGATGTGTGGGGCGAGGCGAGCAGGCCAGTGTCTTTGTGCGAGTGCGGCGAGCGGCCCCAACGGGAAGGGTTTAGCGAGGACAGGAATGACGACGTTTTGGATGCGCCACCCATGCGAGTCGTTGACCGCGCTGCCGACGGCACGCCCGACGCTACAACATAAAATTCGATACGAATCAAACAAAACGTGATTTCTATTTTTAAGAGTCTCCTAGGGTCGTATTCTAGAACTCTACTCAATGCTCAAGTCAGGATTTGAGCACGGTTTAAAGCACTCGAAATCATATTCAAGTCCATTCCATTAGGGTCGTATTTCCAGTGCTTGAAATCATACTCAGATCCTGACTTGAGCATTGAGTAGAGTTCTGGAATACGACCCTTAGATTCACAATGTAAAAAAACCTTAAAGCATGAACCAGATTCTAAAAAGGGCCTAAACCCTGAGAAAAAACAAAAATCAATGAGAACTAGATGACACACAGTTCTAAGAAGCGTGTGCCGTATTGTAAAATTAAATGAATCCGAAAATATATAATAATATCAATTATGCTATATTTGTAGCACCAACCGTGCGGTGAGGGTTGTGCGTGGTGTGAGTGGGACGATGGCGTAGGCGCAGCGGCGGGAGATGGCACGTGTGGTGCAGCATCATCGCGGCGGCGCGCATGACGGCCACCAGCTCCTCCCGAACGTTTCACAGCGCGCTTGCGTTTTAGCATCTCAGCTAGTTGGAGCGGGCTGCCCGACCTGTACTCATACAATACCAATGTTAATAAGAAACATCTGGGAGCGTGGCAATTGTGTGCTCTATTTGTAATAACCATGAAATATCCCTGTTTAGAAAAACTGGGGTTAATTTTTTAAGAAACAAGACGTAGGTCTTATACCTATAATTTCTGTTAACAATTAAAAAAAACAACATTTATTTTTTGTTCTGAAACTTTAGCGTGCTTCTTTTGGCATTGTGTCCATTAGCTGGGCTATTTAGGTTATCGTTACAAAAATTAAAACAGTAAAATTTGCAACTTTGTAATCGTACAGGACATAATTTAAAATTTTTCTATAGTATGTTCCGATAGTCGATATTTTTTTTAATTTATTTTTTTAAGGTTGTTACGAATTGGGCAACACCCCAGACCCGATTTATGGTTAAGATCTTGGACACTCTGTCTAATCACTTACATTATGTAAAAGCGAAATTTTTTTCGAAAGTGCTTCTTACAAAATTAAAATACCAATTACACGTCAATGAGAACTTTTGGTAGATAACTGCTAAAATTATATATTTAAATATGTATTACCGATGCACAGTAGTAGATGTGGCCTGTGTAGAAGCTGAAGCTTGATTTGGATCAGAAGCACTGCCATCACTGCCCACTGTTACAGCAATAGATACATGACACACTAATATAAAATAACTAACAAAGTTAGCTATGAAGAAATATTTAACAACACTTACGCAAAGTGCTAGTTGTGACAAAGGATCCTGAGGCGGAGAAAGCCAGCGACAGATTGTGATCCAGCGATGTTTGAGATGTGGAAGCCGGAGGTGACGATCCGCCGCTTGAACGGACTGATGTACTGCTCGGGGACTGTGAATGAATTAAGAAAAGTTATTAGGGGTTGTTGACTATATAAATTTCTCTGTAGACATACAAAATTATGTGGTGGATCAGAGTGGCGTGATTGACCACAATGGTCCATTCATTCAACTTCGTACTCGTTATGTAGAGAGAGTAAAGCTATGCAGCTTTGCCTTATTATGTTTATGTGAGAATCAACAAGTTATTTAACTACGTGTTTACCTTCAGTTTGGCCTGCTTAGGCGTCTGATGATGTGGCGGTCGTTCTGCCAATTGAGCGACTTGATGCAGTACGCCCTCACGGCGAAATTGCACACCAATCTCCTCGGGCAACCGCTGCATCAAAATCTCGGCCAGCTGCAGTGAGCCCACAACGATGCGTAGGTCGCTCGATGCCATCATGCCCGCGATGTGAGATGATATCACCTGATTAAGGTAAGGATGTGTTAATATAATTAAATCCGATACTAATACAATTGTAAATGCAAAAACAAAAATACGATATCAGATATGAAAACAAATTGTACGAATCAAACAACTTTAATATAAGCGTTTAGCGGATCGCGCTGCCGACTACCGGTGTAATGGTGCATGCATTCACTAGATTATTCATATACATCGAGGACATTCATATTTTACATACACATTTTTAAAATTAATTAAAGATTTGTTTTGTTTGGCTCTTAATCGGAGGACTCATCTTATGTCGCCAATCGCTAGTGCTTGTCACTCAAAACGACCGCAAATAAAAAACACAAGTTGACGTCAGTAAAACGGATGCCTGACTAAACTCTCATGTTGCGTCACCACACCCCTCGCGCACCGCACAGCTACCTCACTGCCTCGGGAACTGACTCAGTTAAGCAGTAGGCCTGTACTGTGTACAATACAGTGCAGTAAATTTAGCGCTTTATGTTTCCATAATGAACAACAACAATCATGACCGCCTCAAACATTGGGGTCCTTGATGTTTAGGGAATTTGGTGAGTTTTGTGTGCCGGCAAACCCATCTGCTGGCCTCCCATAAAAGCTCCATTTTGTTATTATAATTGATAGAAAGATCGAAAATCACCAGCTCATTCGGATCGAAGGATTTTTTCTGTGTTTGTTCAAACTTTGAACTAATAATAATAACAAAACTGAAAGTTTTATTAAAATAATTTACAATGAATCTTTAGTATGGGCCTATATACGTGGCTGTAGCCCTATGGCTAAACCTGAAGATATATAAAGTGTGTCAAAATTACCTTTTATGTTAAGTCATTTACAAAATAAGAAGATAGGAAGTCTAAAAATGTGAGTTTTTATAACAACTGGCTTAGGAATAACATAACGTGATTTTTGTTCATATACTTATGTTTTTGTACAAGAACAAAACGGAATATCATAATATGATAATCAACATGCTTTTTCATATTTAGATTTGAATGTATTATACCTGCATCTTGAGGACTTGTCTTAACAGTGGCGCGTCGGCGTAGTAGACGCAGCGCAGAATGGCTTTGAGCGCCTGCGAGCGTACAGCCGGCCCGGCTGAACTCCAGTACACCTCGTGCAGCACTGCAAGTAGAGCACGCACCAAGGAGGGGTTGCTGCGGACCATGGCTATGCGAGGATCTGCAAACAGGCACATTATTATTATTTTTTTTTTTTTATTTTTTTTTTATACCTGACAGACTCCACTCCACCTGATGTTAAGTGGAAAGTGGTATCCAAACGCGAAGGAACCTAGTGCAGCGATGGAATCCTCACTGCACTAGCCGCCTCCACCCTGCCTGCCTACAATATGCCTCTTCACGCCTCGTTTGAAGGACCCCATATCATAAGAGGGAGGGAAGACATGTGCCGGAAGGGAGTTCCATTTGTCAACCGTGCGGCAGAGAAAGGAGCCACCGAACCTTTTAGTACGCGATGGAATGCGGCAGGTAGTGAAACGGTGACTACGAAGGCCAGCACGCGTGCTTCTGAGCAGGAACGGGGAAGGGGGGATGAGGTTGAACAGCTCCTCAGAGCACTCACCATGGTACATGCGGTAAAAGGCGCTAAGCGATGCAACATCTCTACGCAGTTGCAGAGGTTCAAGGCGTGATGAGACCTCTTCGTCGCCTATAATTCGAGTAGCACGACGCTGTAATTTATCCAAGGCATCGAGTAGGTACTTGGCGGAGCCGTCCCACAAGTGCGAACAATACTCAACGCAAGACCGGACCTGTGTTTTGTACAGCAGGCATAACTGGTCCGGCGTGAAAAAACGTCGCACCTTGTTCAGGACTCCGAGTTTCCGTGAGGCTGTTTTGATCACAGATTCGATGTAGCTCCTTGGATTCAAATCACAGCAGATTTCCATACCGAGCAAGGTGAAACTGCTCTGAGGTGAAAGTGCTGTGCTCATCAGAGAAGGCATGGGAAGGAACGGCGACAATTTTGTTGTTAACGCGCAAACCTGTGTTTTCTTGGCGTTGAACTCAACAAGATTACTGGATCCCCATGCAGATATGAGGTCCAATATCCTATTGAGCTCAACGACAAGATCAGATCGCTCTCTGTCAGTATCGGCGCGCCCAGCTGCGGGGAATCCATGATATCCCCCATGAACAGTGCTATCATCTGCATAACAATGAATATTCCCAAGTGGAAGCATATCATTGATATGCAGAAGGAAAAGCGTGGGAGATAGGACGGATCCCTGCGGTACGCCGGCGTTCACATTCACGAACCTCGAAATGCTGCCGTCAGAAACGACGCGAATTCTCCGCTCACGAAGGAAATCGGCAATCCAGCTGCATAACTGGGCTGGCAAACCGTACGCCGGGAGCTTGGAGAGAAGAGCTTTGTGCCAGACCCGATCGAACGCTTTGGCTATATCGAGGGTAACAGCCAACGATTCGCCACGTTTGTCTATAGCCTCACCCCAAATATGCGATAAGTACGCTAGAAGGTCACCCGTTGATCGTTTCGGACGAAACCCATACTGCCGATCATTAATTATGGAGTGATCTTCTAGGTATTGGGTCAGTTGTTTATTAAGGATCCGCTCTAAAACCTTGCATATTATGGAAGTAATGGCTATGGGACGGTAATTATGCGGGTCTGATCGGTCGCCTTTTTTGGGAACTGGTTGCACATTAGCCTCTCTCCAAGAGTCCGGCACACGACCTGAAGAGAGCGACAGACGATACAGTCGCGTTAGCACGGGAGTCAACTCAGCTGCGCAATTCCTAAGTACAATCGCTGGGATACCATCAGGACCACTAGCTTTCCGGACGTCGAGAGACTGCAGCTGCGTACGCACATCGCATTGTCTGATACGAATATCAGACATCGTGTAGCCACAGTGAGGTAGAGTTGGTGGCTGTGCGTTACAGTCGTCGAGACAGGAGTTAGCCGCAAACAGATTTGCCACGAGGTCGGCTTTATCTTGCGGCTTGTGGGCTAGATTGCCGTCAGAATATCTCAGCGGTGGCAGCGAGGGCTGGCAGAAGTTCGACGCAACGGCTCTGGCCAGACGCCAGTAGCTACGACTACCTGTGGGATGCGTCAAGAGTTCTTGGCCAACTCGTGCGACGCGCTGAGCATCCGCTCTGATGTACGCTCTTTTGCAAGACCTGGTGGCATTATTGTAGGCTGTTTTAAGTGAGTTCGTATTGGGATCGTCTGAAGCTAGACCCCTGATCCAAGCGCGGTATGCAGTCTGTTTGTTCTCAACAGCCACAGCACACTCGCGGTTGAACCAGCGGTTGCGCCTCCCTTTACTGACGAGATCCGAATGCGGGATGTAGTATTCCATCCCGATTAAGATCTCATCAGCAACGGCAGTCGCGCTAGCTGTTGGATCCACCTCACTAAAACAGCGCTGCCGCCAGGGAACGGATGCAAAATAGTCCCGCATACCGTCCCAATCTGCCGACGCATAATGCCAAATGCGGCGTTTAGCCACAGTAGGTGGTGGTGGCAGTAACGTTGCCACTTTAGTGGATATCAAGCAGTGATCCGAAGTGCCCAGAGGGGCTTGGACCACCACCCGATATCCAGCCGGGCGAGACGTCAGCAGAAGGTCCAACAAAGAGGGCGCGTCACCAACCCTATCTGGAATCCGGGTGGGCTGATTCACCAGTTGGGTTAAATCGTGTGTGAGAGCGAATGTGTGGGCAGTTCTTCCAGCATGGTCAGTTTTAGAGGAACTTAACCACGACTCGTGGTGAGCATTGAAGTCCCCCAAAAACACCAACTCCGCTGTAGGAAACTGCGCCTGCGCGTCATCTGCCGCCCGAGTAAGGTGGTCCATGAGACGAGTTGTCTCCATGTCGCCGTGGTGGGATCTGTAGAGGCACATGTAGACACGGCAATGACTGCCCAGGTCAACATGTACCCCAAGGATGGAGAAGGAGGGGTCCTCCAAATGACGCAGACGGCGACAGCAAACATCTGCCCGGACAAACAAGCAGACCCCAGCTTTCGCTTTGAAGGACTCTTCAAGCATATAGCCAGGGTAATTCAAGTAGCTGCTGTCAGCCAGGCAGAGTATTTGCGTCTCCGTAAGGAACAGCATTTCTGGTCGAGCCGTCTCAAGATGTTGATGGACGGCGTGGATGTTACTGTGGAGTCCTCGAATGTTCGTGAACTCCACCTTAAATTATTATTTTACTCAGATGACCTCGGTGGCCCAACGTTTTGCAATGTAGTTTTGGGTCCGATTTCCGGTAGGACCCAATTTAGTAAACGATCTTTTGTAAATTGGTTCTGGTCTGAGTATTTTAGGTAGTGCCCCGAAGTTAATTCCGTTTATACTATAGAGAATTTCCAAATTTTACAACACATTATTACAACATTATCATTATTGGCTCACCAAACATATCATGGGCGGTAACGAAGCATCTTGTCTAGAAAGTTAGGTACGTTCTCACTGTCTGTTAGTAGTGCGGTAGTAGTACTCAAAAACAACACAAATTTTGATAATTTAATTATAGCTGGCAACACTAGCCTTTTCGCTTCTGTATCTCCTTTGAAACCATGTAATTGTGTGAGTAACTTTCAATAATGTAATCGGAGTGTTCAATCATAAACACCGTCTCAAACACTGTCGACTAAGAACGTCCAGCTAATATTCATCGCAAAAAGACTATGGAGCTAATTCAGAGGCGTTTAGTTACTAGCAAACTGGCTACCGTATTGTGTGTATCACTACAGGTGAGAAGATCGAAGCATAAACACATTGGCGATTCAACTTGCTGAGTGGCAAGCCAATGTTGAAAGGGCATGCCAAAATATATAAATACTGCTTATGGTCTCAAATAAGACCGATTACTTGTTGGCAAAAAGATTTAAAAAAGTAAAAGAGACTGTTTGTCGCACAAATTAAGGGTAATAATGTAATATTTAAACGATACTCATTTGGTAAAAGTTATACGAGTAATAGTTACGTACCCGGTGCAGCGGCACTTGAAGAGCTAGATTGATCTGTAGGATGTGGCGCAGGCGCGACGCGTTGTACAGGACGTGCAGTGCCTGTGTGGTCGTTTAACTGCTGCATAGCAGTCAAATCTACTGTGTAGGAGCGCCCTAATGTCGTAAGGCACACTTCCTCCTCGCCTGCAGCTGCGCCTGCTTCCAGAGCGCGACTCTCGGCCCAGGAGTACGAGCGCCAGACACCTGCAAAATTAATTAATACGTGAAGAAAAAATCGGTCAGTAAGCTTTTACGCAATTTTGAAACCTACTCGACAAGTTACTCTTAGTCAGTGTCCATTTGTTCAAGCTGAAAGATATTCTATTGAAAGATTTCTATTATTCAAAAACTATTATAAAGTTAACTGTTAAAGTGTGTAATTTCTTATACCGTTATGTAAGTGGTATTGTAAATATTTGAATAAAATAAAATATTATTATTGTGCAATTAATTTAAGCGTTCTCTTCGGCGATTCCAGTTTTGTAATTTATCTACTAATCTTAAAAGCACAAGTCACCTCTGTCATCGCGCCACTGCCAGTGTGGCGTGCGATCAGTAGCAGCAGACCAGGGCCGGTCGAGATGGGCGTCTACGGCGAAAATGCCATCCGTCGGCAGACGCGGCATCAGCTCACCAATTAGACATGTAATCTCGTACAGCTCTTGTGGCAGGCGTGGAATCAGTTCTACTTGCTGTGGAAGTAACAATTGATTAGTTATTTTGTATCGCGTATATTTGTTTTTTCAAACAAACCGACGCTTCGGGCCCTTTACAGGTCCCATGGTCATGGTTGACTCAGTCTGCCGTGACCATGGGATCTGACTTGACTGAGTCAATAGTGACCATGGGACCTGTAAATATATATACGCGATTGAAATCCGGAAAAATAGTTTCATTTCCTATGTGTAACAATCGCGTTAATCTAACTCGATAGTTGTTTTAAATTAAAATTTTACGAAAACTGACAACCCTGCAAATGTCATTTTACTCCATCTTCAAAACAGAGAGACCATAGTAAATAAGGTTACAGCTATGTATACCTCCTGGTGGACAGTGGAGCCGGTGAGCAGACAGAGCAGCGTGTCGGCAATGGAGCGCTGATGCAACGCCAACGCAAGCTGCGGGCATGCCGCGCACATCACCCATAGCAGACGCAGCACTGTGATGAATGTGCCGCCAGAGATAAGCGGCGGCTGGACTACCAACTGCGCAACCGATAGAGCAATATAACATTATTGTTTTAAGTATGGACTGATAACACGTTTTTTCGATATCAAACATGCATAAAAGTCATGAAATCTTACAGAAACATAACCAAAAACAGATTGTACTTACAAGTTGCTGCAAGTTAGTAAGCAGCTCCGGTGTAGCTATCTCCTGGAGACGACCCGGGTCGTGCTGAAAGCTGTCCACCAGTCGCGAGAACGCCAGGCAGACGCATTCTACTGATTTTTTGTCCTGTTGCGTCAATCTGGAATACGATAATGATGTTGGTGTAGATTTAGAGTCAGCAGTAAAATGCACCCAAGCAAATGTGACCTGTTTTCTTATTTTTACCTATAGCTTTGTTTTCAGTCATGGATTTAAAAAAAAATAAGACTTGGCTTCCATCTCGCTTGATGGAAAGAGACGATGAGGTCGATGGAGCACACACTTTCATTGATTTGTAACATCGTTTAAGTGTCAAAGTGTGCATTTGTAACTTATATTTCACTCAACAAGTTAAAAACGAGTATTCATATACATATTTGATAAGCAGTCCATACCTGTTAGCAAGTAGTTGCAGAGAATCCCTGACGAGATGGAACTCGTCAGGTGTCAAGTTCTGGCAGCAGTTAGCTGTGATAGAAAGCGCGGCGCGCTGCGCATTTATTGAGAAAAAGTCCAGATACGTCAGACACGCGGATACACCACGCTGGAAGAAATATCGAATTATTACATACGTCATTTTTCGTCTTATCAGTTTGTCTTTTTAACTGACTTTAAAAAAGGAGGAGGTTCTCATTTAGAGTGTGTTTTTTATGTTATGCAATAACTCTGTGAACCGATTTTGATGATTCTTTTTTATTGGAAAGAGGGTACCTCAGAAGTAGTCCCATTTAAATTTGAAGAAAATATTCCACCTCTAAGTGTGGCCAACTGGGGGATGAATGACTTTTGAGGTCGGTTTTTTTTTTAGTACTATGAACTGAGATTATCACATGTTACGAATTTTGTGACAAATATCGTCATACACGTTGGTACATCTCCAGTCATATGTAGACAGACAAATTTCATCTGCCTTTTTTCATCATACCAAGTGACGGGACGAACAAGTCTAGCGTCTGTTGAGTATGCGGCACGCTTATTCATAGCATTAGCAGTGCTACTCAGAGTTTTAAATCGCAAAGATGTGAGGGGCACTGTCACTGCGCTCATCACCCTAAGATATAAGTTCACAAGTCCAATGTGCCTGTAATTTCACCAGCACCTTTACCTTTCAAAACTTGACCGGAATAATGTTCATATTACTGCTTAGCGGCAAAAATAGGAAAGGTGGCAGTACCTCCCTGAACTAAACTCTTTCACCAGGAGTTTTACTGCACTAAGGATGTTCTAAGAGTTCTATAAGAGAAGATAGAGTTGAATACTAACTGCCTGCAAAATAGACTTGGAGTGTCTGCGCGAGAGCATGTCAAGCGCAGTGAGACTCTGCTCGGCTACGTCCATGCAAGTGATTGCTTGCAGTTTGTCCAAGAACGCAGGTACTGCCAGCGCCACAGCGCCGCTGCTGCGCGGGAGTGCTTCCAACATGTACGTTAGAGCACGACAAGCATGGTTCATCTGTATTAAAAATTTAATATTATATTTTGAAATATGTAATATTCCTAGTCTGATTATATTGGTTGTAAACAAAATATATATATTTAATAAAAAAGGTCTTGTAAGATACGTGAATCCTAAAATTTATTGTCGATTTTTTATTCAAAGTGTCATACATTTATTTCTGTGAATATTAAGTTCCGAATATTAGCTCACCATGTCGAAGTTGTGCTCCGCAGCGAGCAGGTTAACAAGTGCGGGCACGACCTGACGTACGGGGAAGCCGGCGAGTGTGTCCTCGTTGCCCATTACCAACAGTTGGCACATCTCAATTACAGCTTGCAGCTGCTGGCCCTCGTCGCCGGTCGCTTGCAGCCCCGCGAGAAGCTGGGCTGCTTTAGATGCAGCTATAAAATACACGATATTCAAATTGTTGCTGGCTATTGCTACCAGCTATTTCAACTGTTAGTATGTAATAATTATTAATACAAAGATCGAACACAGGAAAAATTCCTTCGATGCGGCCAGATTCGAACCGACGTCTTCTAGCAAACCGTGCCAAACGCTATGCCAACTAAGCCACGAAAAGAACCAGCGGACCTAACGAATTTTTCTATGCGCTTGTTCTTTTTAGCTGTAGCGCCATCTATAAGAAATCTATGAAATTATTTCGTCGTATTAATACAATTAAACAAACTAGTGGAGAAATTTCACAAAAAATAATTGAATATCAATTCAATAAAAATTTAATGTTCATGAATTATTGCCCCGGATTTCGTCAGGAAATTTTCCTCATACCTGTAAACCAATCTTTATTAGACTAATTTCAGTTTCTGCAACTTGCATAATGATATGCCTACAGTCCTGGAACATTATGTTTTTAGAGAATATAATTATTAATACTTCATCTATTCTTATAGAGCTCTTATTTCTCTCCTAGTAATGATACGCATTATAGAAGTTGATACGAAAAAAACATTACTAATTAAGTTTGTACCTGAATTAGCCGCAACAGTCCTATGCAGCAGATGCTGCATCCGGGGCCCTAGAGCCCCAAGCAGATGCGGTGGTAATCCACGCGCTTCCAGCAGCGCCTGCAGACGGCCTACTTCGCCCTCTTCAGAGGAGGACTCTTCGGTGGCCCCGGCACCACCGCTAGCGCCCGCCGCCGGACCGGAGCCCAGACTCCCACCCCCGCCAACGCCGCTGCATTCCTCCGCCGAGGACGATGCTACGAGAAGAAAACAATAATTAACAACTTGGACAACAATCAGTCATCACATGACTTTTGAACAGAGATCGGTCCAAACAGGGTATCTGAGATTACGGTTTGGTTGACATCTTCATTTACTTTAATTACGTGATATTTAAGAACTTTGAGAAGGTTTATACAAGGTTCGATTTAATTTCCTCTAAACAGTCACTTACATTACATGCACATTATTATTATAATTGTTATCCAGTTTAGACTCTCGCCTATCTCGTGACCTAAACGATAATAATATTGTATAGAAAATGAGACACGCGGTATTACCCGACAATGGCACAGTCGTCTAGGGTCAAGAGATCAAGTTTAAGAACCCGCGAATGAGACTTGCCGTACTAAGCAGTATCGCTTTCTGCAGTATGAGCTAGAATTAACCCGTTGACAAACAGAACAATTGGATTTCAGTATTATTATTATTATAATGTACAAGACACAACCACACTAATTTCATGGTTAGAAACTAGGGAACTCCCTATATTATGAGTACCAGAGACGATGAAGCTACCCATAACAAATTAAAAAAAGTTCGTTTCTGAAATTGTCAAACCGGGACTCGAAATCCAAACTCATCTAGCTCTCCAAGTGCGTAAATTCGCGCAACCGCAAAATTTTACCTTTGTTTTTGGACTTAGCATCGTTAGACGCATTGTCAGGCATTGAAGCTGCCGAAGCCGTCGCCGGCGGTGTGGAAGACGTAGATGCCACGGCACCCTATACAAAAAACTTACATTTAGATAACGACAAATAAAAACTAAATTGACGACAGTGACGGCTCTCCTTATTACAAACAACGTATTTGCATTTTGGTAACTTTCGAGATATTGGCATCAGAAATTTTTTTTAACATTTAAATATAACGATTTTTGTTTAACAATAAAACTGAAAGTAATAAAATATGAAAAAACCACTTATAAGAGGTTGTAGATCTCATTTTGCTGTTTCCTGATATGTTAAAGCTCAATTTCGCTAAAAAGTCGATTACGGCGTTTATGATCTTTATCATATATGGCAGAGTGAATGTATCGAAAGACAGACAGAAAAATTATTTTTTCGAATCTTGTTTTTACAGGGAATCGAAGGATTTTTACAGGTACCAAGTGACCAAGGGTTTGATGAAATAGTTTTATTTCCTTTAAAAACATGGTTTTTAATGTAATTTGACCTTCTGGGTTCATCATCATCATGTCAGCGGGAAGACGTCCACTGCTGAACTTAGGCCTCCCTCAAAGATTTTCAGACTGGCGGATCGAACGCGACGTGCATCTATCGCTTACCCGCCGCCCTTACCAGGTCATCCGTCCATCTCGTAGGGGGCCGTCCCACTGAACGCCGTCCGGTTCGTGGTCTCCATTCAAGAACCTTTCTGCCTCAACGGCCACCAATTCTACGAGCTATGTGCCCTGCCCACTGCCGCTTCAACTTGCTAATACTTCGAGCTATGTCGGCGACTTTCGTTCTTCTACGGACCTCCTCATTTCTGATTCGATCACGTAGAGAATTGCCGAGCATTGCTCGCTCTATAGCTCGTTGAGTGACTTTGAGCTTTTTTATGAGATCCATAATTTTTAAGTGATTACGTTTCAGAGCCGTAGGTCATCGCTGGCAACACACGCTGCTCGAAGACTTTTGTCTTCAAGAACTGCGGTATTGCGGACGAGAAGACGTCCCGGAGCTTCCCGAAAGCTGCCCAACCGAGCCGTATTCGATGATTGACCTCTTTCTCGAAGTTGGCCCTGTCTAATTGAACAGTTTGTCCGACGTAGACATACTCGTCAAAAACTTCGAGAGTAGAGGTTCCCACTGTTATAGGGGTGGGTATGACATGGACATTCGACGTAAATTTAGTCTTGTCCATGTTCATTTTTAGACCCACCTGCTTGGAAACTCTATTGAGGTCACTGAGCATGGTGCCAAGCTCTTCCAACTTTTCTGCCATGACCACGATATCGTCTGCAAATCGAAGGTGAGTGATGTACTCGCCATTGATGTTGATGTCGAGTCCTTTCCAGTTCAGTAACTTGAAGGCATCTTCCAATGCATTGGTGAACAGTTTCGGAGAAATGACGTCTCCCTGTCTCACTCCTGGTGGTTGGATAGGTCTTGTGCACTGGCACAAGACCTATCCAACCACAGGACCAGAGTCCTGGAGTCGAACTGACATAGTGGCCTTTCTGTACAAACACTTTAACACTTCGATATATCGATAGACAATATGGCACCGTTGTAGAGACTGTAGCATTGCCCAAATCTCGATCGGATCAAAGACTTTCTCATAGCCCACAAACGCTAAGCATAATGGCAGGTTATACTCCTCGGTCTTCTGTATAACCTGTCGCAGTGTGTGCATGTGGTCTATGGTACTGAAGCCCTTTCGGAAACCGGCTTGTTCGGGGGGCTGGAAGTCCATCGAATCTGCGCGCGACACAATTCGAGATGACTCGTGAAAACAGCTTATAAACGTGGCTTAGAAGCGAGATGGGCCTGTAATTCTTCAATAGGGTGTAATCGCCCTTTTTGAAGAAGAGTATCACCACGCTTCTGGCGTAGTATGTTCGAGCAAGACTGAATTAAAGTGCCTCTGAAGGACTCTTACTACCGGTATTTCACCCGCTTTCAGAAGCTCGGATGTAATTCCGTCTTCACCCGGTGCCTTGTTGTTTTTTAGCCGTGTCAGAGCCATCCTAATCTCGTACAGACTGATGTCCAGGTTGACGTTCGCATGACAACAGATGACCTTCCGGGTTAGAGGACAAAAATTCGTTAAACAAAACAACAGCTTTGCTCAATAAAAAAGTGTCTATAAATATAATAGACTAAGGTATTTTTACCGTGGTTAACGGCTGGGGGTGGGACCGGCTGGACGCACCACCAGTGCTGGCACACGAACCCAGACTGCTTTTCCCTGCTAATTAAATAGACATAGTTCAGAAACGAATTCCAGAAAACAGAAAAAAAACAATGGGGTATGAAATACAGGTGTGCATGTGCGTTTGTATACCACGTTTATCTCGACGCGTGGAGGCCGGCTGCGGCTGTGGCATATCGCGAGCCCGCGCTCGCCGCCCGCCCGCAGCACTGCTGCCCGCGCCTTCACCAGATACCTGCGAATTGTTGTTGAGATGGTATTTTTCAATACAATAAAATTCACAAGAACAAACAAAACGCAAACTACAACAGCCAGTCGTCCAGACAACCTCAGAAAGCAGAATAAACTTAAATGATAATAAATAAAAGGTCATCATAATATGTGTCAATAGTCATTGTGTAAAACCTGTTATAAAAAAAAAAAAAATTTTTGATAAATATAGACCATTAATTTAATTAAAAATTAATGGTCAATATTTATCAAAAATTTAATATTTAAATACCAGATAACGAATTTTTACTAAAATTTTGAAGACCTCAACTGACTTAGCCCGTCTGAATCAGCAGGGAATTATACAATACATCACTTTTAACAGTGAAAAAATTAGCGTAAAAATCACAAGACAAGATAGGACAATAACGGACGAAGAGCGTTAAGGCGCAACTTAGTACTGAGTGGGTAACCAATCAAATTTGTACAAAATTTCGAGATATGGTAAAATTTTCGCAGATGTATGTATCGAGTATTTTTCGCAACATTTGTTGTTACAAAATTCAATGGACAGTCATTTGTCAATCTGTCTAGCTAATCCAATATTAAATTGCACAAATTTTTATAGATAAGTAACGTTTTGTATCTTAACCGTGTGTGATGCCCATGTTTATTGTATGTGATACATTACAATGGCTTTTTTTTTTGTTATTAACAATTCTATCTATGATTAGTTGTTATTGATCCCAATTTCCTGTACAT
The DNA here is from genome assembly GCF_003589595.1 of Hyposmocoma kahamanoa. Lineage (NCBI taxonomy): Eukaryota > Metazoa > Arthropoda > Insecta > Lepidoptera > Cosmopterigidae > Hyposmocoma > Hyposmocoma kahamanoa. The sequence continues at coordinate 13,374,407 of NW_020653945.1, forward strand.
GCTAGTTCAGTGTTATTATTAAGCTGCTCTTTTAAATATCTTGAAAACATTACAGTATTAATTTAAAAACGCCCAAAAATAATTTGATTTAAAATTATCGCAAACAAGGTATTTTCTTTGCTATTACACTGTAACAAAACTGTAATAAAAAATGTAATATTGTATAATATGACTGTTAGATGAGACTACAAGCCGATTTAGTTATACCTGTCTTTTTGAAGAGGTGTCCTGCCTCTGTCGCTGAGAACTGTTAGCTCCCCTCGTCAGGCAAGCACCCAGAGTCGCACCCGTTGCAGCAGCGATACTCTGCATAATTGAAACACAGTAACCACGGAATGTATTTTATACCAACATTACGACAGAAGTAACATAGATTTAAAATACGTCAATACACTTAGAACGGCGTAAAGTGAAGAAACAACTATTTCTACTCACCCTCCTGGCGTTAGTTTGACGTAAGTACGGAAGATCTCGCGGTACTATCAGTAATTTACTGCCCGAACTATGTGTTTTCGATGAGCCGGCTTCTGTGAATAAAGGCGTAACTTGTAATGACTTTAATTAGGAGGCTACTTAACTAATTGATTAGTGATTAGCAGTGATTGATTAATGACTTACCTAGAATGTCCCTGTAGGGCGGCGGAGTAGCGGTCCCACCCCGTGTATCGTTGACACTACGACGATCTGCGACTGTCTGAGCGAGTAGCGCGTCAGTCGCTGACGGACTTGCTGCAACACAATTATCGCACATTTATTATATACGATGAATGACTGCCCTTCATAACACTGATAACGCAATGATAACATGAGCACAAACTAAAGTATTCAAAGGTTGTTAATACACCTTAAAATATACAACATTAATAGAGCAAAGTTTGAAATATACTTGGGACCTATCACCTATTATTTTCTCTAATACTAAATGCAGTAGTGTTTTATTTTGCATGAAAACAATAGCACTGGACACTTATCATTTATCAGTGTAATGTATTGGTCAAGTTGATTACCTGTATCACTAGTGACGGTAGCGGTGGGAGGACCAAGGTCGCGATGTGACCTGTTTCGCAGCAGGTAAGAGCAGGGCGATTGTGATGCACTTACGTCAGCTTTGTCAAACTCCTGCCTAGAAGCCCTGCCTTCTACACTGGTTTCTTTACTCGTATCAGGTAAGTCTTTACTCTGTGGATCTATTTTAAGTCTCTTTCTGCACTCCTCAAAGTTGATCAAGTAGCTTTTCCTACTTGATAGAGATCGATGCGCCGAACGCTTTCTCTTCTTTCCTTTCTTTCTGCTAGCTCTGGGGCTGTATGTGGAGTAATCCGAATCTAAGAGATCAGTGACTGTCGACGAGCTGAACGGCGAATATGCAAAGTCCCTCTCGTCGAGCGGCAATAAGCCACCTTCCGTCGAATTCAACTGCGTCGAAGGCGTGGTCTCGTTCAAGGAATAGTTCGACAGCGAATGTGCTTTTAAACTGTTCGGTATATGCTCACAAACACTCTCACTGGATCTAAGAGCAGTCCGTGAACGTGTGCAATAGGCAACGCACTCGTCAGCAGTGGTGTGGGAAACCGAATGGCCTTTGCGTTTTTTCTTGTCATGCGAGGAAGTACGGGCGCGTTTAGCGTGCGAGTACGAGTACGAGTGGTCGCCGGGACGATGCAGCGGCTCACAACGCGTCTCGTAGACGTCGGTTCCGTACGACCAGCGCTCACTAAGAGAGTAGTCCGATCGGGGCAGTGCGCTGACGAGGCGTGAGCTCCGGCGCAGCTCGAGGCGCGCGTGCGGCTCGGCCGCGGCGTCGCGATCTCCGCGCGAGTGGCGCGATGCGGAGCGCGACAACGGCGACGTCGCGTGGCGCTTGCTCCGGCGGCTGTGACTTGCTCGACGCACCTGGCGCAACCACCGACCGCCCACCACCCTGCTAGGAGAAGACCTGTCATGTGACACACATGCACATTAATATGTGTATAGGCCACAAAAACTACTTAATAAACAAGTTTAGTGTACAATACAATACTATTAGAAGGATTATGTTCTAAAAGCTTGTATCTAATCTAGACAATATACAATACATTTATATTTACTACAAATTGAACAACTTGTATCTTCTTTACAAAAATCATCTATTTCATTGATTGGTACAGATGATTCACTGTTAGATCAATTATATATGTAGGCTAAATTACACTTGAAATTTTGACAACTAAAACATCTTAGTTGAAAATAAAATAATAATGATGGCTATAAAAATACATTATGTCAACTTTACGTGCAGCACTAAAGCAACCTTGTAAAAAGTTACACATGCAACATAAAACTACATCACAAGGTTACGCAACTTGTGTTATCAGATTTTCAATACTTCAATAGGAGATTTTTATTCATATGCAAATATATACTTGATATGAATAAAAAATTCTACTAAAATCTTTCCAGAGTAGGTGATTATGGCAATAAGTAACAAACCAAACAAAAAATATCTTGACTGCTGAATCATGAAGCCATGACTCAAGTTCAATAACAGGGTAGAGGTTTCAGAGATCAAGAGGGATTGCAAACCATTTTCAACACATATGTTTTGTCACTATATAATCTAACCTATACATGATGTGAATACATGAATGTATGAGATGCACAGCTTTGGGTACACTATGAGTGAGCTTATTGACTATTTACATTTCTTCATTATGCTATAATGCTACACATATTTTACACTAACTAGCAATAAATAATACCTTAAATAGACTGACTTGCTGTTTTTCACAATTAACTTTGTTAATTCATTGTGAAATAACAAAATATTAGATTACCCAGTTTAAATATAATGAGAACATTTTATTTTATTTCATTTTGTGACTTACAATAAATAGAACAGAATAGTTTTTGCTTTCAATTCTAATTATCTATGCTCTGAGTTGAAAAACAAAATCAAAGATAGCAATGCCCTAGGACCAATTTTATTATTTGTTAGGTCTCTGTGGCTGAACGAGTACAACGCAGAGGTCCTAGGCTCGATTTCCAGGCCAGGAGAAATATTTGTACGGGCTACATTTATTTCTCTCATGAGTTTAAGTGTAATTTGTGATTGTCTATGTATATGTCCATGCAGTCGTAACACTGGGTTTCCCTAGTGCGGGGCTATGTGGAGTGTGTGCATTATTATTATTTTTATCCATGTAAGTCAACACAGAGTAAGTTTTGGTCTCAACAGATCAACCCACTTATATGTAAAAAGGTACAAATGATACTATATGTGCACATTGTGTGAGTACAAATGTCCCTACAGTGCATACCCCAAAATAAGCTTGTTCCGCACACAAAGAAAATTTAAAAAAGTGAAATTGTATACTGATTATTAGTGATACTGCATGAAGTTTGCAACAAAATTCATATTAAAGATAAATTAGTTAATCAGTACATTGACCAACATCTCTGCCTAGAGCACAGGAAATTAAAGGTAAAAAGATTAAATAATAATAATAATGCACACACTCAACATAGCCCCGCACTAGGGAAACCCTGTGTCGCGGGTGCTATGAGCACACACATAGACAACCACAAATTACACCCAAACTCACAAGAGAAATAATGGTAGGCCATACAAATATTTCTCCCGGCCTGGGAATCGAACCCAGGGACCTCCGTGTGACAGTCCAGTATGGTAACCGTTCGGCCATGGAGGCAGTTACTTTTATTAGTTATTATTAGGGAATCCTCAAACTATCAAATTTTAAGTATCAATAAGTCCTTGTCTAGTCAAAATTACTGACCCAACATCAAACACATCAAATTGAAGTGGCTGTCAGCTGAGCGAAAATAATTCTTACCCGTTGGACTCTCTCGATAGTGCAGAGTGCGCCGACGGTGAGTTGTGTTGCTCGGCCATAGACGTCGCTGGGGAACACACGCGGCTGCTTGTGTGGGGCCTGCGCAGGCCGCCCGCGCGCGCTACCTGCCCGGCACCATGCCCGGCTCAGCGCTACACCGCTGCCTCCGCATCCACGGCGCTACCTCCAACGAGAGGTGCCTGTACTCCTCACTGCGTCATCACCACACACCACGCACTCGCCACTCGGGTTATCACGCACTGACACACGGCACAGCTATCTGGAACAAACACAGAACACTCCGTCAGCGATCTGAACAATGCTTTGTTACATAAACATTTACAAAGAATTACTACCATTACCTGCCACCGAAGCAGACGACAAATTCAATTAAAATTAAATACTCGAAACACCACGTTGTCGATAAATAAACAAATTTACAGTAAATTCTACTGGAAAGGAGACCACGTTTCAATAAAATAATTGAAATGGATGACACATCAAGGACGGCTACGCTTCGAGATATTTTTCAATCCATTCCACACAGCTGGCTGCCTGTCACACAGAGTAATGTTGCCATCTAAAATTTTCGCTTCCTACCAGAGCCGTCCATGTTTTTATTGATTTTGTTCAGTATCACCAGAGGTCGGAAAAAGGTATTCCGCATAATTTAGCTCCAAGAAGCGACATAGAGTTGTTAAAACCATCAAATATTAATTAATTACTTTTCCTATTCCGGATGAAATAAACTCCTCTTTTTATTCTATTTATGAAGACAAATAGCCGTACAAGCCGCAAGGCCGTCCACAATGGCACTTTTTCGTCTTGATTTAAGCGTCCAGCAATTTTATTTTTATAAAAAGTATTAAAATAATCTAGTGTGAACATTTTCCTTCTAAATTAAGACATTTCTGCAAGTAGTTCATGAACATCTGTTATACTGTGTTTTTTAATTTAATTAAAATATTTATAGAGCGCGATCAGAATGATTCTCATGCAAACTAAAATGTCCCAGAATTCCCCTCGTAAATAAAATTTTTAATTTACGTTCTTTTCTTAAGTTCTACTAGCAAACGTCGCCATTCCGTAAATGTGACCGTCAATATGCGAAGCGCGGTGCGGTATCTAAAGCTAGGGAGGGCGCAGAGCGACCATTCTCGTTATTTATTATTCTGTGCTTCGGTTAAGGTCAGTTATGTACTGCATTTTTTACATGACACCATCAGAATTATTTTAAAATCTAACTTCGACTTTCCATGTCAGTAACTTTGTCCTACGATACAGGAAAAGCGTTTCCGGAAATCCGGAATTCGAAACAATAATTAATGAATATTGGTGGTTTTAACGACTCTATGTCGCTTCTTGTAGCTATATCTATGTGGAACATACTACATGTATGTGGAACATCTTTTTCCAACCATTGAGTATCACCGAGTATGTAAAAAAGTATGTTTCAAGAACGTCCAAACATATTTATTTAACATTGTGTCGAAACTCTACGATAGCCAGCAAGATTCAATTTTGTTTTTAAATCTGTATACTGTTTCACTTGGTACTAAAATACTGCCCTCGTATTGAAAAAAGGCACAACTATGCGTACTTTAGAGGTATGACAGTTGTGCCTTTTTTAATTCTTAGGGCAGAATACGATGCCACCGCTGCTGACTTTTATTTTATATTGAGATATCGCCGGTGTTTTGTAGAAAGGTCGTAAGCAACACGTCGTACATTTTCAGGGGAGCATTTTTAATTTAGGTTTTAATGTATAAGTGTTAAAATGTAATTTTGAAATAGGACGTAAATTATAAACAGTCGTTGAAACCTTAAACATGCGAACCTGAAAAATCTACTAAATGTCGCTTATGACTTCGCTTATATTTCTACAAAACGCCGACGATAGGTGCATACCTCAATTCGGCAGAACTTGTACGTAACCGTAAATCGTATATACTATAATATCGTCACCGTCGTATGATTAATCAAGTAGCAAAAAAGTGATTAGCACATCTTCTTAACGTTTTAAAAATTATAATTTTTCAGATGCTATTTCTATCATAATACTCGTATTTTAACTTTTTTTCCCCACAGCAATAAAGTCGTAAAAGTATATCAAAAGATGTTACGGAAATTATATATAATTGAATTCCAGTAGTAGCAGCAGTAATGACGATGGTGGAACTACTTGAAAGAAAATGATCACCTCGGAGTGTTCAGACAGGATAAACTTTCTTTTTCTACTTTTCGTGTATTAAATAGCACATATCAGCATATATTGCGTTTCTAATCAACTTTTTTACATTTTTGTAAGGTAACTTCGTATTAAAAGAATCGAAAAGGCGTCTTATAGAAAGATATTATAATATAAATCTACCATGAAACACCAAATTGCCAGATGGTTGCAACACTTGTAGAAAATTTACCAACATAAAAATATCAACACAAAGCCACATGGAGTAAGCGAGAAAGATATAATCGTTTGGCTGTAGGTGGGAAGAGCAATATAGATAATGCTATGGCTGGCTGGCATGGTTTGGAAAAATCAAAATTTATCTGGAAACAATGTAATAATCGTAATTCCATATTCTCGGTATGAAATAAAATGCGGAGGTAAAAAGGCTAACGCAATATATTGTCTTGAACACGTTGTTTTCTTAATGGCAGTCTTCAGGGACAAAGGAAAAATATACGTGAAAGGGAGACATTTTGGGTCAAGACACAAAAATAGGTCATGTTGATATTCATTCGATAAGGTAAAAATTATTTAGAGCAATATTTTTGCAACGCCTATAAGATAAAATATGTTTTGTAAATGTAAAGATAAACACAGTTAGTTACGTATACGTATTTTCGATAAAAGTACAAAACCAGTACTTCCTAGGTAATTCATTAGTTCATTCATTACCTTACTTCAACCTACACTATGTAAGCGAATATTATGTTTTGGTTCATGCAAATTACCTACCTACATATAAATAAAAGTGTCGCGTTATTTAGTCATTTAGAGCAATATTCTAGCTAATTAAATATTACGCACACGTCAGAGGAATCGTGTTGGGAAAATGGTTGCACTTAAGACTTGGGTAGCGGTGCAAAGCAAAGTGGAGCCTAAGTGACAGGCGTAATTCCATCAATAATGCAACAGTCATTCTACCCACACGTCGATACATTTTCTCGCGAGATTCTATGGCCTTGCGTTGAATGTTATCTTTGGAAACCTGTGGTATCATAAGTAGGGAACCGTAATTGGGGATTTCAAACTTTGGTGCTTAGTTATTATAAAGGCATGTGATCTACTACTAAATAAAGTTCTCATATTCTCAAGTTACACGGGACACACATTAACATGCATGAGAGCACTAGCTAGCCTATTGAATCGTGATGATTTTCCGACACCCGCTGTTGTTTTTAATTGTTCTAAGATATAACGGTAGCAAGGCCGGACGCGGCGCCACTTCGGCCTGGCCTGTATTCTACGCTCTCTTACCAGTTTCCACGACGTTATTGCTGTGTATAGGCTAAAAGCTTTCTCTGAGAGTGCCCTAACTGGCCTTATTAAAGTGTGTACAGAGTTTATAGGCTTTATTAACCGTTGTAATAAATTAACACTTTTGCCTAAATAAATGATTTGGTAGGTAAGGAGTATTTGCAGATCTGTATATCTTTGCAACTTTGACGACAATGAAAAAAAAAACAGATTCACATAAATTATATTTGTTCCATGAGTCGCCTGCACCTACTATACCTATACGTACTTCTACCGTCTTACTCTATTTTCTAAATAGGTTTATCACAACCTACTATGACAGATTCCTTAAGAATGTAAGAACGTACTGAAGCATTACAAAAGGTTATATTACTTGTCAACACTGATGATTCAACAGATCTAAATATTCCTTAAAATATGAAACCAACCCATTACTGGAGTAATGAAGATTTAAAATAAAGACTTACATAAATTTGTACAAGTACGAGTGCAATATTTTAGACATGTCATGTCAAATATTGCAATCGTACTTCTACAAATTTATTCATTTATTATTAGACCTCGGTAGTTTATTTACGTAACAGAAGTGATAATAATACAAGTCGGATAGATAGATCGATCAAGGGCGTTATTGTTTGAACTTATAACCGAACCTTCGGCGCTCATATGTTAATGATACGAATACTAACACTAGTAGGTACCTACCTACCTGTTTAACATTTGTTCGTACTCTAGCTTTGATTTACTATCAATGGTTACATTTACTTTCGCTCATGTAACTATTACATGTAAGATATGAGATGTTTAAGCAGATATTAGGTGTAAAAAGAGTACCATGTAGATTTGGTTTTCTTTATTTACAGTCTCTCTCTTTGTCAATGTTCCACTAACTTCGACACCCCATAAAAGCTACGCTACTAACATTATACTTGGCAAGAATGTCAAAAAGAAACTACCAAACTTGATTGATGGAAGACTGAAAACTAAACTCAAAATAACGGGCACATTATGACTATAAATAACGCGCTCAACTTGTACTTCTGGCATTATGAGCAACATGAAAATTGTTTTTAAATGCGTATTTTCAATGTGTTTTTATTTTTGTTTTGGCACTACCTAGGCTATCGTATCCATTTTGAGAACCGGTCAAAGTAAACAGTGGACTGTGATGGTGAGGGCGAAACCCGTTCGTGTAGTAGAGCTCAAGCTACGCACTACGCATACGTAGGTATGTTTATGGACCGTATCGCAATCCCGTAGGCAGGGCAAAGGGCCAGAGCTCTGGTGAACGACCGCGCGATGTCGCGGTGTCCGGTGCGCACGCCTGCCTTCGCGCTGCACTAATATGGCATAGCTGTTTTGGATATAAATACGCATGCGTCTATTCGTGTAGACAAGTGGCGCCGTTTTACCAATAAGCTAATAATTCTAGTAGCTACAGTTGTGTTCATAACATTACAGCGAAGACGTAAGCATCATGCGTGTACAATGATTTATATGTAAAATAAAACATACTTACATAGCTTATTCATGAATGTTAGCGTAATTGTAAGTTTTTGTCTTTCGAACACCGGGTGTAAATTAAAATAAGATTTTATTAGAAAAACATTAGATACGATTGTAAATTCATAACATTAATGTAAACAACCTTGCATAGACAACGACGTGACCCCGACCTGATTCAACCCACAAAATACGGAAAAGGATTGTAATGCCTAACTAACATGAACTGAACGACAAACACGATATTTGCTTATACAGTCCCGTTACCAGCGTGCATAATACAATATGCCAAACTGACTTCAGTCATGAGGAGAACTTGACATTATAGTAATGAGCATTCACAATAATATTTAATCAGACGACTCTTTTAAAATCTGAATAGAAATAAAAAAACGCGGGCATAACTTGTATGTTACCACTATAAATTGCGACGCCCCTATGGGATGAAAAAGAAATAAGATAGATATCACCATGTGCTGGTTGCTATGTAGCGAAGTCAGGTAGAAGCTGTAAACACGAGAGTATTGTTTCAATTCAGCTGCATCGGCAGGTTTGAACAGAATCTTAGTAGGCCAACAACATATTAACGTAGCGATGTACTTCGTGTATCACGACGTTCGTTTGTTTCTGTTCCGGTCAGAGGACCGGTGTTATTAAACTTGCTCGTGAGTGGAGCGAGGCGAAGGCAAAAATCGACGCGAATCTGCGTCGACGCTGATTTGTTATTCCAACCAACGTGATCATTCTTGCCTTTAAGCGTTAATGCTTTGCAAACATGATTTAAATATATGCAGTTGATGAAGTTTACAACAAAATACAGCTTTCCACTGACTTCATGTCGGATGAACACTTCTTGGAAATTAATTGGCACGTGTATGTTCCACTAACCTAATAGGACGGATGACGTTACAACCAGTGAATTAAGCAATTCGATGGAGCATTACGGGCGTACTTGATTATTTAACTGCAGCGTAGGTATGTGTTTACAATAGCGCACGTCATTTAAAAAATTTCACACCAAACACGTTTAATAATTTATGCGCACGAGCTTCATCGTGTTGTCTTGGCGATTGCAACGTGCATTTGAATTGATGCCAATGAAGCCTAAGCGTAACTTATTAATATTAATGTTTAAGAAGGGTAAAGAAATTATTACTTACGCATACAATTGAAGAATCAACATTTGTTAAAAGAGTAGCACCATTAAACCACTAAATTTCGAGACGACTCGTCAAGTTTTACTTTTGCAAGTGTTATTTTAACATAGTTTTTGTACAAATTCGTTTGATGATAGCGTGGTGTGAGATTGTGCTCTGAGGAGGTAATTTTAAGGCGTGGAGTCGGTTGTTTTCGGGCGGGCGAGCGAGGGGCTGCGCCAAGGTCGCGGGTCGACAACCCGGGTATGCGGTGCTGCAGCGTTCGACATTGGCACTCCGCGTCACGCTCACGTGCAAAACCCGCTCGCCTCGACAACACCGCCGCGAACACCCTATCACTGCCGGCAAACGGACGAAAATACAGGTACCTCAAATCAAACATCAATAAAGCTATACCGTCTGGCACTGCACGCAAGCGCGCAGTTGCCGAACCTACATTATTATATCTCAATATATAATAGTCACAACGACAAGACAACATTGTTCTACATTAAGCTTAATAAAACTCCAAAATATTAATTAAACAATGAACGGCAGGGAAGAGACAATTTACAATAATCGTCGAATTGGTAGATAATTAATTAATTATCCGTGTACCAATATTACACAAGGCAAAGAAAACTGTAAAAAATCGTAAAGCGAACGGTAATTGGTTCAAGATAGAGTTATTTCAACCAGCTGATGCTATGTTTTGGAGCACAAGATGTAAACAACAACAATAACGTAAAATGTGCATCTGTGTTTGAATACGGCGTGAACTGAAGACACATCAGGTGTTCTACCTCAGGTAGCGAATTGTAACGAAAACACGTATACATGCCAAACCGATGCTCATTCCCCCTATAAATCCACGTTGTTATACAAAAAAACTTTAACATTTCTCAGGTACTCTCGGGACTACAAAATATGTTCCGTGTATGTGAGACAAACAACAGTGTGCAAATACTTCCAAGTACAGTCGTCGACAGGACGGTTTTTGCACAGTAAGGTATAAGGAATATAAATTGTTGTTACTCTTCAAAGTACTTCCTATTTCTATTGTTACAAACATCTTTGGACATTACGCAAACAATAGCTAATATTCCGCAGCAACCATTTGCAATTTCAATAATAACAAAAATAAATTTACGTTATTTTTCTAAGCTATATTGAGCTGGACAAGGCCTAATGTTCGAGGTTTATATTATATTTCATAAGCGGTGTCATAGCGTAGAGCATACAACGTATTTAAAATTTTTATTGTAAATTTACTTACTAAAGGTGATTAATCGAAATTGGCAAGCACATAGTTTCCATGTTGACCAGGGGTCGCAGACGACGAACACAATTCACATAGTAAATGTCAAAGAGTGCATCGAAATCAATCTGCAGCTCCGGCGGGGTGCACCCCAGGAAGAGTCAACGACCGGCCCAGTGCACGCGCCCCCGTACCGCGCACGCCAATCTGGAGCCCTACGGGTTCAATGACCCTTTGTCGAGCCGACCCTCTCCCGAAGCCCCTACGAAATACATTGCACACTGCTCAGTGCACACCCAGACAGAACAGCCTCTCAATTAATTTTAGCTTCACGGATCAAGTATTCTGTATCGATACTACAGACTATCGAACCGTCATGTAGCTTAGCTTGGCAGTGTCATTGTCTCATTAAACTGTTTCGTGCTTGCTTAATGTCGGTGTACTACTCAAAACGCAATGTAGCCTTGCACGTTATTTGCACAGCGTATCTGTACGCCTAGTTGTTGCTCGCTTATTATGATAAGAACATAAGAATGGGTTATGGTATGATCCAGCAAGTTTGTTAATAAAACAAATAAAATATAAAGTTTCGAAAATGCTTCTTAACTGCATCACAAAACCAGAAAAAAAAACGCATAAAAATTTTCACCTGCCGAAATCTGAAACGAGAATCTGAAATTTAGAAAATTCTATATTGCATTTCAAAGAAACATTGCTTAGTAAGACTACAACAACCCGAAAACTATACAATGACATGTTCCTGCTATTTCTATTTAAATGCACAGCGTCACAATGCGTCTCGTAGCACACAAAACCAGTGATGACGAACTCAAAACTTTTCATCTGTTGATCATTTGGTGTAGATACTTGACAAAAGAGTCTATTACTCGTACGAACAGCAACGTAAACATCAATGTACACGAACACATTCAGTGAAAACGAGGTGTTATCGAATGTTTGCCAGACTCGATCGAAATATTGTCGAGTGCAACTCCGCTCCGCACGCGACGAGACTGAAATACTTATTATTGAGCTCAATGAAATCGGTGTGTGTCACATTCTTCGTCATAGAAATTTGTTCTTGGTTTTGTAGATACTGATTAAACATGAAAGAAAACATAACGTAATATAACAAGTCACAAACATGACGTATATGCGACATAATTAACTAAAATAATGCTGTTTACGTTTAGTCGCTAAGTAACTGCACAAAGAACCCTCTCGTAGGCGGGTTCAGCTTCGTTCATATGAAACTAACAAAATCACAAAAAAAAGGGGGAACTTAAATGTGAGTGTATCTCGCTACCCTTTTTGCGATACAAAGACCTGTGACCTGTTTGCAGGTACATTTTTGTCGAATCCATAGGAATTGTAGTCAAGGGGTGTGTACTCCATTGGTAAAGCGAATAAACTCAAAAGCTACGGGCGCCACTTTCGTTCGAAACGAGTGGAGAAAGCTGTGGTGTCGCAAGCAACTCACCGTGGAGGCAAAAGGTTTCGTGACGACTGCTCGTGGTTCTTGCACAACGCCCTACATTGCTACGACCACGAGTTGAGTTTTCACGGATTAACGCCGAATGCAAAATACAACACTAATTCCGTTCGATTAATCGATTCGAACAGCCGACCCGTAGTTTCTTACTCGAGACGAAGAATGAGTTGTTTAGTTTTGCAAAAGAAGGAACATGTACGTATAACTCCGAAACGTACTGCTAAATACGAAGATGTGTTCTTTCTTTCTTTCGGGTCTTTTTAAAACAATGATATTTATTATAATCACAATTTAAACATCTTACTGTGTAACGGAAGTTATTTAAGTTGTTCAGAAAATCACCACTAAAATCTTTTTAAGCATTAAATTATTTATAGCCCAGAAGCTATTTTATTTCCAGTTTCTTAGTTTGCACCAACGTAGAGAAGAATAAACTAGGACATGGGACGATGATGGCTCGGTTGCTATAGCATAATTGAATTTGGGTATTGAAAATTGTTAAGTATGTCAGCGGATAGAAGATTGAGTTCAAGTGTACGGCCGTTTACGCAATGCGCGCAACTAGGCTAATATTGTATCTCATCCAACTCCATAGGACTGGTGTACGAGTTACAACATCGCTCGCTTGTGACTGGCAACAACTAATATCGATACATTTACAATTTTACAAGATTCATACTACTACCGCACATGCACCTTCGTATATTATATAATTATTTATATACAAGAACTGCCGCTGTTCAATAGTTTATGTTATAAGTAACGATATGTATTTCGTTTTATTCAATTTTCACATAGAATTTGAAAAAAACTATATTATTAAATCCAAAGTTTGTGTATAATATCATTATTCACGTCATGTAAACAAATTATACTAAATCAATATGTACATTGTTACAATCACTGTGGAGTAAAAGGATATAACAACATAAACGACAACGACAATGGAGGCTTAATGCGAATGGTAGCCTAATTAAAACGTACAGTGAACAGCACATCAAGTTATACATTTTTGTTCGAATATCGCCTCCAGTGCAACGGAATAAGTTCGAATAAGTCTCTGGAAGGAGATATACCCCATGTCATCGCTCATTCCGCTGTCGTACCACCTCCCTTCTGTGTGTGCTCTATCTTGGCAAACTTAGAAGTCTCTGAATAGGTTGTGGACCCAAATCGGCCGCAGCAAGGAGAGCATGCACCGGTGAGGCTCGGAGAGTGTATCTTTGTGGTGGCACATCTTTTGTCGTTCCACGAGTGTCCCTACACCTGCACACGCGAGGGACCTGTGCAACGCCACTGATAATGCTGTGTCAGTCGCTAAGTTACCTACTGGTCCTCACAAATATAAAAGTCAGAGTCTACACGCTAAGAAGAAGAACAGAAGAAGATCCGTCAATTTGTAACGTTAACGTAACAGTAATGTTTCATTGGGTAATATGCTGTTTCATGTTTAATAAAGTAAAAGACAGTATTAAATTTAAAGCCATTTTAAATTTAAAGAACGTTTCTTGCTTGGGTAAAATTTAACACTAAGTTTATGTAACTGCGTAAGAGTTATAAGTAAAAGAGATACGTTTCGAATAACTCAGGCAGAAACTAACAACGAAGCTGGAGGCGTCGGCAAAGTTTACACATATTTCCCTATATATGCGGCGAGGTAGGACAGAGCTATTTCTGTATCAGTATACAGTTACATAAGTTACAGCACGTGACACGTCCACGGAGCAACCAATGAACCGCGAAAAACATCTGTTAAATTGACCTAATTTTTTAATGTACCATATAATAATGCTAACGTATTTACAGCGTCTATCACTAGGTCTCTGTGATACTACAATTTTTCCAAGTTACATATACGATAACTTCACACCCAGTGAGAAGTAGGTTGCACAAAAATCTAGATTTTCAAGACAAAGCGTATGTAGGTACGTATAGTACGTATACCTTTATTTAACAATTGAGAATACTATACGGCTTATGTGATCTGCCGTCCTTATCATAGACAACGCAAACAACACTTTTAGCAGAATTGAGTTATTAACGTATCTGGAATGAGCGAAACGGGTTCTACAATGTTCTATAAGCGCTATCTTATTTACTTAAATGTTACTAACCAAAATCAACGTTATTGACAATTTTCAAAGAAAAAAAAAACATATGCCAATATGTCGAAAGTTACCAAAATGCACACGATAAGGAGGGCCTTGACGTGATGTTGTTATGAGACTAGTTTTCACCATTTACAATTTTAGGTAGTGCAAGTATATTTAGTACTTACCTACTTATTAAAAAAGGAGTAGAGAATGCTAAAAGATGATTTTCATTAAAGGAATTTATAAAAAAGCATGTCTTTATAAGCTTCGTACAACTAAACGCGACCAAGTTTTGTTCCCAGGAAATAACTTTCATTTCAGATCTCCGTGTACTGCAAAAAAAACCGTTACAATGTCATCTTGAGTTGGCAAACCTGTTCAAAGTTTTTCTGTCTGAGCTTTGTTCTGTTCATCTAGTTTCCCCAATGCCATTAAATCCCTTCCAAGTGTGTTAGTCTGTCTACATAAATATTTCCAGACATTTCTATAGTACAGTCTAGACAGGGGGTCGAGCTGTGTAGGGGAAAGCAGGTACTCTCAATAATGATATAATAGCGAATATCAACTGTGATGCTGGAATTTAAAGGTACATTTTGGTTGGTTATAGGTAGGTACTCAGTTTCGTACACAAAGAGTCGAAAAATTGTATCAAATTTCATATTAGGGGATGCGATGAGTGTAAAGCACAAGATCGTGTTATATTATGTATTCTATATGATTCTTCAGGGATCGCCAACATGCAATATGTCAATTTGTTTGCACTCGAATTGTTACGCTAAACATATCTCTACTCAAGATGTTACGCAGTAAAAGTTACCGGATTACGCATAAATACACTCATCAAAAGTGTCTAGGGATAAAGGTATTTTTTAAACATTTGATTACCCGATTAAAATGAAATAAAAATAGCAATATAAAGTTATCAAATGGTCGAGTTCTTAGGTTTTCGCGATTGTTACACATAGGAAATGAAACTATTTTTCCGGATTTAAATCGCGTATATTTGTTTTTTCAAACAAACCATCGTTTCGGGCTATTTACATGGTCACGGTTGATTGACTGTTTAGGGGCCGAAACGTTGGTTTGTTTGAAAAAACAAATATACGCGATTTAAATCTAGAAACATAGTTTCATTTCCTTTATCAAATTATTCATTTATTTTGTAAATTTTGAAATTCACCAAAAAATCATTAAAGTAAAAAATAAATTTTAAAAACCCGGTTTTCAGTAGTTGGCAAAAACGTGCTTAATCCCTAATATATACTTTTGATGTGTCTGTGCAGTTTTCCATAATACAATACTAAAACACCACCATCAACAATGACATCAGCCTGATCATCTGCGATCGAAATTTCTATAATCATCACACTTGGTAGGTGGTTAAGCAAACCTAGAAGACCATAATCTTATGCTTTTTCCCTAATCTTTAGTAAAATACAATGGGTTCATAAAATAGCGAGTAAAACGGCTGAAAATTATAGGCAAGCAAATAAATTGACAGATACACATGATCATACTATAAGAATTCCCAGTTCGTCTTTAGATTGCTAAAACAACTACAACTTATATATATTTGTTATATCATACCAAGTGGCGGGACGAACAAGTTGTGCGCCTGTGGATAAGGGACACGCCTGTCAATAGCAGTTGCAGTGCCACTTAAGGCTTTAAATCGCACAGATTTGAGGGGCACTGCCATTGCGCCCGTCGCCATAAGTTCACAAGTCCTATGTGCCTGTAACTTCAATAGCACCCTTACCCTTCAAAACCGGAACATAGTAATGCTCACATTACTGCTTGGCGGCAGAAATAGGTAAGATGCCTGTACTTCCCTGGACGAACTCTGTCCCAAAGAGCTCTACTGCTACTTTATATTTTAACGGTAACGGTTTTTGAACAAAAACTAAATATTCAATTCGGTAACTCAACAAACAAACAAAAACTAACGTTTCTAATAGTTTAATAGGTGCTTGGCTCCCATTGACCTATATTGGCTCCCATAGGGTTGGGTTTAAATTTTTGTAGTAAATTAAAGAATTATTGGATTTACTTTCAGATAATACATAACAATTTTCCCTAATGAATGAAACAGCATGCTAAGCTTGATTTGTTGCAGTATTCACATTTACCTTATGTATCAGAATTGTCATTACCACTCTCTAATATTTTGTTCGAAAAAATATAAGTATTTTCTCAAACAAAAATTATTTCTAATTTAATTACCAATTTTTCTAATTATATCTACTTATTCTTACAAGATTAACTATTGTGACACTTGGACGTGCATAAAATATTTTTACTAACACGTAAGCACTTCTTATTATCACATTGCTTTCTGCACCTACATTTAACAAATCCTTGGGCATTGCCTAATGTACGTTCGACGTTGTGTAGAATACCTAGACCAAGTTTACAATAGAGTTTATTTCGTACATTGACTGACTGTTTTAGGAATTGTGTAGAACATTATAATACGTGGAGCGCACTAGAAGTTTCCGGAATGGATAAGAAAAAAATACTATAAATGGTCATAAATTAATTTATTGTTTCTCAAAATATTCTCAGTTAGCGTTAATGCACTTTTTCATACGAATGAAGCAAATCTGAGAAACAAAATCATTTATGCCACTCCTCCGTGACAATCTCTGAAACATATTGATCATACTCTTCGACAACCTCTTCAGGTGATAAAAATCGTTGACCGCGTAACTAGTTCTTAATTTTTGGAAATAAATAAAAGTCACAAGGTGCCTGGTCGGGATTTTACGCGGGATGGTTCATAAGGTCAACGTTGTTCACCTTTAAAAATTCATTTGTTTGTCTCGCCGTGTAAGAACTGGCATTATCGTGGTGCAAGATGTTACGGCGTTTACGATTATTTTTACGGAGTTTGTCAATAACTTCCGGCAAACAAATGGTCGTATACCAATCACTATTCACGGTACAACGATTCTCCAAAGCAACAGTAGCCACGTGTCCAGTTTTATTAAAAAAGAAGCAATCATCCGCTTAGAGGCACTTTGCACGCGCGCCACTTTGGTTGGTTTCGGCTCATCTCGAAAGACCCGTACGCTCGATTGATGCTCTGTTGTGGGATCGTAATTATAAATCCATGTTTCGTCACTTGTTACTATGTCCCACACCAAAGTTGACGCCCCTTCGTTGAATCTGGTAAGCATGGCATTGCACTTGACTTAAAAAATCATACTACGAAAATTTTCATGAGTTAAATCCATGGTGATGTAGACAAGCAATTTCTAAAATGACGCCACAATGTAAAAACAAGTGACAGCCAGATGAAACAAACTGTATTCTACAGCCAAAGCGTTCCATTTTTAAATGTTGTAATTACTTTTTAAATATTATTTATGTAAGTGGCCAGTTCCGGAAACCTATAGTGCACCCTATGTACAGAACACCGGATTACATACATTGTAGGTAACATATACATTACGTTTTTATACATTTTATAACCGGTTTAGAACCTAAATTCTTAATGCGACTGCATATTTTTTTCGTACATGTTACCTTTTAATAATCTCGTATAATCGATGATTATCTTTTATTTTACAGGACATAGCACATGAGTGGTAAATTTGGTTAGCTGGTTATGGATTCGAAGAACAGCGAAAAAGAAGTACATTTGAAGTTTAAGGTTGAGAGAAATTCCCTAAGTAATTATTATAAAGAAGAGCTTAAGCAGTTTTGCCTTTTTCGAGATATATCAAACCCTCCATTGTTTATGTTTTCTTTTTAAAATATGTCTCCTCTAACGAAATGCTATAATTTAATGATCGAAAATTAACTTTGGGCGTACCAAAACCGTAACAAAATAGGTGTAAAAATATCAAAGGAAAGAAACTCCAACGTTCTTACATCCGATTTTAGTTAAAGGAAGCGATAAAATTAACGCGTTATTTAATAGTTTTTGCAATACAATTAATGTATTCGTCATCATAAGTACAGCAGCCTAGAATAGGCCATTCGAAAAATTTAGGATTAGTCATAATTGCCACATTTGCAGAATGTTGGCGAGTCATAATCAAGCTGCAACCCGTCTCTTAGATTCCTACTCCAAGACACAGGGAGCTTAGTGTAGTTCCATTTGTAGTCTGAAAGCCACCCGGTAATAGGTGTACATTCATATTATCAACCACATAAGTATGGTAAAGCACCCTATGTGGTTGATAATGACGTTCAATGTTAATTCAATTAACTAGAAATTCTAGTCCGCACTTAAAACAAAATTATTTTTAATTGTTTTTAAGTGCTCCTAAATACTCTTTACTATTTCTTTAACAAATCAACGTACGCTGAATGTTTTATTTTCTGTAAGTGTTAAATTTCTCTGTACATAAAACAATGTAAGGTTGAGCGTTTGCTGTGTGGGTTGCGAGTGAGGTGTCGGGCTGGCCGGGCCGCCGCCGCCGTCGTCGACGGATCGATACCAGTCCACAGGCGCCTGCTCGCCCCCTGCCAATTTAATCTAGACCCCACACCGCCTGCTCCTCTTTATACAACCCCCACTGAACACAATGATAGACGGCACATTGCGGATCTAATTAAAATGGACATTCGGCGATCTAAATTCGTGTAGATTCTTGAGAACGTATGTAATTCTGTTACTTCAAACATCTATTTCGACTTCACCAGATCACAATTTTAGTAAACTTCGAAGTTTACGCAAGCCCTAGTTTTTGTAACATGGACATAAAAATTTACTTCGTAAGGCAGTTAATATTATCGATATCGGAATTATAACTTTGATGCGCAGTTACATTAACGTATTGATGACTCGCTAACCGTAACTATTTCCTTGTCGCGTCACCGTTATTGTTTATGTCCCAATACTTACACAAGGCGACCGCTTCAGAGGTAATATAATCCGCCACCAAGTGGCGTATGTTAATTTGCTGCGTGTTTCATGTCAATAAATATTTACATTGTTATGTGTGCACAATAACACTTTGTTTTATTTCGTGTATGCACTCTGTTCGGGATATGTATCACAAAATGGCTGCACTTGCTCTGTACGACACGATACCTTATCGCGCTGAGATAAAATTCGCCAGTGGACTTACACGCACGATTCAAGTTTTGCTTAGTTGCCAAACTAGTGGAATATTGTTATAACTCCTGTTTATAACAGGAACCTCATTATTCGATATAAATCAATTGCTATCTAGGAATATTTCAAATATAAGAAATTGGATACAACATGAAAATATAACTATCCAGAGAGTTTTCATAGACGTCTTTTTAATTTATTATGCGGTGGTTCATTGCCCCAGTTTTCGCATTTCTTACTGTAATTATGTACGTCAATCTAAAACATGGACTGATGAAGGAGATGAATCACTAAGAAAAAATAATTGGGTTGTTATATTTCATGAAACTAAGTAACAAGTATTCCTTTATTTCAGAACTGAAGACGAAAGCGATTTCCTGGTAATTAGCTTTGCAGTAATACCAGTAGGTAGGTCTTTAGTCAAGGAGAGTCTTATAACATTTCTTTATAAAACGTTTAGCTTTTAAAGTTCAAATTCAGGCAGAAATATTGTTGTGTTGAAACATGTTTATGTTATGTATTTGGTTTTATTATAGTGTACAGTAGCGGTACAAACATAATAATAAACATAATAATGGACAAAAGTGCTAGTAACTACCCTCTTCTAAAACACAAAATAGGCGTCTAGAGATTGAGCAACGGACACGCCAGCCCGTGACACCATACCCTCTTCTTATTTTTGCAAATTATTTTTATTGGTACTTTACACAGTATTGGTATTTATACAATAGTTAATAAGTCCATAAAGTATTTATTAATGTTTTTAACAACTTTATTAAAAATTTGTATTCTGTGAGTGTAGAGTGTTTTATACTCGTAGATTTTATACAACAAAGAGAGAGCATCATGAAACTAAAGAATAATGATAATGGTATTGAACTTATGATGAGTTGAATTGTCTACTCAAATCAATGAGGATCAGCAACTAGTTAACGATTCCTAAATAGGTATTCTTTCCTACTCCCATTGAAAGACACAATAAGTTGATACTTATTATTTCTTATTTACTAGTATATCGATTAATAAATCAACCAAATGAGTAACATTCATTTCCATAACAGTTAATTGAATACTTGTCAATGTAAAGTTAATAAGTAGCAATATTAGGTAGTATTTATTTTAAATGGGACAGTGTGGGGAAATCCGAAACCATAGACTATACAAGGAAACTGCCTTAGGAACCATTAAGTCTTTTTTTGTGAAAACAATTTTGGCATAGTGAATTTTTTGGTCAAGCGTGAGTGGTTCATAAAAATGAATAAAATTTATCAAAATATTTTTATTGCTAATCAACTCAGTTTCATGCAGGAATCATTTCATTGTATGGGACAAAAAAAGTTGGTCAAATTTCATAAAATATTTTTCATACAAATTTAATAAAAATTTACGTTTTTTTTTAATGCTGATAGATTCAGTTTCTCATAAGTATGATTTTATTTTATGGGAAGAAAAAATCGGGACAGCAGAAGTTGGTTAAATTTAATAAAAAGTTGTTCTGATACAAAATGAACAACATTTTAGTAAATTTGAATTATTTGACAGGTTTATTGATTTTTTGTGTTTTTTTTTAAGTTTAGGTAAGGATTGGATAGTTTTAAACATCAATTCTATTTTGGTCTTGAACACAACCTATGAATTGAAATTTTCACAGTAATTCTATAATATAGTTGAGAAAACGATACTGTTATGTTCTTTTGTAAAAAACATTGAGTTGTACATTCTTTTAACTGCCTCTGTGGTCAAACGGTTACCATCCCGGACTGCCACGCGAGAGGTCCCGGGTTCGATTCCCGAACCGGGAGAAATATTTGTACGACCTACATTTATTTCTTTCGTGAGTTTCGGTGTAATTTCTGGTGTTTTATGTGTATGTCCATGGCACCCGCGACACAGGGTTTCCCTAGTGCGGGGCTATGTTGAGTGTGTGCGTTTTTTTTTTGTTAAAAAATTAATGACACGTGTGATAAATTCCGTATTTTGTAAAATAAACTACAAAATGTGTTTTAAAAGTTTATTTAAGTAGTTAAAATATTTAATGCTTCTTGCTTTTTTATTTTTGATAATATTTATCTTTTAAAATACTAAAAATAATCCACACAAGTGCACAACAACATCACATTTTTGTTTAACAACTGACTGACATTTCTTTTACAAAAACTACTTATGTATGCTGGATTTAAGTTGGTTTTTGTGAAATACAAATCAACAATTGTTTAGTTAAGCGTATCCAGTCTATAACATTGACTTCGTAAAAACTTATTACATACATACATACATATACTTCAACCCTAAAAACTTAATACACCTAAAATATACTGAAGGGAAAATTGCAAATTCGATCTTGCTTTGGTTTTCAACTTCTCACAATAACTATTAACCATTATTATGATTAACCATTGAGTTTTATATTTAAATATAAATGGAGAATATTTTTGAAGAAGGAAAGGTCGAACTGTGCAACGGAATAATAACGAGTAAACAAGGGTCAGGAGAGGAATATGAATAGAAAAAACACAATGGAGATAAAAATAAGTGTACATTACAAAAGCAAGATAGCAAAACGTTTTCACTGGAACTAAATAAAATACAGAACCCAAAAGCAGAAGAATAATTATTGTTGCATAATGTTTTAAAATTATTTAAACTTAAATGCAATAGACTATGTAATGTAATCTTTTTCCAATAGATGAGGCCACTACAGTCATATTAGGAACACATGCAGAGGCCTAACCCTTTGGTAAAAGTAATGTACGAGCCATTTGCAGAAAAGTGTTAAAAATTTAAATGAGTTTATACTATTTTAGGGGATAGAAAGTGTACGAGTGTGTGTATATTAGGAACCAGCATGCTCTAATATAAACCAGTGTACGTCTTCCAGCTGAATGATGATGATGATGCGTTAATATTATTTTTCGAATATGTATAGTACAGACAATTTATTTTGCTCACAAAAAGTCTTCTGATATTTGGTATGTTACATTATGTTTATTATTATTATATACACATACATAAAGCAAAGAGTCAAAAGAACAAGAAATACAGGAACAAAGACGCGCAGGAAACAGAGAACAAAGAATATTATTATTATATTGCAGCACTTAAATTATTAATAGGTATATTCTTCAAACTACATGAAATTGCACTTAAGACAATGCTCTCACTCAATGATAGGTTATTTGTTATTGTTATATTAAGATGACAAGACAATTTAGACTTAAAATGCTGACCAGATGCAACCCAAAACCGAAACTAGATGAAAAAGAGGAGCTCTTTGCCGAGGAGGGTCATAAGATCAAATATGTTTAAAATACAAATGGTACAATACATGCAGATATCCATTTAACTGCCTCCGAGACCGTACAGTTACCATACTGGTCTGCCTAGCAGAGGTACCGGGTTCAAATCCTAGGCCAAGACAAATGTTTGTATGGCCTACATTTATTTCTCTTGAGAGTTTGGGTGTAATTTGTAGTTGGACCATAACACAAGCGATACAGGGTTTCCCTAGTGCGGGGTTTCAAAAAAATAAATAAATATCATATGCAACATTGACAAGGGCAGCTAAATATTTTAAATTAGTTACAGACTCCCAGACACTAAAGTTTTTCCTGACAACATTCCTAGAGAGAATTACATTACTCTAGTACTCATAATAATCACCTTGATAAAATTTGATACCAATTTATTTGTATGTATATACATTGTATGTATATAATATATAACTGCATAATAGTTAAAAAAGGACATTAAAAAACCAGTTCCTATTAAATTTGAGTAACAGATGGCAAAATGTTCAGTACTAAAAAGAATAGGTAATATTATCTAAAATGCCAACACTACAGAACATGTTGGTTACATTATCTGTTATAGAGTGCCTAACAAAGGATAATGACTGAGCTAAAACAAGTTTATAGTGTTTGTTTTTATTGAAATATAATGCACAGTATGCTAAAGCAACAATGTAAGGAGAACAAAATTATAATGCAAACAAAAATTTTTACAGATTTGTAACGATTTTTGTTGAAATGTGGTAAACCTAAATTTTTCACTTGTGTTCTTTTCAATGTTTTTTTTAGTTTGCAACCATTTCAATCGAAAAAGCTTCTAATATTAGTATCTCGCGACAAGGACGCTATGTAATCTATTCAGATGGCTATAAAATTAAGGAAGTGCGCCGAATTCACTGAGTTGCATCATGACCTTCTCATAAAAATAGGCTGACCAGTTACTAAGAGCATAATCGATTTACGTTACTCCATTTTATACAGCGCAACGCAAACTCACCAAATGAAAGAATTCCGCAGCAGTCGACTGCGACTCGATTGTTGGCCTAATTTACACACATAGCACGAGCAAAATAAGGCGCAATAAGTTACTGAAACCGTAGTTCATTTATCGCGAGTACTGCAAGGCAAAACCACCAATCGTTTATTGTTCTTCTGTACGTAAATTTCAAGGAATCTTTTAAATTCACTTGTAGTCCACAAATTGTCACTGTTTCGAGATGAAATGACACTATTCAATTTTGACCCATACTTGATTTTCACTGATTTTCAAGCAGACAGTTGAGAACAAAAACAGCTGGTTGCTCATTGTGTTTTTTCTCTGCACACAAAAGCAAGCGCGCACGCCCACCAACTGACGACTGCCGTGATTGGCCAATGGCAGCAAATGAGCTTGATAGAGTGGTGAAAACCGGTAATGTAGGAAACCGTTAATTTTATAAAAACACATTTGTATTATATTATGGAAAACCATTTCTTGAACGTAATTTATGCGTTATTAGGAAGGCATATTAAAATATTAAGCGTAACAATTATTGTAACAACTTCCTTAAAACTCTTAAATCTTATTATGGGCGTGATGACAAGCATTAAAAATGTCAATGGTCACATAATAATCTAATTCCTTTTTAAAATTGAACAGGTACATATATTACGCATTTTACAAATATACATTGTTAGTTAATTTGGACGTATGGGAGTGTTTTGCTTCATCAGCATCTGAATAATCTTCATCCTTAGATAAACACAAGTTTTTCAAAATTTCTGATGGTGATGGCATATTTTTATCGGATGGAATGGAGTCAATGAAATCTTCTAAGTTTGCATTAAATAATTCAGCGCCGCTAATTGTTGAATTATTATTTGTAGGAGCAGAATCATAACTAGTGCCAGGAACTGGTTCACAATTATTTTCTTTAAATGCTTCATTTAGCAATGTAAAGTTTTCAGATTCCATGTCCTCTAATGATAACTTTGCCCCTCGTCGTGCCAGTTCTGCATTAGCCTCCGATACCTCAAGATAATTTTGTTTTTCGTAATTGTTGTGCTCTAAGCTATTAGCAAGATATTCATTTAATATATTGTCAGTCACTTTCGATGTAGATTCTTCGTCCGTATTCTTCTTTCTCAATTTTTCTACAAGATCTCCAGTTTGTCGCACAACTGTTCCTGGGGGTTGAGCCTGGCATTTGTGAGTTCTCTGTGATACCTATAAATAAATTATAGATAACATTTTTTTTTTCATAACATCTTAGATGAATTTACTTACTAAAAATATTTTGGACAATTAAACTTTAAAGATACTTGCTTTATATCGAAAGCTTTTATCACATGCCGTGCATTTATAAGGCATGACGCCTGTGTGGATACGACGGTGTACTAAATATGAAACTCTTTGACGGAAACATTTACCTGAAAAAGTAATAAAAGTTATAATTCTATTTAAAATAGTTGTGTATCGTATCATGTAACATTTTACGTTTAGTTCGTTGAGTTCACGTTACAACTCACCACAAGTCTCACACGAAAATGGCTTTTCCCCAGTGTGAATTCGTTGATGATTGTGCAAGGTCGATAATTCTTTGAAAGATCGGCCACAGTAGCTGCATGTGTGAGGTTTTTCATCATTATGGTACAAAAGATGTTTATGATAAGATTGTTGAAATGTAAACGTCTTATTGCATTGAGTGCAAGCGTACGGAGTTTCACCTGCAAATAAAAATAAACAAATGAGACTCAATTTTGGCAACTAGTCGTCCTGAATGTTCTCTTTCATAATTTTGTATTTTTATTATCTTTATATATACCATATTAGGCCATTTGAAATATCTATTTACTGCCAATTTTATAATTAAAGCTGAAGCAATGTCTTAATTTTTGTACTCTTTGCAAGATCTGTCTAAAGAGTTCACAAAATAGGCAAGTTTGGTTAGCAATTGTGTTGTCATTTGCGTGGGATTGGCAAGTACTTTAAAATTAAAATACTAGTTTATAATAATGAATTTAAAATAGTTGTGTTATTTTTGGTTAGTATGAATTACCTATTCCAATATTTTAACCTGTATGTAAGCGTTTGTGTTTCTTCAAGAAATATTTTGTTGTAAAACATTTTCTACAAACATCACATTGCCACTGTTTACTATCATTCCTGTTAAAACTAACTGGATCGTCATCGGTCGATTTTTTCTCTTCTTTACTTTTTTCTATAACTGTTTCAGAGTTACAAGGTCCAAATCCATAATGCGCTACTCTTAAATGGACCATTAACGACCCGCGCATCTTGAAATTTTTCGGACACAAGTGACAATGGTAACGCGTAGAATTTATATTAGAATTATCATCAATATTATGAATCAAGCATCTATGCATTCTTAAAATATCGACATCGACAAATTGCAAACCACAGACGTTGCATGTAGTATTTGTTTGTGTTAACGATGTTTCTGTTTTTACAGTTGATGCATAAATAGAACTGCCGGCTTGCATACATTCTTCTAGTGGCTGCGCTCGCGATATATCTATAACAGGTAATGTATTTACAGATATCAGTGGCAGCTTCGGAAATATCTTTACAAATTTAACTGGGGCATTTGCTGAAGACAGAGTTTTATTTTTAGAAGTACACGGTTTAGCTCTCTTTTGCGGAGTTTTGTTCGTTCCTTGATTTTCATTTCTTGGTTTTAGTTTTGCTTCTAATGTTTCACTTTGTTGTGCACTGTCTACTTTTGTTATAATTTTAACGTGAGTAAATAGGTGTATAGTAAGCTTATCCAAACCACATACTTCATCTTGGCAAACGGGGCACAAAATTTTGTTTGTTGAAACAAATATAAGTCTATCTTTTAATGATTGCACAGAATCGAAAACTCCGGTATGTGAACATATCGGACAAGGTAAAAATGCAGCATCTGCACTCATGGAAACAAGAAATTCGTATATTACTAGGAGTTAGGAACGTTTGCCGATGGGCACAATCGCGAGAAACTAAAGCTCCGATGCGGTATTTTTGGAGTTCCACGTACTGGTTCTTTTGGCACCATTTCAAAATATTTTACGAAACAATCCATTCATCCAAGTGTTAATACTAGCTGTTTTTTTATGTTTATATATATTTTTAAAGGGTTTTTATTACTAAAGAACTAAAGCTGTTTTTATAATATTTTTAAGCTGTAAAAGTGCTGTGGTGCATAAAGGAGTAGAAAGGAATTTTAATTAAATTTATTACACTCTACTCTCGTTCCATTACTTTACATTCAAATATTCTCGAATTATATGAATTTTGCAATTTCGATTACCTAATAAATATGTCTTTTTGCTGTAAAATGCAGTTAGAGTATAGTAGTTTCAATCACAATCTTTATATCATACATAACTCGGTATTGTTCATATTATATTATTAGTTTAGCTTAATATTTTCGGTTTTCCGGTGTTTGATGCTTAAAGTTTTAAATAAAATGTCATTGTCAGCTGTCTTTTGTTTTGAAAAATGGCGGCATGTTTATTTGGTGAACGAATTGTTTTTATTGATCTAATATTTTTCGGGTTGCTTTGGTAACTTTAAATTATTTTTTCATTGTGTTTTAAACAACTATTACTGCAATTATTAAATTGTATTTACAACTATGACGACGAGTGCTTCGGTACCCCGTTACATGGAGCAACTCCTTGAACAACTTGGCTGGAACCAAGGAACAAGAATTCCTCTTGCAAATCCTAATAATCAAGTATTAGAAAATCTTCTAATAGACAGGTATTTTACATGAGCATTTAGAAATATGTTGGTACTATAATATTTTGTTAATATGGGAACTAATTACTTTCAGACAAAACGAGATCCAGCGTCTCAAAGAGTCTCTTATTCTTCAAAATCAGAAGCGAGATGATCTTAAAAAGTATAAGAATAGTGGTCAGACTGAATATCAAGAGAATACTGTAAGTTATTAGGATTTTATTTATGAAATTGCTTACTTATCATGGTGTACCAATGTGTACCATTATAAATTCATCACATAGCATGTGTATGGTGCCGTTTGAGATTTGAAGGTACAGGGATATAGTGACGTAAAGTCGAATGACAAAAAATCAATTCAAATATCTTGAGAATTGATTTAGGGACAATGATTTAAGAACAAATAAAAAAAAAATAAGAAGTATTTGATTATTATGTTATTAAGGTACTAAAAAAACTACACAACAAATAAAATATCAACATAATAATATAATACAATAATAAGTATCTACTTATTTATTATTATTTATATTATATATAATATAATAATAAATTACCACTTATCTACTACTGTAATTTTTATTTAAAATTAAAACTCCTAAAATATTGTTTGTTTTTGGTATATTATAAGAAATTAAATATTTCTTTATGTAAACTGGTCTAGAGATTAGTTCAAAATAGAATGTGTGCAATGTAAAAATTTAAAATGTCACAGTACCCATCCTATGTGAAATGGACTATAGTGTACTTATTTATAGCATAGTATAATAAGACCAAGTGGGGCAACTGAATGAATGGAGCTAAGCGTGACCTGACAGTGGTGGGAATAAAATGGCATTTATCTAATACATGAAAAGGCAATGTGTTTTTGAATTTCTTATTTCCAATTTCAGCTTCTTCTATTCGCCCTCAAGAGCCAATTGGAGCAAGAAGTGAAGCTTTACAGTCTTGCAACAACAGAAATTGAAAGTCTTGCTCGGACCACTGCCCATGCTACTAAGAAAAGCAAAGAAATCAATAGTCGCATTGATAGATTTCAAGGTACACAATCTATCAACATGTCTTTATAAACTGTGAGTGATGACCAAATAAGAAAAACTCTGAAGGAATGACTTGAAAACTTATTTTTGTCCTTTCATCTATGGATTCATGATATTCGTACTGAGAGTATGAGTCTTTCCCTGAATTTGATATCAAAAATATTTTTATAATCTAAGCACATATTAAAAGAGATGGGACATTGAGAGAGAATTCAGGGCACTGGTGCAGCAGTGAGAAGTAACTTGTTGGCCCGAAGGTTTGCTCATAACTCGGATCAAGTTAAGATCACGCTATTCAAAACATACTGTCAGCTATACGAGCAGAGCAGAGCAGAGAAACCTATATGTGCTTTAACAGTACCCAGAAATCCCTTAGTGCCCTTAGAGTTCAATGTAATTAGGGTTTTCGAGCACTGTTGAGGTTGCCCTCCTTCTGTAGCGCATCACAAATGCTCACTGAGCCGCGCACAGATGGATTTTTTTACACTGTTAGAAGAGCAGCCTCGCGGATGAGCAGGTTGCGGACCAGCATCAACAGTATTCTAGAGGTGTTTGCCTGTGTAACCTGATTCCCCCATACACAAACATGTCAACCATTTAATGCCTATTATTATATATATTATTATATATTTCATTTATTAAGTACATTTGTTTTAAATTTTTTACTATTGTTACTAACAGTAGCTGCAGTGGCGTAGCATGGGAGTGCGGAGGGAGCCATAGTCCCGGGCGACACACGACAAACTAATCAAATTTAAAAAAAAATTAAGATTAGAATATAAATTCCACTATTTGAGAAAACGATATTCTGAACGACACAAAGATGGCAATGGCAGGCGAACATGAATGAAAATAGTTTATTTGTACCATCACAAACTACAAAATTCTTGTTACATATATTAATAAGTACTAGTTGTATTAGCTAATTATAGTTTGTGAGGAAGCTGGAACATAAGAACAAAATCGAGCCGAGCCTGCCACAAGGAACTACTTTTGTAATCGTGAAAACGGAGGGGGCAGCAAATATAAAATTGTTCCTGGGCGGCAGAAATCGACGCTACGCCACCGTTAAGTTACACCGTGTTAAGATGTTTGTAATACTAACCAGTGGACCATATATCTGTCTGAACAACTTATATTTTTATTATTCATATTGAGATAATGAATGCTTCTAGGCAGCATTGCACGCCTTCTGAAAAGAGCTGATGACCTGAAGAAGGAAGTGTGTGGTGAGCGTGGAGCGTTGCAAGAATGGCGTGCAGCTATTGAGCATAATTCTGGAGATATTATGGCTATTGAACAGTTCACTAAGAATGACGTTTCTATGGCTAAGTTATGAAATTTTAACTTTTTATGGTTGCATAGTTAAATTGTACTTATGTATAAATTATTTATGGTATTTCTTGTTTATATGATACACAACTCATTAGGAAACAGACTTCCATGGAAGATATTTTGTGAGGTGCTAACTACTTAAAGTGTTTTCAATTTGTTTCAAAGTAATGGAAGGTACAATAAACGATTCCAGGCTCTTGAGACGAAAAGGCAGAAATTGAAAGTGGAACATGACCACATGAGTGATCGTCTCAACCAAATGGTGGCCAATCTTAGTGCAGAGGAGAGAGCTTGCGAAAGGATTTCTGTACAAGTAAGAAACTTGCATACTATTCAAGAACTTATCAAAGAATTAAACATTTAAGACCTAGTTTCCCAAAGTGGTCCCTACTCCCCTGTGGGCGCTGAAGAATCCTAAGGTCGTCGATCGTTGATATCCGTTTTTGACCTAGTTTAAGAAATCCGAGACCCAATTTGCAAAGGTCAGTGGAAAGCCAATAAGAGGGAAGCCTGTTTAAGAGGCTTGCCTGCCAGACCCTGTCAAAGGTTTTAGAAATGGGGGGTGCTACCACATTTGAAAAAAAAACCTGAATTATCTACATAAAGTACACTACATAATATATAACTTTTTTCTTGTGATATATTGTGTTAATTAAAAAAAAATACGTGTTTTCAATTATTTTTTGTGGTGGTGGGCTTTGATATTTTTTTATCTTGCCTAAGTGGGCGGTGAGCTAAAAAGTTTGGAAACCTATGATTTAGGACTACATTGTAGTTTGAAACTTGTGTTTGATAATGAACCAAATCATTCCAGGTATGATTTTTTTTATATTTAATGATCTTGGTAGAAATTACAGTTTAAAATGTGCATATAATTTTCTCGTACTGAGGAAACCTGTTCTTATAATTCAGGTAATAGAGGGCATAGAACAAAGGAGGCAGATGATGACAATGTGGACTGCAGCAGTGGAGAATTTACGACAGCGCGATACGGATATCAGACACGTGCGAGAGGTAATTAATTAATCTCTTATATTTAACATTAAAATGTTAATGGGCGTAGTTAAGCTTCTGATTTGGAACTCCTTTGGTCTCCTAGATAACCTTAGCTCCAAAGCCCAGAAGACCAAGATTATACAGATTACAGTTGTCCTTGCTCTTCTACAACCCTGCAGATCCAACGGACAAGATAATTTACATTGTATAGATACAAAGTGTCACCTTGTTACAAGAACAAATTGACCTGTTCTCTAAATCTGTGATGTCATGTAACTTAGTTTACTTTATTGCCAAATTAATTATAAATCAAATAACGGGCACACTCATAGCCCCGCACTAGGGAAATCCTGTGTCGCGGATGCCATGGATACACATGTTATACATCGTACTGCATCCATAAAAAAATACATCCCAAATTAAAAACGATATCAAATTTTTGTAGAAATTTTTCAAACGTTGATTTACAAAGTCGCATAACGTCTAAAATCTCAAACTCATGTAGAGAAAGCCCTCTGTGAGAATTGCAACAATGTGTTATCTCTAGAACATCGAGATATGTACTCATATAACACGTTGGTCTGGCAAACGGGCGATATAACCATAAATTACAATGTACGCCATACACATATTTTTCCTGCTCCGGGAATCGAACCCGGGACCTGTGGGTGGCTGACCAGTAGGCAACCGTTCGACCACAGAGGCAGTCAATTATATAATAATATTGCATATCATTACCTTGTGACTGCTCAGTTAATCCATCAAAAATTTGATCTGTAATCTCTAACAGACTTAATTTACTACATAATACAATATATTATTTTGTTTTAGGATTACGCAGTATTAGAAGAAGAAGCCACCAAAATAGCAGAAGAATGTCGTGAACAGCAAACGTTCTGCCAACAGCAAAAAGCTAACAATGCAGAGGCCGCCAAAGCCAACGCCGCTTTCGCAGCCAAGATGGGCACCATACGCATGTCCTGTCAGAAACTTGTAGAATATAATGTTACTTTGGATAGCGAGGTAACTCATTTATCAATTTTTTTATGATTGCATTGACGCGGCAAAAAACTCGTGCACCTGGTTGGTAAGCGACACGCCTATCCGTAACAGTTCCAGTGCCACTCAGAGCTTTAAATCATAAGATTTGAGGGGTCACCTTAAGGCATAACGTTGACAAGTCTCATGTGCCTGTAATCAGTGGCGTAATGTCGATTTCTGCCGCCCGAGGCAACCTTAAATTTGCTGCCTCCTCTATTTTCCCAATTACAAAAATAGTTCGTTTGGGCAGCCTCGGCTCTATTGTGTTTTTATGTTCGCCTGCCGTCGCCACCTTTGTGTTGTTCTGGTTAACGTTTTCTCTAGTGGAATTTATTTTCTAATTTTAAGCAAAAAACAATAATATTGACTATTTAAGGCTCGGCCGCGCTAGCCGCCGCACTCACCCCCCGCGCTTCGCCAGTGCCTGTAATTTCACTAGCACCATTAAGGCGCGTGTACGTGGCAAAGGTATTCGACGTATCTGCTACAGAAAAGATGAGAATGGTCTTGTACACGACAAGAACTTTGTCGCATCTAGCCACGAAAACATGTCGTGTCGTTGTAGACACGAAAATCGGACAGACGTGATCAGGGTAAAATGCGTCAGTGCATTACGAGTCTTCCAGGTAGCTGTCGTGTTACTACCGACTGTGGGAAGAAATATGTTGAGTTTTAAGCAACACCCGTCCACGCGCATATACGTTCATTTACTGACAATGCCTCCCCCGCCCCATACAATAGCGGCAAAGCGCGACCTGTCGCAGTAAAACCGGTACGCAGTAATATTATTGACATTACTGCTTGGCGGCAGAAATAGATGTGTTGGCTGTACTTGTCTAGACGAACTGTCACGAGGAGTTCTCCTGCTAATGCTGCTATATTGTGATAAGCTTTGGACACGCTTTGTTGCGAAATTTTAACGAATGAATTTATGTATTGACGACAGTGAATATTGATGTTGAAAATCTACACAAGTGTCGCCATTTCAGGATCCTAAACCTCTTGTCAGTCGTAGACGGATTTGTAAAACGGCCTTTGACTTCGACTGAGCAAAAATGGTGAGCTTAGCAAGTTTTTCGTATTTACAACACGAACGTTCCCTAATTTTAAACATGAAAGTACCAAGAAATGTCAACGTTTAATTTAATTTCTTGCTGCAATTTAGGCTTACTGTGTTGTAATCACGAACAATTTGATGAGTTCGCCATTTTTGTTCAGTCGAAGTCAAAGTTCGTTTTATATTCGCACTTTAAACCAAATACCACAGTAGAATAAGAATAAATGGGGCAACTCCCGCCTGCTTGACGCATCAACACCTATGCTACTGCGAGCGTAGGGTTGTCACGTTATTATTTTAGTACCTGTACATACAGGTTGTAATTATAATTTGAAAAATAGAAGTTATTTATCACGGTGTTTTCGTGCTATATCGAAATAACGTTTGTTAACTTCAATACGTACATATTGATATTTTTATGGTAGTTGGTTACTAAATGGGAATGAAATGCGAGTTTGTTACATGTAATGATGTATTTATAAATAAAAAAAAAAACAAAAAATTTACCGAAAATTAACTTTATATTTTAGTTGTACCATTTCACGCTTTTTAGATCTGTGTTTGTTAGTAAAGTATATAAGTTCAAACGTGCAAGCGTCTATATATGTTACAGCTTTTTAGTGCAATTCTTGTATTTTGAACAGGTGAAAAGTTTGACTCGCGTGCTAAGCAACATGCAGAGTCAGTTAGAGAAGCTGCACATGGAAAACCGACGCATCATGGACATGCAGCATCTCAAGGACCGCGCGCTCAGCGTTATAAGCCAGAAGGTAACCATCTTCTCAAACACATTCTTTACGTCAAAATGGACGCTTCGTTAGTTCTGCAGGTGGACTATTGATATGATAACCTCCGTATAGAGTACTAAAAAAACCGATCTTAAAAGTTATTCATCCCCTAGTTTGCCACCCCTAGAAGTGGAATATTTTCTTCAAATTTAAAAGGGACCACTATTGAGGTACCCTCTTTCCAACAAAAAAAAATCAAAATCGGTTCACAAAAACCGGAGTTATCGCGGAATATACATACAAAATAAGCTGACGGGCTGACCCCGTATTTTTTTGGTTTGTGTTTTAGAAAGCGAGAAGACTTTATTTTATTGAATATAAGCATTTATTTACAATCCTACCTGTTGGACCGAGAAGATATGAACGAGGATGATCCACGCTTGCCTAGAAGCTGGGCTCTTTGACTGTCAAATATTTTCTGGTATTATTTTACGGGAAATGCAGAATACGACAGAGTTCCAAACGCCGTCGTACAAATTTGTGAATTACTAAAACAAGACCGAAGCGGTGCGGGCGGAACTAAATTATGTATCCTCTGAAAGAAAGCTGCATAACGATGATGTTCGATTTAGGTTTGCCTCTTTGAGGTAGTTGGCCCTCTAGCGAAGCCAGAGCATCCAATCGACAGCGGGCAGTCTCGTACCAAAAGTCGCAATAGTAAAAATGCAAACTTGAGCTCGATAAAGATTACGTATTTAACAGCTCCGATGTAAAGTATCGTCCGACTTCTAACTTGGACACAAGGATCGATCGGAGTGATCGGAGATCGGTACGGATACATTTCAAAAACTCGGAGGTAGTAGAAATGTACTCCGTCGGATAAAATATACACCCTTGTCTGTTCGAAGTTTTGTATCTCACAAAATTGATGTTGGTCCCCTCGAGCATGGACTTGTCAGATTCACCCTATCTACCATCACTAATATGACAGTCACTGAAATTATCTCTTTTTCGAACGGTAGGAATAACTTTGTTTCTTCCTCGATCTATTGTTACGAACAAAATTATATGCGCTATGGTATTTTATTTTTCAGCTTCAAGAACTGAAAGAAAAACTGGCGGATTCTAACGACAAAACCAAATCATCTGAGAAACGAGCTAAAGAGCTTGAACAGATGCTAAATGTAAGCCATTTTACTTTTTATACAATCTCTTAATTTTGCACACTAATGTAAATTCATAACACGGTCTTGTATAAAGCGGTCACATTACTTCTCTCTCCAAGCATCCTAGGGAGACAGAAATACTCACTCGTATTGATGGAGTAAAGAAGACTTTAAAATTACTTACGAAAATCAATTTAAATTAAACAAAATATGTTCCCATGTTGCGCGTAACGTAAGTCAACGTAAACTCAGTAATTATTTACCTGTTTAGAAAACAAACAGGTGCAGCACGTGCTGCCGAATCCTCAACCTCTGATTTGTTAATTAGCACAGTATTTGGCAAGTGCTTTACTTAAGGCCCGTTCCTGACGACCTTGTTGTGACCTGATAAAACATCCGCATGCGCAAAAACTACATCAATTTATGTTGGATGCTGATGCACACGTTTAAAAATATGCGGATGATCCGCGGTTGCGGATCTGGATGCAGATGTTTGCAACATACCTATTTTACACCACTGATTTACATTCCTCGAAGTCTTCGTTCAATAAGTACATGGTTTTTAGGAAGAAGAGCGTTATGCAACTCAAATGACAGCGAACGAACAGCGAGCCATGCATTGTTCATTCATCGAGCAGCAAAAGCTGTTAGCGCTCACTAATGAGGAGAAACTCTTCAAAATACAGCTGAAAGGTGAATACAATTTATTTACTCAGACTTATATTTGTGTGGTTTTCTGTGCACATAAAATGTTGGAACGAGCAATTTTCGACAACGACGACGACGAAACGACTTGCGCTACATGTGGGGAAGTAAATCTTCATCTTGCTGCGTCAGCCAAGTCAAGCCAGCGATTCCGAAGTACATTGTGTTTTTCCAAGACACCAGAAAAAGACGTTAATCGCGTGTTAGTTTTAGGCTTATATAGTACAATTTGACAGTGCAGGCTATAGGACGGTTTCCTAGTTGTGTAGTGTGCGGTGGCGATTGTTGTTGCTGGTATTATGCGGCAATGGTAGTTCTTTAACCCCATTTATAACAGCCCCAGTCATTACATACCAGCCCTTCTAACTTACTATACTACAACTGAATGCTACTTTTATCATTGCAGCATTAAAGACTATTATGGGTAAGCTGGACGCGAAGGAGGTTGAGTTCGAGAGAAAGCTGCAGACTCAGAAGGAATCACTTTACATCATCGTAAGTGTTTATATATCTTACTAGATCCACATTTTTCTATTCTACTGGTTGCTTGGTACTTGGTACTTGGTGCAACGGGCTGGTATCCGCAACTCGACGACAAAGCGCCTATTTTGCGTTATTCTACTGGTAATTTTGATTTTAATGAATGCTCTTCTCGTTCTGTTTTGTTTCTTGTTTTGGGTCCTGTAATGTAATATCTGTCTAATAGAGTTAGTAGTAGATAGTTACAACCTTGTGTTTATAAGTTGTAGATCTACTAGAATGTTATGTTAGAAATGGGAAAATTTCAAATATCAACAAAATAAGGTCAAGTTATTGTAATATAGTCGTGATAATTTTTCAAGTCACTAAACCGAGAAAATAATTCTCTTTGTTTTTTTATATTAAAACCATCTAGTATATAACCAGATCTAGAGTCGAAATAATGCTCGTTCTACACAGAGGCGGCCGCGGGTGCGCTCCGGACTAGGAATTTTTTATAATGCCACACTGAAACGCGCGGCGGCCGCGCGACATGGCGAAGCGGTGCAGGGCCGAACGCTATGACAAACATACGGACCGCGCGAACGCGAGGCGGGTGCGGGCGTGCGACTTGTATTCTATTTTGTTGCGCTAATAAAAGCAGAAAATGTTCACAGCGGTGGTTTTGACAGCGGTGTGGTTTATTCTTTATATTCTGTGTTGAAAATGGAACGTGGACGTTTTTGACGTCATACTGGCCGCCTTCGCATTCGCATTAAGGTAAGCATTCGCTTTCCGCAGGTCCGCCTCCGTAAAGCTTTACTCGCTGTACCGCCTTTGTGTGGCCTGAGCTTAAGGGCCATCCATCTCTGTCAATTCATCAGGCAAATGGGCCTTATATCACTTTTAGATATCAAATCTTGTTTGTACTGAAATCACAAATTAGAAAGTTGAAATAGTACAGCGCCAACAACTCACTTATGTCTCCGTGTATTCCATTAATATTCTGTATTTATTGTTAGAGGTAATATCTCTAACTATGGGGGGCTGTTCCATTCGGTGGTGTGGGAAAAACAGCAAAACATCTAATTCCAAAACAAACTGAATCACATTTCATCGGTAATTGAATATTAAATATGTAATTTTTCAGTTATCGTCCATTATACGAAAGCTCAAGTTAAATTGGTCGATTTCAAGTTAACAATTGACGCCACCCGTCAATTGTTTCGAATTCGGGCTGGACGCTCCTATTGGCCAATTGGAAAGGAAAAATGGGAATTCGAAACAATTGTCACCGTATTGATATGGCACAATAGTTTTCAAACAAATTAAATGACATTTCGTGTCAATTTCTGGTTAAAAACTCGATGATTCAAACCTTTCTACATAATTGTCCAAATTCAGATTGCTATATGAAATCATGCAATTCGTCAACTTCAAAATCATGGTTTGTCTTTACATACGTATACATACAATTAATCATTATCACCAAAATCATCGACTCATTACTGCTAAGGAGAGCGTTCTAGCCACTGTGGCTGGCTTTCGGCAGACAGGTTTCATTACGAAGTTTTCTTTCACTGTTAGCGAGAGTAGCGAGAGGTATTGCTACCAAACATCCACATATCGTTGTCTGTGAATATCTCGTATGTATTTTCCATATAATTTTCAGGTCGAAAATTAAAGTGTATTGTAAAATATAGTACCTAAGTAAGCCATGGGTGCGTAATGTTTTAACTTACCGTCTCTCAAGCAGAGGCCGTGGTTTCGAATCCGGGCTCACACCTCAGAGTTTCTCGGACTTTATGTGCAAAATTTAAAATTTTGTTATGAACTTTTCATCGTGATCACTCCTGCACGTCGAGGACGGTATACAATCCTCGGAAAACGTGTGAAGTCCCAACGCGCATTGGGCCAGCATGACGGACTACGGCCTAAATCCTCGCCTGAGAGGAGAACCGTGCCCAGTAGTGCGACGTATAAATGGGTTGATGATAATCATGATGATGAAAATATAGTAAACCAATAACATTTATTTTTTATTTATTGTATAGGAAAGCCAACATGATGCATACACAACAATGTTCAATAGCAAGTAAATTGAAAAAAAATCCTACCAAATCAGTCAATTGTTGTTATCTGAAACGATAATAATAAAAAAACTATTTCATTGATAATTGAATTGAATAAATAAGCCATTTGGTGCTTTTTTCGATAAACTTGCTTTTGAATATCGTCAGAAAAATCTTGTTGAAATTATCCCGTGCAGTGCAATATAACTGTTACGTAAATTGTCACTCATCCGCACCGCGCGCCGCTTCCTCGGGATATTTATTTTCTTCACTCAGTGAAGGGTAGACCTGTAATAAGATTTTAAATAAATAATGTGGTACAAAACAGATCACTCAGAATTTTGAATAAAATATTTGTAATAAGCATTTTAATTGGATAAATTGTACCATTTTCAGTGCTTTATTACTTTCATAATATATTTAAAGCAAAAGGTTTATAAAATTTTGCTTCGATTAAAATTAGTAAAAACAAACTATGTATCGAGGTCTTAGGTTTTCACGATTGTTACATATAGGAAATGAAACTAATTTTCGGATTTAAATCACTTTATTTGTTGTCGAAGAAACCAACGTTTCGGGCCTTTTACAGGTCTCATCAACCGTGACCACGGGACCTGAAAAGGACCCGAAACGTTGGTTTGTTCGAAAAAACAAATATACGCCATTTAAATCCGAAAAGTAGTTTCATTTCCTAAATAAACTATGTAGAATTGCGTAACTGAATTTTTCACTCTAAGACAACGTAATGTAACTAATAATTAAAGTCACAAGACCGCCACAGGGTTTCGAAATGCCGATTTGTCAATTGGGAAGCAACTGATCCCCACTGGACTACCACATCAAAGCCTAAGATTTTGACCTAATATTTAATATTTCAGGTTTACCAAGTGGAAACTATAGGTGCGCGTGTGGCCCATATGGAAGGAGCGCAGGCCGAACGAGAATGCAACGACGTACTTGTACAAAAAGAGGAAAGGTATGACCAACAAAAATCCAAACTGTGTTACTCCGTCTGTTACCTTTTCACGTCTAAACCGCTGAATCAAATTTGATAAAATTTTGGTAAAGAGATAAATGGGACTTAGGAGAAGGACATAGGCTACTTTTTGTCACGAAAACAAATGTTAAAGGGGATGAAATACGGGATGAAAGCTTTTACGGAGAACCAATGAAATCTCTAGTGAGTAGTAGGTACAGTAGGCTATTCGAAGTAACAGCTACATGTAAAAATGTATCAGTTATTATTCTGCAAATTGGTGACAGTCATCAATTATGTAAGTCCATATTAATATTTTGACAATATTATTAATCTTTAAATGTAGTTGATTTCATTTATGTATTTTGAACAATAGTTCGTTTTGATATTTTGATGATTTAAATTTCTAATGTATTTATATCCCTATAATCAAATGGTTGCTATAGTAGATTGTACAATAAGCGCATAAAACGCGTCATTTTTTTTTTTAAATTGATTTAAAACAAAAGTATGGTAGACATGATTAAATAATTATCAGCAACACTGCGATACTAAAAAAGTCCAAAAAGCAGCAGCACTTGAACGCTAAAACATTCAATAACCTGATTATGATTCGTTAATTAGACTGTAACATTAATGACATTGACAACTGATTTGTCAATATATATATCATGGCATTGGCCACTAGCCTTTTAGACAAAAATTACATACAAATCCGTTGCGTTACATAGTATAAAAAATCCTTAACGATTTTCTGGAAATTGCAGGTAAAAAAAATTGTTTTTAATACTTTTGAGAGCTCTTTACATAAAAACCAACAAAAGCACCACTAACGGAAGAACTTTTTATAGGCAAGAAACATATTTTTTATAAGCGCAAGATCGAATTCTGTTCGCGAAGAATTTATTGTAAATTGTCTACCAGACTGAAGCGCGTGTGTTCTCTACATGCGGCGCGCGTGGCCCTGCTGGAGAGACACTCGACCAAACTCCATGACGACATGCGCAAGTACGCCAGGGACCTCGAACTAAAGGGGCAGGAGCTCGAAGTGAAGGTATAATAAATCGTATCTATTGTGCCTTTCATCATTATCCACAACCAACTTCACTCACTGTGGGTATAGGTCGCCCGTAGCATGGGCCATCCAGAACGGTCCTTCGGTGTACCATTTAGTACAGCTCCTTGTGAAAGGGTTCATCTAGGGAAGTACTGTCACCTTACCTATTTCTGCCGCCAAGCCGTAAAGTGAGCATTCCGGTTTTGAGGGGTAAGGGAGCTGGTGAAGTTACAAGTCAACTTATCGATGCCTTACTTTCTCAAACTCGTCTCTTATAAACAGTGATTGTTCAGGAGATGGCAAAACTTGCTATTTATTTTAAAGAGATTTTTTTTTTACTTTAAGAATAGGTAAAACCAATGTGTAAATATGAAGGAAATGTGATGTGAAATCAGTCTGCATTTGTATATACAATCCATTTTTTGCATTTATAACTTTGTGCTTTAATATACGAGTTTGAGAAAGTAGGGCGACGTTATGTCTCAGTATGATCGGCGCAGTGGCAGCTTAACGCCAGGCACAAAATTAGTTGGTTCACTTGGTATGGAAAAAAAAATCTACGACCTTGAAGATATCGACTACTCATCTTGTTGCAGTACCGTGTTAGCCACGCTTCGTTTATCGATTTACTCCAACTGTCAACACACCGCTTCGCAATTATATTCTTCCCAACTCTGTTTTAGCTTCGTTATTTGATCTCCTGTACTCCATAGTGTTTTATTTATTATAAGTGTTTACACGGTATACAGTTAGCAAACTAATGCGCCGTGAAAACTAAACTAACAAACAGAAGAGGTTTCTAATCGATTCCCTAACATCCATTATCTCAGTATCTCAACAGCACACGGCCGCCCATCACCGCGCAAGCAGATCGTGTTATTATTATTAATAACACGATCCCTAACCATATCCCGAAACCACCCGTTTCATTTACGGCCTAAGCATATTCATAATTTTTTTATGACACCAAGTGACGGAACTAACAAATCGTGCGCCTGGTGGTAAGCGACACGCCTGTCCATACCAGTTTCAGTGCCACTCAAAGCTTTAAATCGCAAAGATCTGAGGAGCACCGCCACTACATCATCTTGAGACGTTTAAAAAGTCCCACGTGCCTGTAATTGCACCAGCACTTTTACTCTTCAAAATCAAAACGTTAACATTACTACTTGGCGGCAGTTAATAATAATAAGGGACACACTCAACATAGCCCCGCACTAAGGAAACCCTATGTCGCGGGTGCCATGGAAACACATAGAAAACCCACAAATTACACCCATATTCACGAGAGAAATAAATGTAGCCCTTACAGATATCTCTCCCGGCACCGGGAATCGAACCTGAAACCTCTGCGCGGCAGCCCGGCATGGTAACCGTTCGCCCACACAGGCAGAAGTAATACTATGCTTAGGAGGACAAACACATCAAGACCTTTGATCTATGTCAATTTAAAAAAATATCATTTGTTTTTTTTCGACCACTGATTGTACTAATAATAAC
This sequence comes from Hyposmocoma kahamanoa, assembly GCF_003589595.1. Classification (NCBI taxonomy): domain Eukaryota; kingdom Metazoa; phylum Arthropoda; class Insecta; order Lepidoptera; family Cosmopterigidae; genus Hyposmocoma; species Hyposmocoma kahamanoa. The sequence continues at coordinate 13,416,416 of NW_020653945.1, forward strand.
CCATAAGCTTACCTTTAGTTATCACTAAATATCATGTCCCTTTTTTTACAGAAAAGCCGTCTAAAAACAGCAATTCTGAACGTAGAAGGTGGCGAGAAAGACATCCGGAGTGAGCGCGAAGCATGGCGCAACGACCGCGTAGAAGAAGCACTGATGAGACTACGCGTGACTCATTCTACACGTGCCGTAGCTGGCTACGATGACACAGCCTTCTCGCTCGACAAACAACGTTTGCAGTTAGAAGCGGTAAGTGTCCTAAAATAGTGCAGATGCTTCATTCTGAAACAATGTTTAGAGAATCTGCGATATTTTTTTACTCCGTAAACACACATTTATCCCTAGTAAAAATGCCCAAAATAATGCAGTGTTTTTTCAAAAATGTGCCAAATTATTTTGCGTACCCATTTTTGAACATTTGCGCTGTAATATGTATGTATATAATTCATCAGCTGTAAAAGTTGACAGAAATCGAGTTTGATTCGCTAAATGCGAAAGCAAAGACATTGAAAAGAAAGTAGTGAGAATAGTATACCAGGATCGGGTGAAGTGGTTGTCTCAAATTGTTATGCTATAATGACTTTATAGGCAATGAACGAGCGGCTTGTAGAAATCGCGGCGCGACGCGACTTGTTCATGGTGCAGAAAAATGCGCTGATTGGGGACTGCGGTAAGCTGCGGGTCGATATCCGCGAGCGGCAACAGCGGATCGAACAACTTATGAAGAGGTACTTTCATTGTAATATTGATTTCAATGGTGTCAATCCATGCATAGCGTACTACTGCGCCGCGAGACGTTGTACACACGTTTTGGGCAATGCTTAAACGTAACACAAATATACACATTCAAATCTGAATACTTAATAGATTCAGGAATCACTTTGCGGAAATTCATATTACTGAAAATGTATGTAAATAAATAACGCATACACTAGGCATACCCTGTTTCGCGAGAGCCATGGATACACACATAGAACACCACAAATTACACCCAAACTCATGAGAGAAATAAATGTAGGTCATGCAAATATTTCTCCCGGCCCGGGAATCGAACCCGGGACCCCTACGCGGGAAACCAGCATGGTAATCGTTCGGCCACGGAGGCAGTTCAGTTAAGTATTAATTTGCTACTCCGCAAACCCAGTGAAGGTTAAATCGTGCAAAATAGCTGCGCTTGTGTTGTGTTGGATATTTATTTCATGCAGTTATTTTGCAACCCTCCCTCCGCATAAAATTAATAAAATAAATAACTCTAGTTACAAACACCACCATTCCAAATTCGCAACTTCGAGATGACAGGATAAAATTAAAAATAATAATCAACGTTGATTTTAAATTAAAAGAAAGTGTTATTTGTTGCTTTGTGTAAGCAAATTCTCAAGTAAAGACTTAGGTAATTAAGGTAGCATTTAAGGCACGAAAGGAAACAGCTTATCACAATTCACTTTATCATTTATTTCCTTTTAAGCAAGTAATGTACATAATAGTTCGTTACTAAATTACAAAATAAAGAAGACAATTAGTACATACCTGTATAAATTAACAACTATATACGGCACCCACAGTATTCACAGTATTATCTCTAGCTAGAAAATTCGAACACAGACTGAATAAACTTTCCTCTGTGACCATACCATCAAGCTTCGCCCCACCACCGTTTTGGTGGGTTAACAGACTGTGATTTCATTGGTTAATGCTTTTGGTAGACCGATGCTTGATTGGTTGGCATTTCTTTTAGAAAGAGATTTAGATACTTTTAAATGTTATTATTGCTAAACTGAAATACAGAAATGAAAGGCAGACATTAATTTAGTCGTACTTTAAAAAAATATAATTGTAATATGAAAAACCTTTCAATTATAATAATAAGTTCGAAGCGATTACGTGCTTTAGGTATGACAATAATCGATACAAGTTCTAATTTATATTCGTTACGCTAACATTTGTAATGTATAATAATTTTATTTTCGGATTTTCGAATTTGGTTTTTCCACATAAACCAACGTTTCGGACTCTACAAAGGTCCACCATTACCGATTCAGAAAAATTTAATTTCATTTCCAATGCATAACAATCGCGTATACCAAAGAACTCGACGTGCCATTAATTATTGGAAAATAAAAATATACAAAACATCTTCGCGCCGCTACCCACCCATACCGGCAATGCCGTTTTGGTGGCTATAAAGGTCCCATGGTCTCAATTCTGCTGCTCAAATTTTCTTTAAACCACTGGCCATTGTAATTCCATTGAGACCCCATTCTATCTTTCAAAACTCCGGTTCAAAACACAGTAATGCTGACATTACTGCCTGGAGTATTGTGGTTGTCTATGTGTGGTCCATGGCACCCCCGCCACAGGTTTTCCCTAGTGCGGGGCAAATATTTTTAGATCTGCAAATTACGAATAAAGAGGCACAGAATAGAGACCATTACTAACTTTGTATTTACGAATCATTCGACTTCGACAACCCGAGGGTAGGGGAAATAGACCCTCTATTGAGATATGCATGTTTAGTGCTGAAGAGCACCTATCAAAGTGTACAACATAATGACGGTCTTTCAATCGTAATTTTACACCAATTGCTTTTTTATTTCTCAGATACGAAATATTCATCAATTCGCTGGGCAAAGATGAATCTGGACAACAGGTTTCTGTAGCTTACTTCAAAATCAAGGTTAGTCTTTGCCATAGATATAGAAAAAAAGGGGGAGATATGGTATGGCGGCGTAGTTCGTATCGCCTCGATATGGTCAAAGTGACCATATCGAGGTGACACGCCTACAAACATCGCCACAGTGACATGGCGATCGTTGTACATACAAGATCTCTCGTAAAACGTGAAAATGCCAAGTTGTAGCGATACACCTTGTAAAAATTGGAGTGAAAACAAAAATTTTAAAACCAGTGAGATAACATTCCACCGGCTATTTGCATTTTTTCTTACTATTTCTATTATTATTCAATGTTTTCTTTTTGTCTCCATAGAAATTTCTAGACTCAAATAATGTTCATTTACGAAGACTGATGTTTATCGACAATAAATTTTTACTGAAATGTTTGAATTTCTTACTATAATTTTTGTAATTAAAGTCCCTAAAATATCTAAGCGAAAAGCATTCACGTTAAATTGATTTCTTTTATTTTATTATTATTATTCCTAAACATTTTATTTCGAGTAACTTTAACACAACTCATATTTCGGACAACCGTTTCAATTTCATGTCAATTTGGATGTTGCTGTTGCTTGAAGAAAAATGTATGTGTTTTAGATATTTAAATTCCATTATACTCGTAGATTAAGTATTAGTAGAGTATTTTTAATTTTTAAGTTTTTCCAATGAGTTCAAAATAAAAGAAGGTTGGATTGAAGCTGCAGGAAAATCGAAAGATTGGTTTTCTTATTACTATTTCTGATTTTGTTTCAATTTCCATAACAAATGCATTTAAAAAATAAATAAAATAAAATCAGCTTTATTTTACTTGCGCATGCAAAATAAATTAGAAACAATTATAGAAAATTACATAAATCCTTCATAAAAAAAACAACATAATTTAATAAATTCGTTGATGGTTCGAGTTTACTCTTGACAGTGACAGCTTCACCAACCCGTGGTAACATATAATGGAAATTGACACTGGCGACGATCGCCATGTTTTTTATATTATTCTTATAAAACTGACACTGGTCCAAGCCTAGTGGCTGCCATTAAGAAAATAATAATAATTTATATTAATATATTAATTTTATAATACACCAGTACCAGTGTAGATATAGTATGAAAAATGGAATATTTTTTTTAATATTAAAAACAGCCACATGGTTTCCAACTATCGATTAGGTAGGACCACATCACTCGTTGAGTAGCGTCAGTTTAAAGTTAATAAGGTTAACAATTCACGGAGCGGTTTCCATCCGCGCCCGCCAGTGCTGCTAGACAGCGGTTTTATTTCAATACTCACGACCCTGCAAGTTTGTGCCCACGTACCCACGTAGCTGCCGCGGTTGCGGGCACGAAACCGTTGCGATTGCGGAACGGACCGCGAAGTTAGTGGGAATTAATTGCAAGTCGCGCGGTTAATAGAGAACTCACCCTGCGTGCGCCTGCACCACATTGGCTGAACCAGGATGAAAAAATACTGAAATATTGTGTCAGTGCGGTGCGATGAACGCTCGGATTCGGACGTGCTTCAATGCACAATAAGAATTATAATAATTCGCGACCCGCGCGGCAATAGCCGCTGCACGTAATTGACTATGGGTTCTCAGCAACTCATAGCCAACGAACTGTTGGCGTTTATACAACACGCCATAGATACAATGGACGAAGTCAGCATCGTGCAGATCTGCAAGTCAAATTTCAAAGAAGAAGAGATTTGCAGTGGCAAGGCGCTGCTTTTCCGGACGTTTGGCAAAGCCGAGCAGATGTCTGTCGGAGAGATGGAGGAGCGAAGAGTCTCCGGGACATCATTACGTTGTTCAAGGAGACCGACGCAGACGACGTGCCTGCATTCGTGGCGAAGGAGCTGCATAAGCTGCCCCCTGTCACGTTCGACCACGTCGACGTCACCGGGCTGCTGAAGGACATCACGTCCCTAAAAGCAAGCCTTGCTGAAGTTCAGTGTAAATTGGAGGCCTCAGACAACACCATCAGTGAGTTGCGTGCCCAAGTTGTATTACTTAGTAGTGCTGCTTCGGTAAGTAGATCACCTGAGGCCTGCAACGTGAGCAAAATGCTTCTTTTAGCAGTTTTGAGTCGGCTCACATGCATGTGTCACCGACCTCTGGCGCTGTTGCCGCGCGCGTTTCCCCGCACCCCGCCCGCCGGAGACGACCCCTCCACGTAATTACGCAGCTGTTGCCGCTCCCCGACCTAGTACTCCACAACCACAACCCAGGCAACCAATGAAGTGAAAACCGAAAAAGAAACTCGTATCTGGAGCTGCGTCGTCAGTACCACCGAGACGAGTTGATCAGTGCGACGAGGACGGATTTCGGAAGGTGGAAAAGAAAAAGAAGAACACCAGCCGAAACCTTAGTGGCACCGCCCTGACTGGCCCGAATCATTTATTGCGTCCAGCGGTACCAACGACGTTGTTATACGTGTCGCGTCTTCATTACTGCACCAAGTCTGCGGATATTGTGGAGTATATGCGAGTGAAGGCCAACGCAAACCTGAGGGTCGAGCGGTTGGAGTCGCGCCCCAATTTTAATTCATTTGTGGTGCGAGTACCAACTCAACACCTGTCGACCTTCATGAGAGAAGACTTTTGGCCGGAGGGTGTCATGTACCGGCGTTTCCGAGGACGGCTACCGGACACCCACGTTGCGCCACACGTCGGAGTACATACGTGTAAATAAATAGTATTATATGTATATTATCATGTTATATTGTATTTAAGATATTTATTTAATATTTCTGTTATTGTTTTATTATATTATTGTTATTTTATATGTATGTTAGTCTGTAAGGTATGTATCTATGGGTCCTGGTTGCCTGAAATAAATAAAGAAATAAATAAAATAAATAACAAATTGTAATATAACTCTTATTCAAGTGACTGTAAGTTTAACTTTTGTTAAATTTTAAAATTGTTTTACGTCGTTTTCACGTTTTAAGCCCTACCCAATCAAAATCTTTAAGTTATGGTATGGTGGATAATAGAGCGCAAAGTTTAAATTGCACACAAGCTAGAAAGTGACGACATCGGCACCCGATCTTACGTAGCGTCATTACATATCTCCCCTTTTTTTCTATATCTATGGTCTTTGCACACGTTTTGCTCTTGTTGGAATAAACAAATATATGTGATTTAGATCCTATATTACGTCTATTTGCAAGTTTTATTGAAATTGGTTACCGGAAAGTGCGCGAAACTGATTCATCCCCTAGTTTTCCACCCTGAGAGTTGGAATATTTTCTTCCAATTTAAATGGGACCAATACTGAGGTACTGTAACTGGGGCGTAGCTTGGGATGCGTAGCGAGAGGTACTTTTATGAATTTAAAGTGGAATAATCTTCAAAATATACTTTATTGTATTCTTTCACATACTTATAGTGT
>NW_020653945.1:13422486-13482184 GCF_003589595.1 Hyposmocoma kahamanoa
CTTCATTTTCAAAACATTCTAAATACAAAACTATTCATTCAGCCAGTGATTCTACTCATAGAGTAGAGCCTAGACTACAGTACCATCTTTCCCAAAAAAAAAAGTATGATCAAAGTTGGTTCATAAATGCCGGAAGTTATCGAGTAACATACATACAGTCGAATTGCGAACCTCCTCCTTTTTTGAAGTCGGTTAAAAATAGTTTCAGTTCCAATGTGCAACCATCGCAAAAACCTAAGAACTTACCAAAGCAAATAAATCGCTAAATCGCAATTTAATTCGCGAGGTTTGATTGTCTCTGACTCAGTTCGCAGCGGAACGCGCAGAATTGCGCGAGCGCGGCGCGCAGCTGGATGCAGAGATCGCGCATACAGAAGCCGACGTCTCGGCGCTTGAGGCCACCATGCGCGTGGTCGCTGCGGCGCACCACCACTTCATGCACCACATCTCGCCACTGAACGACGAATGTACGTTACATCATTTTTTATAGAACCAAGTGACGGGCGTAATAGTCTTGCGCGTCGTGGCAAGTCACACGCCTGTCCATAGCAGTTGCAGCTCCACTCAGAGCTTCAAATCGTAAAGATTTGAGGGGCACTGCCAATGCACCCGTCACCCTGAGACGTATGTTGAAAAGTTCCATGTGCATGTAATTTCACCAGCACCCTTAACTTTCAAAATCAGAACTCACGTTACCACTTGGTGGAAGAAATAGTTAAGGTGGCAGTACAAGCTAGCCCTACTAGACGAACTCTTTCATAAGGAGCCTTTACTGCTACTAAGTAATCTTCCTAAGTATGAGATAAAAGGTGTGCCCTATTCCAGCGTCACCATAGTCTAGTTTTGGAAATTTGACAGGCCAGAAGGAAGTAACTAGTCGGCTCTAGTTGCAAAAAACTAGATTTAGTCGGTCCGCCGTTCAAAAGTTATAAGGGTGTTTTACTGTCCACGCTGGAATAAGCTTATTCCAGTGACACCATTTCTCAATCTCGAGAACCATGACACCTAGCTAAGATCTGATTACTTTGAAGATATTGGATATTCAATTATTTTCATTGATACATTTACATATAAAAATCGTACATAATTTCCAAAACTCGACTATGGTCACGCTGGAAAAAGGCACACAAAAAAGACGATCATGGCTACTTTTTTAAAACATCCCTGCAATGGAAATACACTTGTTTTATTTGTCAAGGAAAAGGGTTGTTTAAAAAATGAATTATTCATTTTGCTTTTTTCTCCTGTTATCCATGCAAAGCGAAACATAATAAACAAAAGAATGTCACTAATTAAAAATAATAATCATAAAAACCGCGAAAACGTCATGGTAGTGGCCAGTATAATTTTTTAGATCAATCTGGCGCATCTCGTTCTATCTACACATTTGTGCTATAGATGACATAAAGCACACTCTTGATCAAATTCTGTTAAATGAAGATGGGCTCGTTCCATGGCCGTATTCGAGATCTATTTATCAGAGTTAAAGCCACACTATGTGAAGCTGCTGATGTGCATTATATAGCTACACTTGTCACGGCATGACTTTCAATCGGCTCCCGATTAACTGCCTACGTGGCCGAACGGTTTCCATGTCGGACTGCCACGCAGAGGTCCCAAGTTCGATTCCCGGGCCGGGAGAAATATTTGCATGGCCTACATTTATTTCTCTCGTCAATTTGGGTGTAATATGTGGTTGTCAAAGTGTGTGTCCTTGGCACCCGCGACACAGGGTTTCCCTAGTGCGGGGCTAAGTTGAGTGTGTGCGTTATATATGATATATGATATGATATGAGATATGATATGATATGATATGATACGATATGATATGATATGATATAATATGAAGCCGTGGTAGCCTAATGGTTTGACCTACTGCCTCTCAAGCAGAGGGTCGTGAATTCGAACCTCTTGAGTTTTTCGGAATTTATGTGCGAAATTTAATTTTAAATTTATCACGAGCTTTTCGGTGAAAGCAAACATTGTGATGAAACCTGCACGTCGAAGAAGGCAGACAGCCCTCGAAAAACGTGTGAAATTCCCAACCCGCATTGGGCCATGCAGCGTGGCGGACTATGGCCTAAACCATTCTCTGAAAGGAGACCCGTGCTCAGCAGTGGGACGTATAAAAGGGTTGGTGATGATGATGATAATATGTTATATGATTTTTAAGTCATACCTTAGTAAGAAACCTGTACCTAGGTGAATAATCACTTTTTTGAGTACAGAATGTGTACGAGTATGTAGTACCAATTGAATACCATTTGTAGCGGAGGAAATGCAAGAGGTATACGCACTAACGAAGGAGTACTACGAGAAGAGAGATGAGCTTAAGGCGCTTCGAGCTGATATCGCGGATTTAGAGGAGAGGGTCAACGTCCGCGCTAGCCGCCTCGCCTCTCTTAATGAAAAGTGCAAACAGCTGGCTGCTAGGGAGTGAGTAACATTAAATTCCTATCTACTAACTTTAACTGCCTCTGTGGAACGGGACCGTAGACTTTAACTGCCACGTAGAGGCCCCGGGTTCGATTCCCGGGCCGGGAGAAATGTTTGTATGGCCAATATTTATTTCTCTCGTGAGTTTGGGTGTAATTTGTGGGTTGTCTATTTGTGTGTCCAATGTACCCGCGAGACAGGGTTTCCCTAGTGCAGGGCTATGAGTGTGTGCGCGTTCTTATTATATTATTATCTGATTAAGGCATATCCGGTGTTACATAGGATTATCATACCGTTATCATCATCCTAGCCGGTTTCGGCTACAGTGACTGCCATTAGACTTACTTGTTTGCTGTTTCATGTACCTTTAGATGCCTACAGTAGCAATCTTATTGGTAAATGTTCGCAAACAATGATGGCACGCAAGGACAGCGTCGACAATGTAGTAAAAGACGGCTGCAGGTGTTAGCCTTGAGAGCATCACGTTTCGCGTCCAGGTGTGACAATCTGTGCTCCTCAAATTTTAGGATTAAGAGCCTGTGCACACACGCGCGTGTGCCGCGCGTTAACGCGATTCAAACGAGGTTCAGTCGCAACCAGTAAACCTTTGCACACGCGTTTACAAATTCAGTGACACCAAAAACGCGTTTCACGAACGCACGTCATCTGCGCGTAGTCGACACAGATGATTGTGGGTGGCGGAGTGACTTTTATGTTCATAAAAATGGCAAAGTTGTACAGCAGAGTTATAGTTAATCTGTCACGCGTCCTAGAGATACACAGTGTCCCTAACGATTTTAATGATTTTGGTATTGTAGCGTCCAAGAGCCATACGGTGTCTCACTACTGTGTGCCGTGTACTCACTATAGTCCAAGTTAGCGACCTAGTATAGGTTCCTCTCTTTAGCACTACTTCATAAAAATTACAAGGACATAATATGGAGGCACAAGGTTAAGTGGGCGTTAACAAGCGTTAAAATAACAAGAGCTCGTGCATAAAGGTTTTTAAAAATAAAAGAAAAATATTTTTGTTTATACATTTCCATTTACATTTTTTTCAACAATATCACATTTTATGTCAGTCAATATCTTAAGCCGAGTCACAGTAAGCCAAAGTCGCAGGTAAAGAATCACGAATAAGTAGCAAACAGAGAAAAAACACAACACACGTCCGCACCGCACAGATGTGAAATCCGACTAATTAGCTTACCATTATAAATGCGGTTTTAGTGACTTATCTGTAACCAATCACGTGCGTTTCTCAGTACTAGGTCGCTAACTTGAATAGACTATAGTGAGCTGTAACCGTAATCGTTGCATGTTGTGTTACCAAAAATCATAGTTTGTACGTCGCGAACCACGATGATGTTCGGTTCGCAGCGACCCGACGACAACCAAATACTCATTCTAGCGAGTGAAGACTGTTTCACGCGTACATACTAGAACCTCGTTACTGTATATTTTACGTTACAGTTACAGCTCGCTAATGAGTACCTCGCACAACACGTAGCTGTGTTACCATCCACAAAAATATTAAAAGTTTTAATTTTTTTACCAAAAACCTTATTGATATCTTAGGGTTTGTCTTAATGACACGTGAAAGCTTAAAATACAAATTCCCGAAATTAGATAAAAGATGCATTACGACGTGTGTGACGATATATGATAGTGACGATGTCGACAACTGTGACGCTAAAGGCACCATACTTGCGCATTTAGTTTTTAATGGTTTTAACTTTACAGGTCAGAAGCAGACGGCGATTTGGAAGCGGCCAAAGAGCGCCTTTCACGTCAAGAGATGCGGCTTGCCAATGCCAAGGACATCGTAAAACATAACGCAAAGCGCGCTAAGAAGCTTATTGAAGGTTATGAAGACTGGCGCATGTTTCAGGTATAAAAAATAAGCTGGGAATCTACAATCGTAATAGGACCATTTCTGTACCATTGTAGTAGCAGTAGAGCTCCTTGTGAAAGACTTCGTCCAAGGAACTCTACCTTACCTAATTCTGCCGACAAAGCGTTGTGTTTCGGTTTTGGAAGGTGGGTGAAGGAAGTAAGGGTGCTGGTATGGGACTTGTCAAATTATGCCAATAAATAAAATCAAATAATTTGTTGTGTACGCACGGCTAGAAGTTCTTATATAATATTATGTCAGTACGTATTGCCAATTTTATGGCATACAATTTAATAATAATACAACAGATAAATGGGTTATAACTCGCGAAGTATTCGAGTTCCATAACAAGAACTATTATAGTTCACTCGGAATAATCCATCCAAATTGTGATGACTCTGACAGTTATTCTAATTTACAGTTGTGCATGTGGATCCGCGATTACACGGAAGCCGCACATAGTTCTCTGCACGCCATTTATGACGCGTGCTGCAAAGCTGAGGAGCCACTTCATCACTTCGCGTCGCTTCTCACCTCCGTTGATCTGAAGCGATACATACCGAAATCACAACGCCGCCTGGAGTTGTTTATTGACAGGTTTGTTGTTGTAACATCAACAGACTTTTTGGCCAAACATATACAATATTAAGGCGAGGTTTATCAACACGAGCCTAAATTTTAGGAAGTGAGGTGTGTACCGCCCCACACGTTCCGCAACCCGCGCGCTGTCAATTAATATAAACAAAATAAGACAGGCGGAGGAAATTTGACACAGGTCTGACATCAGCAAGCGCTCGATGGCGACTGACTGGGTAGCGGGCGGCGCGGCGCGTGGTTAAACCGCTGGGCAATTTTCATATCTTGGAATAAATGAATTTAATAACTACAGGGCTTCAGTTGAAAATCAAAATTTAGCAGGTTTTCTGTAGTACTTAAAGGGAAATACCTCCATATAAAAATTATGTCATTATATAGTTAGATATTTTATTATTAAATAATTCGTTTTAGACTTTTATTTTAGCCTGTTTTCAGGATTTGATATGATCGGGCGATGTACATCCTATCGTATACAGATTAGCACATTCTTTAGACAATGTCATTAAGTGTATCATATATTTTTTGTAAGACCGTTATTTAATAGTAAATACGTAAACCATTTGATCTAGCAAAACAGTTTTTCCCGCTTACCGGTGATTCGCCTTAATTAGCAGCTTTAGTAGGCTCTACTTCGAACTATTAAAGGAAACAAACTTCGCCCATGTAAGTATTACTGTCGTCAAGTAATGTGACCATTATTACTGCGTTCCAGAATCGTAAGGGTGGTCGTGAAATTATAGGCACATGGGTCTTGTCTCTCAGGCTGTCTAAGCTCTGTGCGGCACTGCATTTATGGATAGGGGTGTCGCTTACCACCATGCTTATGACTTGCTCATCCCATCACTTGATATCATCATGAACCAATAACTTAAGAGCACCGTTAATCTCCATACTACAGATTGTAGCTCTGAAAAAGGTCAAAATTCTCTAGTCTAGATGGCGCTGATCAATAGCCTGGAAGTAAGTTTATAATATGTAAATGGCCGTGGATGTCATTTAATTCCTCTTTAATATTTTTCAAAAAAGAGGTTCTCAATTCGACTGGTTTTTAAAAATTTTTTTTAGCGCGTTGTTCAATAAAACAAGTAAGTAACACAGATTAACGTGGATTATTCCCATAGTTTGATAATAGAGGTAGCGTTCTATGCTAACATTTCATTTGAATTAACTCCGAACGAGTATAGCTTTCACATGGGAGTAATATTTTGCTACCATTCTGATCAGCTATGGCCGTGTCACGGCTTTATGTTCGTCATTTACTTCATTTTATGGTTAGCGTAAAATAGTTACAATTCTCAACTTTATGCTATTTCAGAATATTGAACGAGACTTCTCCTGGCGGTAAACAGAGCGCTGTAGGATTGGAGCTCGAGAGTAAGTGCTTTTCAAATTATGCTCCTTAAAATAATGACAATTAATGGAAATTCGTGATAGGGTTAAATCCCACGTAAAACGGTACGATTACGAAACTATTAAAAGAAATAGTTTTCACGGAACGCCAAAAAGATCTGGGAAAGGAATAGTGCCATAGGAGGAAACAAAGCAGCTGATAGCGTAGAAAGTGGAGTCTTGTGATTTTTGGCTTAACCTTGCTCTCTGCATAATGTAAGTACGTAGCCTAGCCTTAAGAAAATGGTAATGCAGAAAGCTTGGTCCACATAATTATTTTAAAAAGAGGAAAATGAAAAGGCTGTAAGAAATAAAATTATATAAGGAAAAGGTACAATTATTACAAAACACTCCTCACACAGACTAAACACAATGCTCACCCTAAAGGGCCTACCTATATTATAGGTTATATCTATATAATTTGATATTAAACGACGTAAAGTTTCTAAACTCGCACACAACAACAGTCGCAATAAATGAGGGTGTTGATATTGCACGTCCTCTCGTTTTGAGAATTTTGATGGGAGTGACGACGGAACGAACCAACGTTAAAATAGTGAAGGAAAAGGGATTCCGAGAACGATTCAAAGTTTTAAAAGTAAGTGGCCAGGAACCAGTAACTGGGTGATAAAAAGGTGGGATGACAATGAAGGAGGTTACCATACACGTCACAAGTAGGTATAGCAAAGCTGAATGGCTTATTGACTCTTGCAGGGTCGGTGTTTTCGTCTTCTTCATCTTCCGTGCACAGCGGCGTTAGCTTGGCAAGCGGCTACACGCGTCGCTTTTGCGGTTTCCGCAAACATCTAGCCGAGCGGGTGCAGGAACCCGTGGTAAGTGACTATATTAATTTATATGACAATGTAGTTAATTGTCTTGTATTAGTATTGTTCCTTTGAATACTATTAAATTACGTATACTCTGTTTTTCTTTCTTCAAAACGCAATAATACGACAATTCATTGCGTAAAAGCGTTACTAACAGCTAGTGATTGCAAAATATTGTATCGGCTATCGACTAACATTGGTTACGTTTACTCAATAAATAGTCCAACTTGTTTCATTTGCAGATGTTTAAATTTATTATTGTTATAAAATGTCCCAATAGGTGTAACCGTATAGTCCTGGTTCACATTTTTATCTAAAATTTTAGATAAAAATTAGGCAGTGTTCTTACCCCAAAATATTTATTATTCAGAAAAATCGTGTTTTCGTTACAAACTCAATTCCAATGTTATGCTACATCAGGTATGGGCAACCTTTAACATGTTGAGGGCCAAACTTTAGTATGCAAATAGGTTCGCGGGCCGCGTTTAAAAGTGCTTAGTGCATTTTAAAGTAATTAGTGTCAATAGATGTCAGACATAAAATAATATCACAATGTTATTCTAGTACTAGTACAATTTATTTAAAAAAAGAAATTTTAAAAAATGGTACATCATATCGGTAAATCGATAAATTTGCAATTGCTACAAACTACGAAAGTCAATCAATGAGACACTTGAGCTTGAATTTGGGAAACTAATCCATCGATATTTGGATTAATTCCACTGATACAAACACGTAAAGAATTTTCCAAATTATCGTCAGTCAGTCTTGTACGATGTGTTGATTTATTAATTTTCATCATCGAAAAGAACTGTTCGCATTTATAAGTACTGCCAAAAGCACAAATCAATCTTCTTGCGAATTTTCTAAGCTGCGGAAAATTGTCTTCTTCTAGGTATTTTTTGTAGAAATCGCACAACTCTACTTCTTCAAATTTAGATTTTAGGAGTGAGTTTTCTTGAATTTCGATCAACTCCATTTGTAAGTGTATTGGAGCATTTTGTACATTACTTTTTGTTGGATTTGCAAATAAACTGAAACAGTCTTCCATGTTTTTGAAATCGCTAAATCTGTTCGAAAAATGTTCCGACAGTAACTTGAGTTCTTCAGCATATTGAGCATAAGCAATATTTTCATACGTAGAGAGCGTGTTGAAATGGTAACTATTACCAGATAGCATCTGTGACTCCCACAAGCGCAGTTTGACCTGAAATGCTTTCAAATGGCTGTACAAATCATTTACTAGCTGTCCTTGTTTTTGTAGTTTCAAATTTAAATCATTCAAATAGCCTGTTAGATCGACCAGAAATGCTAAGTCACATATCCATTTTGGGTCACTCAATTCAGATAGTGGTTTATCTTTTATTTTCATAAAGTCTGCTATCTCATTTCTAAGCTCGTAAAACCGTTTCAACATTTTTCCTTTGGTCAGCCATCTGACTTCACAATAATATGTTACGTCGTTATATTCAGCGGATATTTCATCCAAGAACCCCTTGAACTGACGATGGTTAAGCCCTCGAGATCGAATAAAATTGATGGTTTTTACTACCACATCCATAACATGCTGGAGTCGAATGGACTTAGAACACAAGTTCTGTTGGTGGATAATGCATTGAAGGACTATCAAATCATCTTTTTGCACATTTAATGCTGTTGCTTTTTCATTTAAAATTCCGATGAAACCTTTACGTAAGCCGACCATAGAAGGTGCACCATCAGTGCATACTCCCTTTAATTTTGACCATGGCAAGCCAAATCTTGTGAATACCTTTTTTTTTTCAAGGCGAGAGTGAATAGGCATTATTTAGGTGCGCATTTGACCTCCATCTCACCTGATGGAAAGTGACGATGAGGTCGACGATGGAGCATGCACACCTAAATAATGCCTATTCACTCTCGCCTTGAAAAGGTCCAAGTTATAACGTTCAGGGAACAAGTCTGCAGGCAGGGAATTCCACTCCATAGCCGTTCGCCATATAAATGTGGAAGCGTAACGCTTCGTGCGAATCTTTGGAATATCCACAACATAGGGGTGGAACCCAAGCCTACGCCTAGTCCCCCGGTGATGGAAAGGGGAAGGCGGAATTAAATCATGTAATTCCATCGCACACTCTCCGTGATATATCCTGTAAAATACCGATAAGCAGGCAACTTTACGGCGGTGTTCAAGGCTCTGCAGCTTCGCCTCCACTAATTCCGAGTCACCTATAAGTCTCTTGGCACGGTTGTCAATTGAATCCAAAGTGGCCAGTTGATATGTCGCAGAGCCATCCCAAAGGTGGCAGCAGTACTCCATGCACGATCGGACTTGTGCTTGGTACAGCTGGAGCAACTGTCCCGGTGTAAAGTACCGCCTCACCCTGGAAAGGATCCCAAGCTTCCTTGCTGCATTTTTGGCCGTGGATTCAATGTATCTGCCGAAGTTCAAATTGGACGACAGGTCCATTCCAAGTAGCTGGAGACAATCGGCTATCGGTATGGATATATCACGAAAAGTCGGAGTCAGCTCAAAGGGACTCCGTTTTGTGGAGAATAGACACGCCTGCGTTTTGGTAGCGTTAAATTTGACAAGATTGGCATTGCCCCAATCGGAGACTGCCTGGAGTGTCAAATCTAAACGGCTAACCATGGACTCTCGACAAGACTGGATTTCCTCTCCACTGACCCTTGCATTGGTCAAGTACCTATCTACAACTGTGCTGTCATCAGCATACGCAAAGGTACCTGGAATTAACATATCATTGATATGCAGCAGAAAGAGAGTTGCAGACAGTACGGAACCCTGAGGAACTCCGGCATCTATCGCCATATGTTCGGAAGAGTAGCCTTCTAAGACCACTCGAATCGAACGTTCGCTCAAGAAATCCGAGATCCAATTGCAAAGGTCAGTGGGAAGCCCATAAGAGGGAAGCTTGCTTAAAAGGCTTGCGTGCCAGACCCTGTCAAAGGCTTTAGAAATGTCCAAAGACACTGCAAGTGCTTCGCCTTGCTTTTCTATAGCCTCGCTCCATATGTGACAGGCATACACAAGAAGATCCCCAGTAGATCGCCCTCGTCGGAATCCGTACTGGCGATCACTGAGGAGATCGTTGTCTTCAAGGTACGATAGGAGACGGTTGTTGAGTACACGTTCCATAGTCTTGCAGAGTATGGAAGTGACTGAGATAGGTCTATAGTTGACAGGGTCAGCTCTGCTTCCCTTTTTTGGTACAGGTTGCACGTTTGCAAGCTTCCACGATCTGGGAACTACACCAGTCTCAAGTGAGAGGCGGTACAGGCGTGTGAGAACAGGAGACAACTCAGGTGCACAGTTACGAAGGACTATTGCTGGAATTCCATCTGGCCCGCTAGCTTTATTCACGTCTAGATTTCGCAGAGTTCTAAGTACCTCTTTTTGGCGTATGCGAACTGGCGCCATAGTGCAGCCAGCCTGAGGTAAAGTAGGTGGTAGGGTCCCTGCGGCATCTAGACGCGAATTTTCTGCAAAGAGTGAGGCAAAGAGATTCGCCTTCTCTTCCGCAGTATGAGCCAGCGAGCCATCCGGCCTCAGCAGAGGTGGCAAAGATGGGCGACAAAAGTTCGATTCGACCGCTTTGGCCAGGGACCAAAAGGATTTGCTGCCTGCTGGATAAGAGGCAAGCTTGGCTCCTATGCGGCGCACATGGTCGAACTTGGCCCTACGTAACATGCTTT
The DNA here is from genome assembly GCF_003589595.1 of Hyposmocoma kahamanoa. Classification (NCBI taxonomy): domain Eukaryota; kingdom Metazoa; phylum Arthropoda; class Insecta; order Lepidoptera; family Cosmopterigidae; genus Hyposmocoma; species Hyposmocoma kahamanoa. The sequence goes on from NW_020653945.1 coordinate 13,433,326, forward strand.
TGCACTTCTTGGCGGCCTTATTAAAAGCTTTCTTCATGTTCTGAGTACTCGGAGTTTTGCGTAGTCGAGCATCTGCCCAAGCTTGGTACGCGGACTGTTTACGTGCTTCAGCACAACTACAATTAGCGTTAAACCATGGACGAGCTTGGGGTCCATTGGGTACATCAGAGTATGGAATGTAATACTCCATACCCAAACGCAAGACCTCGACTACAGCATCAGCACAGCTCGACGAGTCTCCTGAAGTAAAGCACGCCTGCCAGAGATATGACGCAAAGAAATGGCGCATTTCGTCCCAATCTGCTAACTTGTATCGCCACACCCGTCTCATACCACTAGGGCCCTGATCGGGTGGGGAGTATACGGATACAGTTTTCACCAGACAATGGTCGGAAGTACCCAGTGGGGCCTCCACAACCACAGAGTATCGGTCCGGATCAGTTGTCAGCAGAAGGTCCAAGCAATTAGCCGTATGAGATTCAACATCTGGTATCCTAGTGGCGCCACTGACAAGCTGGGATAAGCTTAGCGTTAACGCAAGTTTACGCGTCTCTCTCCCAGCGTGATCGGTCTTCTGGTATGGGAACAACCATTCTTGATGGTGTGCATTAAAGTCCCCCAGAATGACTAGTTGCGCCGCTGGGTACCTATGCTGAATCTCATCAGACGTCTCACTTAGATATTGGAACAGCTTGGTCGTCTCCTGATCTCCACTGTGCGATCGGTAAACACAGCAGTACACTATTTGTGTAACTCCTGTGTCAACCAGAAGCCACAAAATTGAAAAACTCGGTGCCTCAAGGTTCTTGAGACGCTTGACACAGATGTCATCGCGAACGTACACACAGACTCCGGCACGAGGTACGAACCTGTGCTCCAGAGTATACCCGGGGTAGCTGAGGTACGCTGCGTCAGTCGGACATCTGATCTGCGTCTCTGTGAGGAACAGCAGCTGCGGTTTGTCGGTTTCAAGGTGGTAGTGGACCGAATCGAGATTTGAGTGCAGACCTCGGATGTTAGTGAGGTGCACTTTTAGTGGGAGGACGTGCAACCGCTGTGTATACTTTTTTCCATTTTTATAATTTTTCATTTTTGGATTTGGAGAAGTGAATAGGCAGGAGGAAGGCAGTTGAACGAGGCACTGCGTCGTGTTCAACCAAGCAGCAGACTCATACTGCCACACGAGGTTACAATCGGCTTGGAGACCGCGGGGACGCCCGAACCCCCCCCGGAGATGGCCACCTGGTCCTCCCTTCCGGTCGCCAACCGGCAAGGTGGAGCATTCCGGGATTTTTCGTTGGGTGGCGGGGCAGCCTTTCACGGGTGGCTTTCCCGCTACTTGGGCCCCCAACTTCCCACGGTCGGCCAGCGGTGCACCGTGCTTCGGATCCCGCTAGCCTCCAGAACCGAGTGCTCAGTGTGGCAGTACAAGCAGCTACAACTCGCCGTCAGACGCAATGCAACTGTTCAGACCCGACCTCCAAATGGCAACTCCCGAACACGAGTCGGAACACGGTAAAAACCATTTGGCGACTCGACTGCGTCGGGAGGGTGGTGACTAGCCACGGCCGAAGCCTACCACCAGTAGTTATTGCTCTTTAGCACCACCCAGGGGTCACTTGTAGGGTCTCAAGGGTAAACCTACGGAAGCGAGCAACATCAACCCCCAAAAAAACAAACTTTTGAACTTCATTAAAAATATCCTCCCCTGTAGTGGTTCCTTTTAGCGGCTGTAAAGCAAGCAATTCCTCAGTAACAGTGAACTCCTTATCAACACCTCCAATAAATATAGCCAGTTGAGCTGTGTCCGACAAATCCGTGCTCTCGTCTAATGCTATGGAAAATGATTCAAAACCAGCCATACGGTCAGTCAATGTTGTTTTTATATCATTAGCCATCATTTCTATACGTCGAACTACGGTTCGTCTTGACAAACTAATTTTTTCAAATTCATTTTTCTTTTCAGGACACAAAACACTGGAAACTTCTAACATACACTCCTTAATAAATTCTCCTTCGGCAAATGGTTTTAATGCCTTTGCCAATTTTGAGCTAACTATAAAACTAGCTTTCACAACATTATCAAGTTGTATTCTTTGTTTATGAAACATTTGTTGCTGTTTCTCCAAATTTGCTGTAAGCTTCTGGATTTTGTCTGTTCTTAATTGTCCTGTCAGTGAGTGTAGCGCAGTATGCTTAGTTAAGTAATGCCTCTTTATATTGAATTCTTTCATTACTGAAATGGATTCATTACACAGCAAACAAATAGGCTTACCATTGTGCAAAATAAAAAAGAATTCTTCAGTCCATTTTTCTTGAAACTGGCGTCCCTCTGTATCTACTTTTCGTTTTTTTCCACCAGACATCATTTTTGTTAACTTTTCGTTCTTTAAACTTAATAACAATACAAACTATAGTTAGTACACAACCACTCAAGATGCACACAAAGTTCATGGCTCAAACAGTTCGCTAGAATATCGCTTGTCGAAGTTATCACCTCGGTAGCTCGAATAGAACTGCACAAATGTTCGGGCCATACACCCGCTTATATAGGCAAAATGAAGGAATATTCTGGAATAAACTAGTTTTAGAGTAATTGAGAAGCAATAAGTCTTTGATGTTTGCCGCCCGTGAGGCGTCGGCAAACATCAAAGACTTTGATCGAGTAAGCCGAGTGGCGGCGATTATTAAAGAGTGAGGCGGCAAACATCAAAGGATTAGATGTTTGGGGCTTCACTGTCGCTGTGAGTGTAAGTACCTAGTTTAATATTTTTTCATTCGAGTTTTTTTTTTTTTCAAAATGTCTCGCGGGTCGCATGTTGCCCATATGTGTGCTACATTATAAGGATAACGCATAATATTTCAAGTATCCATATATATTAGGATTAGATATTTCCGTTGCTACTTGCACCTACTGTCTTTTTTACGCAGATGTTTTATCTGCAATCGCAGATAAAACATCTAGTATTAGTAGTATTGTCTATAATGGGGCAATTAATTTGCATTAGCTTGAGAGTGTGGAACTGTACTTCATGTATTGATTTCGATACTAATGGAACAACCGTCAGAAAAAAAATGCTATAGATGAAACTACCGACAACAACTACTGCTATTTAAAATTTAACGATAAGTGGCTCCCTGCAAACGTTTTTTTGTTACTTTAGAATACAAACCGAGTCCTATAGATTATCATTGAACCACTTTACATTTCTTGTAGAAAGAGAGGTACAGTCAGTGTCAAAATTACAATGTGTTAAAACATGAGATGGAAATCAACTTTATCTCATTAAGTGAAATTAAAGTGCATTTAATTGTTTTCTTAAGCATTTCAGTTTCAATCGAAATTGCATCTTGATTGCTAACAATCATTGGTTTTTTTTTAAATTACTTTTCTAATATTTTTTTAATACCATAAAATTCGGTTCATTTGGTTACTGACTGTACCTACTTTAGCAAATTTCACAAGACTACTCATATTTTACATTTTTTTTGTTTCCAGCTGCTACAAGAGGTTCCACAACAAGGTCAGCAAAATTATTGTGCTTTTTAATATTTTTGAAATGGTTTATTAAGTTTTATTAATAAAAATTGTATCATTGCCCTTCATTTTTTCTAAGAGTCTATACAATCTTAAATGGTTTCCGCGTAACAGTGAGTGTTGAATCGACCACTTTGAAAAGAAAATAGTAAAATTGAGGATGTACACCATTGACTTACAATTATATGGACGTCGCGTCCGCGCTAAAAAATGTCCGAACTTATAGGGCGTTAAAATCGTATACAGAGCGTCATTCACGCTGTAGTCTTCGTTTGTTCGACTGACGAAGCAAGCAAAATTAGACAGTACTGCGATGACATTACAATTTAAATCTAATGTTTTACATGTCACTACGTTTAAATAGGTTGACTTGGGACATTTTTTTCGTGGTTTTTGTATTAGACTCGTCGTCCATTTATTTGTAAGTCAATGATGTACACTGATTATTTTATAAATTATTCCAGCGTAACCATGGTCAAGTTTTTGAAATCGGACTAGCCAGAAAAAAGTCGCTATGTACTCTGTTCTAGTTGCAAAAAACTAGATTTAGTCCACCACTGACAAAACACCCTTATACTTTTGAACGGCGGACCGACTAAATCTAGTTTTTTGCGACTAGAACCGACTAAATAGCCGAGTAAATAGAAAAAAAGTCGCTATTTAGTCGGTACTAAATAGCGACTTTTTTCTGGCTAGTCAAATTTCAAAAACTCGACCATGTTCACGCTGGAATAAGCCACGCCACTGATTACTATACGGTGTGAAAACACGATTCCTAAAAATTTTCACCATAGAAAAAAAACGCAAACTTAATTCAATTTTTTTTTATATCAACTGAATTTAATAGAACACGTATTCTATACGATTATACATTTTTCAATAATTTCGTTTGTAAAAAAATATTCTGAAATAAAGCCAGTATCCCTACCGCTCGACGCAAGCAAAATGAACCGTATTTGTACGGAAAAAATTTGAATTCAAGCTGAGGTAGTATCGACTCTTAAGTATTCACTGAATTACGGGTGGCATGACAATAATTAAATTAAATATTACACAGCTCGGCGGTCTACGGTCTCTTTAAAATTGGTCACTCTGGGCATGGAAGAAAGTTTCCCCACCGTGGATTCCTCGAGAATGTTGTCACAGCATTCGCGCAAAGGTTTGCGTTAATCTTTGAAGATTTGTTTTTTACATATTTGTGAGCAAAGTTATGTTGGTCTTTAACATTGTGAAGACTGAATAACGTCACTATTTGCTTAGGGCAACAATAAAATCTATTCAGATTGCATTGCTTTGGTTTGTGGGTACACATGGTGCCAATTCTAAATAATACTTGCCAAGTTAACATGGAATAGCAATTACTAGGATTTATATGATTGCCTTATTCCAGGTTTATTATAATAGAAATTTTACTGTTCAGGCAAAAAGTTGAAAAATTTATGAGGCAAATGTGAACTTACCACTTCTAAATTGAGAACGTCCTGACGAAAGGTCAGGTCAAATATACCCTTAACTGACGAGAGCGTATGAAAGTATTCATGCTGTTGATGGGGCGAAAGATGTGAGTCAGAGTCGTAGCAATTAGAAGGTTGTTGTATCTGCCTACCCCGATGACAGAAAAAGGGTGTAAAGCATATGTAGGTAAAAAGTCGGTTCCAGTCGTAAAGAAGTAAGTTATGTGGTGTCATCATTCTTCAAACTCGAGAATCACAGCATCTATCTTAGATCTGATTGCACTCTGAAAAAAATCTTGAATTAGTCTGTTCAAGTTACAACAACCTAACGACAGTCAGTCTTTTATTTAGAAAGTACATACAAGAGATTAATTTTGAAAAGGGCTAGTTAAGTTGCCCATAATTTTATATTAAATACATTAATAATAAAAAAATATTACACTTATCGCACAGACGTTAAGTTTTTTTACAAGTATTTGATATTTAGCGGTTTAATTTAAAAGTTTCAAGATCAACAAATTAGCAAAAAAATATGGCGTTACTTTTGCGTATTGTTGTAAGGATTTATCGATTGGCTTGATTTATATATACGAGTATATGTTATCTAGCCGTCTAAACGCGACTAAGTCACGAGTTCACGACACCTCTCTAGTCATAATTTAAACATTTTATTAAGACGATCCTGGAATAAGGCGCGCTTGATGTTTGAATATTTACTATTTGTACGTATGGGGGATTAGATAAAAAATATTTTTTACGTGTTATGTTAAACGCAATGCAATGAGAATGCAAACTTATATTTTTTTGTATTGAAATCGTAACACGACAAAGTTTTTATAATTAATTTTAATTAACCAATGGTCGGAAAAAGGTGTTCCACATATTGTATACTATACATGTATAAATATAACTACAAAGAGCGACACAGAGTTGTTAAAACCACCAAATATTTATTAATTACTTTTTGCAATCAAGATTCCGGAAATGGTTTTGCTACATCTTACCTTTTACCACAGCAGAGAATAAAAAAGAAACGAGAATGGTCACCCTCACTAGCTTTAGATACCGCACCGCGCCCTGCATATTGCATGTCAGTTATCTACTGCATACTTTTACATGGCACCATTACAATTACTTTAGAATTCAACTTCGAAAAAATTCGACTTCCTAGGTCAGTACTTTTGTCCTACGATACCGTAAACCTATTTCCAGAATCCCTAATTCGAAAAATTAATTAATATTTGGTGGTTTTAACAACTCTATGTCGTCTTGTAGCTATATCTAAACATATACCTATGTATGTGGAACACCTTTTTCCGACCATTGATAATGACATATCTAATCATTAGCACTGAATGTAATTGAACAAATTATTTACCTGTTAATAAATAAAATTTGGAATGATAATGTGGCTTTTCCTTTTGGTATACAAAAATATTGTTCATTTATATCCATTCGTCTTACTTTCACAAAGTGTTTAAAAAACAACACAGAAACTCGTGTTTATCGATCTATTTATTACAACATCCAATTTTTGCATCTTTCTGACATTTACACATACATAGCGGTATTTAAAAACTATGATAAAATTAATAAAACTGATACGTAATTAGGCAAGAAATTACAATTTCAGATAAACACAGTTTATGTAAAATAATGAATGAATATAAAATCTATCCTGGTGGGATCAAAGTGTTATTGTCAAAAGACCTAAAAATAGTTGCACGAGATACACCCCAATGATGTTTTTGTTAACTTAATAAATTCACTATTTGCTCTGTCTTCATCTACTGAAGTGTCTACTCTATGTGTGCTAATCACACTTGATTAAGTAAAACATTATAAGTACATGGTTCTTATTATGAATCCAGTATGCTAAATTTCCTATATTTCGTGCACAGTGCACAATTTCTACTAACTTGCTTTCTACAAATCGAAATGCAGAAGGCACAAGGACATTGAAATCTACTTCTAACAGTAGCTTTCATATAGCTAACTGCTGTAGAGTTTTACACATGAATATGTGTTCTACGTATTGCACAATGTCATGGTCTTATAAATTTTAGCCAACTAAAGGTGTAGCTGCACAAATTTTAAATCTACAAATATTTTTCATACTCCCTGTTTTAATTTTTGAGATAATTATGTGTCAGATATGGCATAATTGATTTATTGTATAATTTACAATATTTATTGTATAAGTAATGTAGAATATGAACACATCATATAATATGGTGAATCTATGTTCTAAGACTGTAAAGAAAATACAAATTGATACAAATAAGTTATCATAATACAAAATGCCTGTGGACGCAATCTATGAGCAATAGGGTTATACTACAACATATCTACAAACACTGATTTACATAGAGAATTAAAAGGAAATACATTTTACTGTCTCTAATATAATAGAACATGTATTGTACATATGGAATAATATTATTATTGCAATATTTATGCATTATTACGGCAAATGAAGTTTTAACAGAGAACATCACTGTCATTCATATTTGAGTAACTTATTGTAAAACACAAAATATAACTAGAGTGAACATTTTCATCAATTGATTCCATCCTGTTACTCCTATTGACACAATTAACTATATAATTACATTGACTGTTACAGCTTGCTGTAGATAATTGTAATTACTAAATTAAAAACATATATCAAGTTACACTTTTATTCAATTCTAACACTGCTGAAACTACTACACATCAGACAGTTCACAACTAATTTTGTTTATCTATAATACATTTTGTAATTTAGCTACTCCACAAAGAGGACACAGTGACTGGAGTAGGAGCTGCCGAGGCCGAAAAGCATTGGGAACTCGATGGTAACGAGACCAGGCGGTGCGGGCTGGCAACGCGCTCCGCGCCCACGTGCAGGCCGTGACCATATCCATGCCCGTCCACGCCCTTGACGTGTTTCTCGCCGCCATGCAGGCCTTTCACTAATCTCAAACAGTGTTAGAATATCAATACGTCATAAATCAGGGAATCGCAAAGGGTCCTCTATGTAGTCTTCTGGGATAACAAACAGATCTGGTGAAAGATCATGCCGGAAATCAAACTTCTGAAATGTTATCTTTGCTGTGACTGTAGGTAATATTGGTATGTCAATTTTTACAGGAAATCCTTTAGGCAACTTCATGGCTACAAATTGACGCAATTTAGCAAAGTGTTTGAATGGAGCTATCACTTCCAATACATTCAGCAGCATATCAACACTAAGTGGGAAATCATCGCTCATAGCTATAGTAGCTCTAAAGTTTCTAGATGACTCCTTGTAAACTATTTCTCTCCCCAGGCTAGGGTATTGTCCTGGCAGAGATGTTATGTATGCTAGCCAGTCCACTCCATTGTCAGGGGGTGGATTTAATGATGCGCGGCGGGTTGGTTCTCCATTTGTATCCAGATTCTGTGGGTTTCCTTTAGTTAGACTTTCAATAATAGCCTTGTTCTTTTGTAGATCGTCAGTTGAAAGGTGTTCTCGCCTTTTTCTCGACTCCAACACTAGTCCAGTAATCGTGTATATATCACTTCTGTATTGACCAGCCACTGTCTCTTTACGGTCTTCACGGAAAATCCACCCAGACTGAGCCCTGGCAAATGATATACCTTTGGTGGACATTTGGGCAGATAGTATGTCACTAGACATGAGAATATCCACTTCATCTTCTATTTCGTTTTCTGTTTCTTCATAACGGACACGCTGAAATACCTTTCCTTTATTATCCAAAACAGTGAGTGCCTCACCAGGAGGTTTGTCTCCTTGAAAGATGAAAGATATATCACCTCTCTCCCACTTCATATCGCTAAAATCAACTAATGTAGTATCCAATCTGATACCAGGCCCAGACTTATAGATCTTACAGATATCTGATGGTAATATTCTAGAGACTAGTGGTACCCAGGAGTGGAAATCCCATTTCAGCTCCATATAAAAGTCATCTATTTGTGCCAGTGCCCTAAGGAGATCTGGCCGGCCAATCTCCATCTGTTCACGAGCTTGTTGCTTTAGCTTTCGCACAAGAGAAGATATGGTTTGACGGTCGCCGTAGCTGATGGCCTCAGCGAGTGGCGACCACCCGGTAAGGTTTTTTACTTTAACGGGAGCGCCGTGTGCGAGTAACAGCTGCACGCACTCTTTCCGGCCCAGCATGACTGCCAGGTGCAGCGCGGTGTTGCCGTGTTTGTCCTTGCGCGACACATCATGCGTTCGTAGTAAAGAGGACAGCTTACGCACATCCCCGAGGAACACACACTCGTGAAGTGGAAAAGCTTCATCTTCTTCGTTGCACGTCAAATTAGACATTTCGCACATACGTGTCCTTCTTAACCATCACTTATAGTAAACATCAATTAAATCGACACAGTCCACAGAGAGACAATTTAGTTTATTTATCTACAAATGAGATAAGATACTATCTTTCAGTAAAAATATGGACTTCATTTCCAACGTATGTTTTATCGTAAACAAAGCATATTGTGATAATTTACACTTTTTTCAATGTCATGATGTTCTTAATCGTCTAGAAGCCCTTTTAAAACCATTTCTTGGACCGATTTCTTCTTCAATTCCACTAAAAATATAAAATTGGGTCGTGTTAGAATTTTGTTAAAATGTCAGTTTTTTTTTTAAATTTGTAGTTTGTCAAAAAGACCGTGGCAATGGCAATATTGCCTGAATATTGTACTCGTTTACTCGTACGTAAGTACGTGTGAAATGAGTAATTAATTTACGCAAAGCAGTAACTATTTTATTAGTTTATTTTCAATACATTGAATAAATGGGGACAAAACATACAATTAAAAAAAATAGGAATTGAAACTCGGCACTAAACCCGTAAATAAAACGCTTAACAATGTAATTCGTCGGTGTGCTAATTATTACTGATAATAGAATTTTCATAATTTGTGGTAAAAAAGTATTTCTAGTAAAAATATATAGATATTCAACAATTTATCTATCAGCACAATCCCCCGTTTCCCAAAAGCATAAGTAGAAGAAGGGGCATTAGGTCCTTATCATTGTCCTTTTTTTTAGAGATGATAATCGGTTGCTGGTAATTCGGATATTGCGAAGGCATAAGCCCCGTGGTGCACTGGCTAGACACTGAATGCATCTGGAAGAAAGAGATTTATTTAATATTCTCCATTCATTAAATGATAGATAGATAAAATATGTAGTATTTAAATACATTTTATCTAATTTACACCAACTGACAATCGTTGGCTTTACATAACAAGACGTTTTTAAATTAGGTAAATAAATTATAGCAGGTGGTTTATGTATTAGTCCGCCATACATAACAATAAGTACACACAAGAATAAGTACTCTAAATTAAATACGTACGCCCAAAATAGCCACAATGACGACGCAAAGAAGAAAAGTTTTCGATGACATTCTGACAGTTTTCACTAACTGTTAACGACTATAATTACAGACCGACAAACTCTGTTTTTATACCAGTTTTTGTAACATGCTATTGAAATATACAATTTTATAAATATTATCGTATTTATTTAAATGTTAAAAGCACGTACGGATATTACAAATGTGTGTAACGAGGCAAGAATGCAGATAGGCAGTCATTACGAAATTATCATCCTAACGAAACCATTATCAACTTATGTATTATTAACTTCACGTGTACTCGCCGCCGTATAGACCCTAGTCTATTTGTCTACAGTACTAGAAAGGACCCCCTTTCTAGTACTGTAGACAAATAGACCCAGGGTATTTGTAACGTACGTTACATATACATTCGATTGCCGGTCATATTTAATGTATGTACTTACGTACTTTGGCACAAACATCATTAGGGATTTCTGTGTTCTATACGAGTTTGGGTAACCGGCTAAAGTGGTTCATCTTCATGATCTAAGTCACTAACGAGTCGGAAATCGAACCTGATGTTTCTAAATCGCAAGCGCGTGTTGTCTGGACTATCACCGTTTCTAAATGACCGATCACTTGCGCCATCACAGTTTCTAAATGACCACTTGCGTCATCATCCTGTACCCTGTACCATATTGATGGTATATGCACGGGAAAGTCAAGAGACATGTCAAGCTTGACAGATAAAAGTTTAATTTAAATAGAAATTGAAACTCGGCACTAAACCCTATGATGAGAACAGTTAAAAAATCGTGACCGTCAGGATGGCTGGTCGCAAGTCGCATCTGCCACTGAGTGTATTCAAGAATTGCTACCTATTTGCTACCATTTCTAAATAATTTCTACCTTTGATATATTCTGAGAAATAAAAAAAAAATTACCAGCCATTCTGACGTCAGGATGGTTGGTCGCCACTTTGTTTAGCATGAAGGGAGCAGATTTTCCAGAAGTATGTATTACCAATAATTGCTATCTATTTGCTATCTTCATGAATTAAAGGTAAACGCTTCCTACTACATTAGTTAAAAAATATAAACGATTGAAAATTTTACTAAGTAGCAACGCCTGCCCTTTTTATTATGGCAATAAAGCACTAAAAACTTTTGCTTTTTTAATTTAATCAGGCACTTTGTCGTAAAAATTTCAATCGGTTATTCTTTTTTTTAACTAATGGAGATGAGAAGCGTATACCTTTAATTCGTGAAGGTAGCAAATTGGTAGCAATTATTGGTAATACATACTTCTGGAAATCTGCTCCCTTCTTGCTGATCAAAGTGGCGACCAGCCATCCTGACGTCAGAATGGCTGATCAATTTTTTTTTTGATTTCTTAGAATATTTTAGGTAGCAATTATTTGGAAAAGGTAGCAAATAGTAACAAATAGGTAGCAATTCTTGAATATACATTCAGTGGCAGATGCGACAGGCGACCAGCCATCCTGACAGCCACCAAAAATCTTCCTAATTTGTGGTCCAAACTTTATACACTGTTGACCGTACAACTTTACTGGCATTACTAGTACAGGGTCAAGAGGACATCAAACTTGACACTAAAGATTTAAACTCAACCCTGTATCACGTGCGATAAAAACAGTTCAAAACCCAATTTGTGAAGTTCGATTGTGCTTGATGATGATATTGATCGCAGATGTAACGTGCTTCATTTTTTTCAAATTAGTGAATGAATTATGAATGTAACGAACACTTCTTAAAAAAATAAGATTAAACGCGATAGATGGCGCTGGAAGCCTTGTTTCTAGGCTTGTTATTGGTCTGTGTTTTAGGCCTTAGAAAAATTGACAGCCGCTCCGCAGCAATTCAACGCCTTTTTTCAGTTTTTTCACGAATTATGTCTGAAAATTTTGAAACTAATGTGAGAAATAAAGTTTTTATGTGAAATACGATTAAGTGGACTTTACATTTCTGGGACTTTCTTGATAACGAACTTTTACTTTCGTATATTCACGATAAAATTGCGTTTTACTATCTGCATCTGGCAATACGTTTCTTTATTTATTTATGGACTCATAGTGCATTAATATTGTTCATTAACAAAGACAGTTTATTCTCAAATAATTAATAGTTGTAGTACATAGCGGACTAAATTATTTAAAGTTGACTTTACTTCGTATCCATTAGTTTTACGCATCACTTTTTCGCGTGTAGCCTTAGCGGCTTTGTTGTAAACATAGGTTTTAAGGAAGACACTTTGTTCGTCTGTGTTGCTCCTCGTCGGCTGACCGGTCAAGAAGCCTTAAATCAGCATGTGAGTACAGTTTTTATAATTCTATTGATTTTGTATTCATGTAGGAATCTTGAAGATGCCTTGTCTAAATTGCCTGGCTACATCGGCAAGAGGTAAGCGATACACCAGTTATATTTTGCCTGACATCTTGTTTATTGCTGTGTCAATTCCTGGAGGGAACAGGATGTGGTTCATGTTTCATTGTTTTGAAAATCTCTTATATCTAGTATTTATAATAAAGTTACAAAAATATGGATTCATAATAAACCTGTTAATTAGTCTGGACCAATAACCTTTATTCAACAATGTTAAATTTAGATATATTAATTTTTTGTCACAATGTGATTGAATGAAATTGAATAATTTGTTTCATATTAATACACAATGAAGACACAAAAACGAATGTAAAAGAAACTATTTTAAAATGAATTTAAAATGTTAACTATTTTAAAGAATTTAAATATAATATTTACTTTTCAAAATAACCACTTCATTGAAATATTTTCTGAAATTAAAATTTTGTCAGCTATGAATTAGACTAAATGATTAATGTAACCACCATAGAATGATAGAAGTGTAGGCTATGATATTTTGTATTTGAAGCAGTTATGTACTTTCAAACATATTGCAACTTCTGAGAATTTTTTTTACAAATTTGGTCTCAAAATATCACATTTGATAACATCATTACGAATATTACTCCAAATGACTTATGGTTGTGCAAATTTTATTTATCATTGTGTTTTGCAACTGGTAGGGAATTGTACACGGTTTATGCTATGATCCTTTACTTATCATGAGTTATGTGTACATTTGAAAATGATTAAATGTTTTATTGTTCTCATTTCTTTGTGTACCGTCAACCATTGAAAATATATTTCAACTTGCGTAATTGGATTTTCACTGATATTACAAAAAGGTAACATTTTATGTGTCAACAGATTTTTTGAATTTTCTGAATTCTATTGGATGTAGTCTAGAAAGTAGACTTAACTCATTACCTTCTTTTTTTTTACAACATATAAGTGCGCACTTGACCTCCATCTCATCTGATTGTAAGTGCCGGCGAGGTCGACAGCAGAGGGTTTTGATTTTAAGAAAAATAAGTTCACGAGTGGCACAAAAATAATATGCTATGTAATAATAATGATAATAATAACAGTAATAATAATAATAATGCTTAACAATAAACAATACACAATGGAAATTAAAGCACATATAGATATATGTACTGTTTATACAGCATTTACAATCATTTACCTGGCACTAAACAATGAAATTAGTAGGTTATTGTATACTTGATATATATTTGTATACTTGTGATATACTAATTTAACTTACACTTTTTATATTTTGAAAAGATTTTGTTGTATCAAACAAAAGGTTATCATTTTTAACTTAATGAGTTATCAGTATGGAAGTTTTTCTGTCGACTAGTGGTATCAGTGTAACTTTGACCGTCACCTGGCATCAGTATAGTGTTTTCTTAAATACGAGTTTAAAATAGTAAGTTTAATATAATAAAATCTGGTTATTTATCTCTTTTGACTACTCTATTTGTGATTTTATGAGAAAAAAGTTCTACAAGTAAATCCTTTGTAACACTTACAGTTTTTACTAGCTCTACATATTTGGTTGTAGTTGATTTGTAAATTTAAATAAATTAACTAGCAACATAATAAGTGTGATAATAAATTACAAAAATTTCCATAAAATTGTTACACAGTGGACTTGCACAAACAAATTGAATGAAATTACTAAATAAACCGTAAGAATACTTTGTTTACTGTGAATCTGGAGAGCGAATAAAAGTAGCCCTTCCCTGCTTTTTTACGTTTTAATCTAATTATTTATTTAAAATGTCAGTTTGTACAAGTATATAACGAGAGTCGAGAAAACAATGGTGGCTTGACTTGTCCAAGTATATTCCTACAGCAATAATAAGAATTTATTTGCACATAGTACAAGTAATGTTACATTGATGTATGGTAAGTCAGCCTTGTTGAATATTTTTATTATTCAAATTGTCAAAACTTTTCGCATCGTTGAAAATTGATTTTTTCAACAGTAAAATCTTAATTGTTGTAGTAGCCTATTGTACAATTTTTGTATGCTTTTAACATAAGTTACTTTGAGCCGGCGACTTTGTGTGAAATCAGGTAAATAAGCGAGTCTCTGCGAACGCAAGTGATATATTTCCATAATTAAACAAAATATCCATGAAAACCCTGTTATTAATTTTGGCAGGACCAGTATTTTTGCTTTGAAGAGAATTCATGTCTACTTTTGAACTGATCAACAAGAGGGATACTACATTCCAATACACACTTAAACTCTTTTCTACTACTGTGTGAGGCAGCTTTAAATATCCAAGCTAATCTATTTTATAACTTGCTTTCATGAGAAGATTCAGGTTCATTCATCCATGGTACACAAATTACCATATGGACTTCAATACTCCTTTTCATCCATATAAACAATATAAAGAATAACATTTTTTATCATTTACTTGAAAATTGTCTAAGCTAAGTTTTGAGTGAACAGATCTAAGAAAAAACAATCTATTGACCCATACTCTTGATATTACGTTTTAACCAACTCCCAGAGGTAGTCTCGAAAAACTGAAAAATATGTTCCATTGTTAACTTTAAAAATTGACACAGTTTTTAATTCTTTTTTAAATTTGCATATTCTTTGTTATACATATGTAACAAAGAATATGCGTATTATTACTTATATGATAAGTAGTCATACCAAGTCTCAGGTTAATTGTCATTATCGCAGCAAGCCGCTACTGGATATGGAACCTTAGGAATGGGATATTCCAATACAATCTCATGTTTCGCCTTTTTTAAAAGAGTGGTTAAAAATAAACATGCAATAAAATACATGTCACAACTATCGCGTCACAGAATCGTTGGTCAATACTACGGCTGCCCTAATACCAATGCTAAATCGGTTCTTATGTCTAAAATACAAATGAATTTCATATAGTTTCTAATCCATCTTTTCTTTGTTACTTATTATTATATATTATAATATAATTGTAGGAATCACTTCAACATCGAGCCGTCATGAAACTTTAATCTGAGCTAAAGTCCTTATGTCGCGTGTCGCTTGTCCTTACACACGTCACGTACACGTCATGTTCGATGGATGTTTACCTAAAACTGACGGCATTGTGACCGGGCGCACATAGGGGAAAAATTGCGATTCAACCGGCCAATAATCGATTTTTCAAAACTCTGCCCAGGTAGAAAAAAATGGCTCCTGATAAAGTTGAATAGACAGAGAACAATAGACTGCTCTACCGTTTCCCTTTATGATTGCATGACAACAGTATTATCAATCGGAATTTGATCATTGCCCACAGTGCATGTATCGATTCGCGGCGTCACTTGCGAAATCGTCTACTTTAAAAGTGACTATTACTCTATTTTTGCTTATTTTATCGTGAATATTATATAAATTTACGATTAATTTGAGACGCTAAAAGTCAACACTGACATATTTTAAGAAAAAAATATTTTTCATGAATTCAAAAAGGATGTATTTCTTCACATTTCTATGCGGTGATTCTACTACAATTATAATGGCAAAGGGTTTAGTGTACTAAAAGAACTAAAATTGGCTGCTACTTTTTGCTATAATCAGTTTCAGTCGTATTTGAATCGAGCAGGGTGAAATGGCATAAAAGTTACCTCGTTCTTTTATCAGAAGAAGCGGCAGAAGCTCGCAATAAACATTTTCGCCAATACCGGCAGAATTTTGCAGAAAATTTTTTACGAAAAGCGTGTAACATTAAATAGACTGTTAAGTTTAGATTCTCTAATATCGAGTATCAGGCCAAAACGAAAAAAAATACGTTTTGTTTTTAGTTAAGAAGCATTAGATATGATGATTTCTGCCGAGCCATACTAGAGCACCTTCGAAACATCAGAAGGTTCTGCACAGAAAACCAACGAGGTATTTTCTGATTATGAACCATGGATTTCATCGTCATCCTAGTTGAAATTATGATTATAAGTTTTGTTTTTGTAAATATAATAAATTGTGTTTAAATATTTAGTTGTTTCATTTCATTTAATACCTTACTCACCTAGTTTCTTTTTGGGCAAACTACAAAAGTTAACTATTTTGACCACCAGAACGCAAAAATCCAAAGAAATAATTTTGACCACCTTTATCGTCATTTTTCCCTACGTGTGACTTGGCCTAAACGTAACAATTCCCGTTTAGACCACACCGGTGAGAAATGCCCGGCACTAAAAAAAATCCCGAAATAGCGTCAAATAATGAGATATCGCGAAAAACTTATTATACAAATTACTTTGACAACAGTTATGTAAACAAATGTCATTTTTTGAACATTTTTAAAATCTTGGCCGGTGGCGAACGTGTTAATATATATATATATGAATTTACAGGTATATCGTTTTTCAATCGTTTTTCATCCTATATAAACAATGAAATACAAAATTGAAATTGATAGTTAAGACAAAACAATGTAATAAATCATGCAAGTGTAGAAGTAGCGAGATAACAGGTTTATTTTCGTACAGCAATGTGCTCTGATTTCATCACATCTGCGCCGCCCATTGATAATATTATCTGACTATTTATGTGCAATTGATATCCTATACACTTTTCATTTGTACATTATAATAACTTCGTTAAAGTGTGTGATTTTATACTATAACTGTTTTGTTTTATAGAAAATGAATACATCTTTTGAGCTCATAATAATATAAATATAATAAATATTCGATTACATCACATGCTTTGCTCTGATCACGAAGTAAGTAACTAAAGCATTTGTGTTATAGAAATCGAAATCAACGACGGTACCACAAACACCCAGAGCCGAAACAATATAAAAAAGTTAGTTTTCTACATTAACCCGGCCGGGGATCAAACCCGGGATCTCGAAGATGATCAAACCATGAAAACCGGAGTCCCACTCGACCAAAGAGATCGTCAAAATTTCAGAAAAAAATTACACAATTTTGTCGTCAAATCAAATCATTTATTGCTAATCAAACCTGGACTGTCTGTATTCCCGTTTAAAATCCATCCATTTATGAAAACGTTGGTCGTATCGCATTGCTCGTATATATGGGATGGAACACATCGCCAAATGGCAAACCGGTCAGACACGGCCAGGTGCGGTTTGTGGCCCAGAGACGAGGTCAAGGTTATCCGGAAAACGATGCTCTACTTTACAAAGTGAGTTAGGTTGATGAATGCTTTTTTCCCAGAAGGGCGGACTTGCTTATGTTTATGAAATTGCGGCTACTTTTACTTGGAGTAATTTGCTTTTAGTATTACGTTACTTAATTGATGAGATTAGTAAATAACTTTTCATAGTTTAGTTGATTATATTATAACCGTACGACTGCATGCAATAGAAAGTGATTAATCTGTTATTGTTGTTACTAAGAAAATTTCGCGAACGTTTCCATACGGAAGTTTACAAGAATTCCATACCTTGCTTGCCTAGCATTGTGGACGGCATAACATAATGTAATAATAAGACTTACTAACTAATCGGTATACCTAATGTGGTATTGGAAACCTATCGAAACAATGGCATTCAAATGCTAAAAAGCCATTAGGAACGCGCACTACACCTCTTACAATTTTTTAACAATGATTTACTTCTCAGGCTCGAGTACCTACCTCTACACACATCAACACTGTCTAGGGATATTTTATTTTTTCGTGGATTGCAAAGAAACTACGAAAAAGTTCTTGACACGTTCGTATATCCAAATGCGCAGTATTTTATAATCTGATTGAACATTTAATAAAAAATCTTTTTATATTTATTTTTAATGACTTTTACGGTAAAAGTAGAAAAAGTTAACTTTTTACTGTAACTAAAATAAGAACTTCTGTTTTTGGTTATTAAAGAGAAAAACAAAATTAAATGAAACAAATTAATGTTTTACAAAGTAAAATTTAATAATCTGTAAAACCGCCTCGGATGTTTATAACGCATCTGCAACGATTGGGCATGCTCAAAATGAGGCTATCAATATCTCTTTGTGGGATAAGGTCCCAGGTTCGATGAAGATGCATAAAAAGTTGATTTTCTGTCACCAAATTTTCGAGAAAATTTCGTAAAGCTCGTCATTGAAGCACGTCTCACGCGTGCTCAATCGGATTTAAATCCTGGGACTGGGACATTATGTTGCTGCAGCCATTGACTTACTATTCGAGCTGTGTGTGGGCGAGCATTATCATGCATAGACATAAAGTCCTGACCCATTTTCAACCGATGTGGTTGGACTACAGGTTCCAGCACCTCATTACGATATTTTGCGGCAGTTAAATTGCCCTGCAAATGAGGTCAGTTCTCCCTCCTAGGCGTATACCTGCCCATACCATAATTGTTCCACCTTGATATGGATGGATTTCCTGGGCATTTTGCAGGCGACTCGTACGTCCAGATGTTCGCCAAATGCGTATTCTTCATGTATGTGGATGGAAGTCGAACCGAGGTTCATCTGAGAAAAATACCGTAGACTATTGTCGATTGTTCCAAGCCAAATGTTTATTTGCCCACTGTAATCTTCGACCGCGATTGCCTCGTCGTAGTGCTGGAACCCGAAGTGGTCTACAAGCATGTAGGTTGACTTCGTGCAGTCTCCTCCTCACAGTTTGGTTGCTCACTAGGACCTGGTGTTCCGATTGAAGCTTTAAAACCAATTGCCTAGCCGTAACTTAGGTTGTGTCTTTGCTGTAACTTGTAGAAATTGGTCTTGTCTTGCGGTAGTTTCCCGACTATTCCCTGTGTGTCGCACAACCACATCGCCAGTGTCCGACTGACATGACGCTTTGACTGGTGCCAATGGCATCAGCAACATTGCACTGGATCGCGCCGGCTTCTAGCATGCCTACGGCTATCAACATCTCTTCTTTAGTTAAATGTCGGCATTCCATAGTATAGAAACAACCACCAGTAATAATACAGTTAATAAAATTGTGAAAAAAAAAAATTCAATTCCATTTAAAAACAATTTAATCTTTAAGACACACAGAGGAAAACAAACTATCGTAACAAAATTAACAAAACACTAGCGCATCCGTCGTTCTTTTGTTTTAAATTTGAATTTAGAATACAGAAAAAATGTGCCAGGAACAAATTGACGTTTAGATCTTTTGGATATGATCAGAACTTTTAGAGTTATTCTAATAAACGTGAAATATCCCCAGACAGTGTTGATGTGTGTATTTACAAACTTATATTTACAATTAAACATAAAGGTCTGAGCTAGTATATTTTAGCCTTACAATAGCGAAGTATGGAGTGTTTAGCCACTTCTTTATCAACGTTACATCGTTATCATTTTCCGAAATATTATTAGTAGATTCATAGGTGTCATTGAAGAAATAATAGCTTGTATAATGGTTGATTTATGTTATTAAAAAAAGATGTTCATAATTTACTAGTCCCATTGCCAACCAATTGATTTTGCTGCTTTACGATGTATTTAAACGTTTCACTTGAGATGGTAATGGCTAAACTATATTACTTACGCTACAAATCCAACGGAAAATCGTCTAGTTACAGAGGAGTGTTCATTGGTACGTTATTCGCCACATAAATGGTACTTTGCCATTGCTTTTAAAGTTTTATAAATGTATGGTATTGTATAATGATTATCATATTAAATTATGGGTTGCCTTTAGTTTTTACATTAAACGTGACTATTAAATTATTTACGTTTTCAGTAAACACGTTAACTTTGGTATGATTTCATATAGAGAATATCACACTGTGATTCGAGACAATCGTAATGTGACGTTATGGTGTGCATATATTTTGTTGTTTTCATCTAATTTTGCAAATAATCAATATCATTTCTTATGTGTCGCTATAGTGTGTGTTATAGGACATTGATAGGTTAATTTCAACAAAAAAAAAATGTAGTAGTTCCTACACCGTCCTAATCACGGAATCCCTTAAATCCGTTATTGTGACAGACACCCACTAATCTTTAATCGATTTATGGTTACAGAAATTGCTTTGTCTTAACCTATCCCCAACCAACTCGGGTTTTAGTTCCTGTTCTATCATAATGGATATTGTATTACACAAAATAGGAAAGTTTTTAATTTAGGCATTCCAGCATAGCTAGCTATGCATAACAGGCGCGACGCGCGCGATAAAATTGAAATAAGCGCGCGCTATTGGTTAACTAAATTAGATTTGATTGAGACAGCCAATAGCGCGCGTTTTTTCCAATTTTATCGCGCGAGTCGCGACTATCATGCGTAGCCATGCTACGGGGGCAGATTAACTAAATAGTGGTTTTTTTTTAATCTACTGCTACTTTTATGCAAATTCAGTTTTCGATTTCTATATTTTCAGTAGTTATTAGTGTTATTACAATTAACATGTTCCGTGTTCATGCAGAAATAAAAAGTTTTTAGTATCTAATTAATTTTCTGAGCGAACAATGTTGGCCTACCTTAAATGGTTTTCCGATATATGTATTGCAATGGAATAGGTGTCGAGAAACCGTTTTGTGATTATGTGGAGGGTAGGGGAGCAGTACCTCACGCCCCCGCCCCAAGTTGGGCGCCATCGCCAGCCGCCAGCCGCTCGCTTGCGCGCCCTCCGCCCCATTCGGCTCGCACCTCGCCTCTTTCCCCGTTCCTATCTCCGCCTCAGTTGCACGCTTCAAGCCTTCGAAGCAGACCGTGTGCGCGTTATGCCGTATTTTTTCCCGTCTGCATCCACACCAATATCGTCCTTCCTCTTCGGTTCGTTGCATCTATGCATGGACCATATTAGATGCTTTCTGCACCTCATTATTACTCATTAATTGACAACACTGATTAATGTCATCATTATTCATTACTGATGTTAGACTCATTTAGTACTTGTTCATTATCACTTATCAATCACAGATTTTGTAGTAGGTGATGAAATGCAATCATTCTCGTGTAGCTCTATTCATTGTTAGATGCCCACTAGCGATTGGAATAAAATTTAAACAATCAGGTGTTAAATGTTTGTGCGAAAACTAGTGACGATTGATGATGGATTTGTAGAAATATTAAGGCAACTGATTGAAGTTGTAAACAATGACTATTGATTTATGGGATGGCCATTGTTGCTTTATAATCATTATTATTAACAAATAATTAACTGCCGCCGTGGCCGAACGGTTACCATGCCGGACTGCCACGCAGAGGTCCCAGGTTCGATTCCCGGGCCGGGAGAAATGTTTGTATGGCTTACATTTATTTCTCTCGTGAGTTTGGGTGTAATTTGTGGTTGTCTATGTGTGTGTCCATGGCACCCGCGACACAGGGTTTCCCTAGTGCGGGGCTAAGTTGAGTGTGTGCGTTATTTATTAAAAAAAATAAAATAAAAAATAAACAAGAAATTTTTACGGTTATTACAAAACTCGACTTTTTTTTAAATTGAAACATTTGCCGCGATATGAAATTCTTACTCTTAATATATTTGATTTTCTAGCAAGTTGTGTGTGTTCATTAGTCTATCGATCTTTACTAATGTAATGTCATAATACTACAAAAATTTATTTATGCATAGCGGTTGTTGACGAATGTCGTGCGCTTCTAGTAACAGCTGATCGCGCGTCACACGTTGGGCGCCACTTGGCAGCGAGCAGGCGCGAAGCGGCAGCAAGGTCGCTCGTATCGAGCGGACCGGTCAAAATTTAACAAATGCTCCTCCTACGTGTCCGGACTGTAGATCAATTATGGCAAAATTAACACTTTCATAGTAAATTTCAATACGCGGTTGAGGTAACTCAAAAAAGGCGTAAATTTACGTACTGCGTCGTAGATACTGCGCAATGTGAGCGTTAGGAAGGCACGCTTCACGTTTCGAAAGTCCTAACCTTGTTCCGGCCGGGGGCAGTAAAGTGTGATTCTTTTGTTCACATTTTCGTTCTGCTTCCGTTTCGCCTACTGCGTGCTTCCCTCACGTTTCAGCTAAGTGAACAAGTACCGCCGGATACAAATGCTCTTTGTGACAAGCGTAAAAGAAAAAGCTCTTCGTTTAACGTGAAGAGTGCAGATCCTAAGTTTTGTTGAATTTGAATTTTTATGTTGATATTATGAAACAAAATGTAAAGAATTATGAGCCGCCTTGCTGCTCATATTTTCTGTTGCTCAGTTCGATTACATTAAAGTCAGATTTTTTTGAGTTTTAATCTTTGAAAACTTCTGAAATTGTAAAACCCTTAATGCCTTACAGGTAGATTTGATTATTCTAACAATTGTTGAAATGATTTCGTGGCTTATACAAAATATTATAAAATAAATCCCATCGAGTTGTTTTCAGATTAAACTTTGCTAATTAAATCAGTCAGTTTTAATATTATATACGAAACAAAAAGTTTCTACTTTTAAATTGATCGCTGGGGCAATATTTATTGACATGCGAATGATAGTGTCACTACGTTACGTTAAAAGGAAATTAACAGGTCGGTGTATTGAAGCGGACGTTACTGCCCCTTATTGTTCTCCTTTCAGGAACGTTCACTTAAGGACACATTTATTATTTTATACCTCCATTTTCTTTCATACAAACCCGTATTTTGTGTCAATCGTTTTCTTGAAATATCTTATATCCGGGAACGTCGACTTTCTTTCAGAAATCGACTTATTTTGCCGAGAAAATAAATTTATATTTAATAAAGAGGATTGTCTCGTAAATTATGAAAAAGGAGATTGAAGTTTTCCTTTATCTGATTTTTATTATGATTCATTTTTAAAAGACTTTTATATTCAAGGATTTTGTATTTAGCTTTAAAAAGCGAGTTGAACGTTTAATCCTTTTTGTGTTGCGTAACTTGGAAACAGGCTGTTGCTTTACTAGTTAGCTCGTTGTAATCAGACAAGTACTCAGAATGGAAGCACGAAAGAACGGGTACTGAGTGTTGACATGTGTCGTGACGCGAACATCTTGACGCTTATTAAGCTCTTCAGTAACATTCAGATGTGAACACCTGAATGTACAGACAAATTTTGGAAAATGTTTCCCCGTTTTGTTTTGACGTATTTTATTAATTTCAACATTAATTTTGACATGCAACATTGAAATTAACTCTGACATCGATTGTTTGATTACTGTGTTTTGTTGCTTTAAAATCAATTAGCTATTCAATTGTATAATCATCAATTACGGTATACTTTAAGTTATTGAGTATCGGTGAGAGTGACTTTCGATTAATTAATTTTTTACTAATCACAAAATTAAAATTTTGTTCACAAAACATCCTTTTTCAAAAGGGAAAATTTCTTTTACATTTTTTAATTATCGATTGTTAAAAAAACACCTATTATATAAGGATTCAAGTAGGGAGAGGTCTTTTTTTACTTGAGGAAGCAGTCGTTAGTAGAATAGACAGTACGACTGCAGGGACTACTCAAGGGTCAGTTGGATGGCGGAACGAGAGGAGCGTGCAGGGCTTGTCGCCAAGGTTGAGGGTGGGTGCGATCAGCTGGCCTTACGTAAGGTGTGCGCGACGAAGAGAGGCGCGGTCGGGGGAGCGCGGGCCGCGGGTAGGGCCGATCGATATGTGCTTTCGTCTCTTGATATCGCCCTGTCGTTTCACTATGTTGGCTCCCAAACTTTTCTATCTACCACTTACCCTAAACTTCGGCTTCTAACAAACTATTGAAAATCGGAGACTCCATGTCCAATAATGTGAACGATTCACTAGATTTCGCTAATATTCGAATGGATTAGTGCTATTGATCGTATTTGATCCCTATAAAAGACACTTAGCCATTTCAGAGTATAATTTTTGAAATTGTGTTGCATATGTTGCGTATAGTACCTACAGTCATATACACAAAATATCTGACATCCCAAGCGGACCTTGTCGACCTTTTGGTTCTGAGCACAAAAATGTATAGAAAATTGTTAAACAAACTTAATCTTTAACCTGTGAGCCGTAAAATTTATTTTGGTATGACTCCCGGGTCGTCTCATTAGTGTATGACATTTTAAGAAAGTTTTTAAGCGAATTTGATCTATAACGTATGGTTCTTACTTAAATACAGAACAAAAATTTCAACCAGCTTTAGTAACGCCGTCGCGTCGTGGCCAAATGGTATAAGGATTGCTTTGCAAATTGAGGCAAGCATGGTTCGAGTCACTTTAAAAATAAAATATTGTTTAGCTATGACTATATAATATTGTTTTTTATTTTTAACTTCTAGATAGGTGTAAGGAATGTCTAAGTTTTGTTCATACAGAACAATAATTTCTAATTTTAATAATTCCGTTAAGGGCATATTAAAACAAGAAAGAAAACTTTGAAAGTCACTAAAACCTTTAAGTAAGTAATTAAAACTGAATAGACAATAACGAAACGTGGAACAATGCGTAATCACAGAAGTCACGATCGTATGCAAACTGCAGTGCGATTTCGTGATTTGTTAATCTATCCATACCCACCCTACGCTTATTAATAAATAATATCAACCCACCCACCTTAGGCAATTTCTAGTGAGCAAATATTGTGATTTGTCAACCTTAACATTAAAAAGTGAAACAATGCTGTTAAAAATATAATGTTAAAACAAAACAGTGCTCGTGGAATGGAACCACGGGTATTGTAACTGGTAGTCGATATAATAAATATCGATACGAAATTTAGTATTGGTTTTAAAGTTATGTTGATTATCTTCAAGGAACACTCCACTGTATTGCTTACACAATAAAGTTGTAATTGCTTTTCTTTGTTCAATACGTAAGATGGCTCTCAAAACCAAAAGGTCTGTTTGGGCATATTAGAGGGTCTGTACAATATGTATTATAATATTAAAGTGGCTCGAGTTCGCTCATACAAAATACATTGAAATATTTTAGCAAGGAAAACGAACTGCGCAGTTGTGTACATTCAAAACATCCGCATTGTTACAAATTACAATATGTTTCAAAAAGGCCTTTAGTTTAAAAAAACCTTTAGTTTTAGACTTTAAGAAAATTTATAAATTTTTCAACTACCTTTTAAATACAATACATACATTGTAAAATATACAAATGTAACGTGGAATGCCATACTTTTAGTATTTTTTGTATGTATTATATAGATGTTTTTATAACCGAAGTAACGGTAACAGTAAAATAGATGATACGAGGGGAGGTCCAAAAGTCCGCGGAATGGAGGGGTTGTAAATAATATAAAACAATAAGGCTATTTTTCCTTTTCAATATACTTACCTTTGAGCGCAATACATTTTTTAGATCTCGATATTAGCTTTTCTATGCCATCGAAAAAATATTTTTTCTCTTTGCTCTCAAAATGAGCTAAAATTGCTGCCTTAACCTCTTCATCGTCGCGAAATTTTTTCCCACGTAATTCTTTTTTCAAATTCGGGAACAAATAATAATCACTGGGGGCTAGGTGCGGGCTGTAAGGTGGGTGGGTCAGCGATTGAAAGCCACACTTGTGTAGAGCAGCCATCGCAACATTGCTCTTGTGAACCGGTGCGTTGTCTTGCAAAAGCAACACACCCTTTGTCCATTTTCCCCGCCTTTTTTCTTTGACAGCTTCCTTCAGTCTCTCTAATGTTCTTGCGTAATATTCTCCCGTTATATTGACCCCCTTTTCTTTGTAGTCAACCAATAAAATTCCTTCACAATCCCAAAAAACCGTAACCATGATTTTTCCAGCCGATTCCGACACCTTAAACTTCTTAGGGGGTGGTGTACCCTTTTTATGCCATTGCATTGACTCCTGTTTGGACTCGGGCTCAAAGTGATGAACCCAAGTTTCATCTCCAGTAACAATTTGCTCCAAAATTAGGGTAGGTTCTGTTGCTTTTGAGGCGGCGTGAGCATTCTCGGCACCGATCTTGCACTGACTTTCGTCATGCCAAGATGATCGTGTAGGATCCTCAAAACGGTAGTGTCTGATACTCCTGCTAATGCAGACAGCTGTTTCTTCTTCAGACGGGCATCTTCCAATATAAATTTTTCGATTTTTTCAACATTGTCTCATGTGGTGGCCTCAACTGGCCGTCCTGGGCGAGGATCGTCTTCAATTGATTCTCTGTCTGATATGGTGGCCTCAACTGGCCGTCCTGGGCGAGGATCGTCATCAATTGATTCTCTGCCATGTTTGAAAAGACCGTGCCACTTGTAAATCATTGTTTTACCAGGGCACTGATCCCCATAAACAGTTTCCATCTCATTCATAATGGTTTGAGGAGATTTTTCCTTGCTTGGTAAGGAATTTGATGACAGCACGAAACTCGATTTGCTCCATATTTGCAGTTTTCTTCCGGATTTACTTGTTTGTAGGGCGATATCTCATAAACTAATGAAGTTAAAAGGGTGAAGCTTGATATATATACCCCTAATGAGTATCTGATTAGTACCACATCAAGCAAGCGTAATCAGCGGGCTCCCGCCCCCTCCATTCCGCGGACTTTTGGACCTCCCCTCGTAAGGACATACTGTGCTCCCTTACCTACGTCACAGTTTCCCTTAGTGAACTTGCTTTATCAAATCGTTGCTCCAATCACACCGAATTAGGTCAAGGTGCGATAGCATTAAATTTCTTCACTAAGCAAATTTAGTAATTCGATCTATTCTCTTTAGAAAGTCATCGCAAGTTGATGAACTTGGCTCGTTGGCTAATACGCGAATGAATTATTTCTCGTTTGTTATAAATATTAATACAAAGATCGAAAACTCAGAAAAAATTCCTTCGATCCGGCCGGATTCGAACCGACATCTTCTAGCATACTATGTCAGACGCTATACCAACTAAGCTACGGAACTAACCAGCGGACCTCACGAATTTTTCTATGTGCTTGTTGTCGTGTCTTTGTATTTGGTTTTTTCAACGACTTTTTAGTCGTTGCGCCATCTATGACAAATCTATGAAAGTTTTATCACCCAGTTAGATACCTTTGCAGCATCCAGCCCTGGCGAGAGACGTCGCTATTCACTGAATTTTAAATTTTTATTGAATTGATATTCAATGTTTTTGTGAAATCACTCCACTAATTTGTTATAAATATTAATACAAAGATCGAACACTCAGAAAAAAATTCCTTCGATCCGGCCGAATTCGAACCAACGTCTTCTAGCATACCGTGGCAGACGCTATACCAACTAAGCCATGGAACGAAATTTCTCGTTTGTTGTTATATGACCGTATTATATACTGTACAGACTAGATATAGACTAGGTCGGAGTAGGGTAGTCATAGTTTACTTTTAGTCGGGCGTCTCACGCGATGCTAGGAAGCAACTACTGATAAACCTCTGCGGAAGTCCGTATTAGGTAGCTTGACGCTTGCACTATGTGAATAAAACCATTGTTGCTACTTACCGATGCCTAAATGTCACCTGTTATCATATATGGTATATATAATCATATATACATAATAACAGTAACCTCTGAGGTGAAGCTAATTATATAATAAATTGTATTGCTGTCGTCGAGTCTGGTGAATCCTGGTCAACTTCTGAATGAACTTTGTGTACGACAAAAGTTGTTCCTTGCTATTGTAGTGCAATAAAATTGAGATCAACGATTGTGTTGCCACTAGTTCAATATTGCTGTTGGTAACGTCGTGTATGTTATTAGTGTTACTGTTTTCTTTATATGGTTTGTACGAAATTATGGTCTTCACACTCAAGCTGGTATTGATTTCTATAGGTCCTAGGAAATGGGTTATCGTGAATCTTGTTTTAATTTGTCATAGCAAATGAACATTACTAAAAATTAATTTCATAGAAATAAAATAAAAATCATAGAACGATTTGAAACCTATATACCGTGGGCGCTCGTTTTAATATTGATAGTGGACGGGTTCATTTATATCTATGATATACCAAAGTAATATTTGTTTCGCGCTCCAAAGCTCAAAGAGGGGTATTATGCCGTACCTACGTCGCATTACGTATTCGAATTTGATGCGACAGTGACACCGTCAGTATCTCGGGCCGAGACAGAGATGCATAATTTATTTTTCACACGTTCCCGTAAATATATTCGTATAACCCACCCCGCTTTAGGAAGTAATTACCTATTCTACATAAATTTTATACGTTACAGTTTTGAGGAAAATAATAACAAAATAAGTTCGATCAGACTTACGTGATACCTGAAAACATACAATCACATATAAACTGAATATATTTTAGCGCGAAATGACATCTAAACATTAATACCTACCCACTTACCATTATACATATCTATTTGACGTACAAAGCTGCTCGATCAGATGACACTCGTAATGTGTTTATGTCATCTCGCAGCCACTGGTGGCCGGTCGCACATCTATTCAATGTGACGAGTGGCAGCTCTATTATACTGCAGAATGGGCGCAATCTCTAGAGATGTCCATCACTTGGCCGCCGTGTTCAAAATTTTCCTCTCCGGACATCCTATCACGACGTCACTTACCTATCGTAGGTACATACATATACATAACATCTTGTATTTTATTTCTAATACGTAATACTTACTATATTTAATTGAAGGATGTTATCATGTTTTATTACGCTTCATTATTTTAAGTTACATGGACGGCACAGCTTTATTAAATTCGTTAAAAAGTTCCGATGTTCTACTTCGTACTACTACTATAAAAACGCCTGATAAATTTTTAATACCAAAGTTTCTTTACTACCAATAAATGTACTTAGTCGATCTCCGAGCATTGCAGTGGGCTTTTTATTTTTCTTAGGCAAAAATAGAACTGTTGTAAAGGTGTAAAGGTACTCCCTTTATATAACACTAGCTAGTTTAAGTGGATCGCCTTTGGTCTATTTTCTTTGGAGGACGGCTGTATCTAAATCGAATATGATTCGTAGCTTGCTTTGATACTAGTAGTTAGTTCCGTCTGGATTATTTACTGAAAATGCTGATTTATGCTTAGTGTACAGACGGCAGCACATCAAGGTACAATTGATGGATCTTGTTCCGTTGCACTGAAAGCGATATTCGAATAAATGTGTGTGTACATAGATTGATGTGCTGTTGACGTACCTATTAATAACCTGTTCTTACCTCTGATTTTTTTTTATATATTTGAAGCATTCCACTGATAATATGGAAAATTCTCATACGTACTAGTTACGTATATCGTCGGGGTTTTGTAGAAAGGGCGAATAATTTTTCATGGGAGCATGGTTTAGGTTTTAACGACTGTTTTAAAATATTTACGTCCTGTTTTGAAATTCAATTTTGGTTTTAATTAAGTTTAAGTTTATAATAATAAAATATTACAAATAATAATATTACAAATATTTTAAAACAGCGTGAAAAACTAACACATCCTCCCTGAAAAGTTTTCTAAATGGCGCTTTCGCCCTTTCTACAAAACACCGATGATATAAACTAGTCATGTTCAATATTATGTTCCATTTTCATTCATCCGCAGCTTTGTCATACTTTGTTTTTCTTTCACGGATTAGTTTTCAATCAATATAAAGCTATTTCTTCCGAGTACGTACTTGCAAACTCGGTTCGATCTCGCCTTTTATTTTGTGTTAAGTCCGACTTTTCGTGTTTACTATTTTCCGTTTTGCTTTGCTTTACCTTATCATTTACGTGGCTTTGGTTGTCTCTGTTATGTTGCAGCGTACGTTAGTTGTGGTGATTGGCGGTGCAGTGGTGTGATGTTGTTGTTGGGACGCTGGTAGTGCCCCCGTTCTGGGATGTCTTCACCGGCGCGCGCGCCGCCGCCGCCTCCACCTTCCGTGCCGGCCGGTGCGGGTATGCTGCCTCCGGGCCCCGGGCCTTCGCGTCAACGCTCACTCAAAGATCGTCTTAGAGAAGGAATCACCGGCCCCTTCCATTGGCAGTAAGTAATTTTACTTACACGTTAAATACAGACGACAACCCGAGGTGCAGCCATGTTCTGTATTTAATTTGCATGATAATCGTTTAGCGAAGATTGCATGATTTTTATTATTTTAGATATTATTGTCACAGATATATAAATTGTAGCTATAATGTGGTCAAATAAATCTAGTAAAATATCATAATCTGGTGCTGAAATCGTATTTTTCCAAAACAATCGTCCACTCTTTACGTCTCTTAGTTTAAAATTGATGTTTATTGCGCGTGTGTCGTACTCGACGTAAGTACCTCATTTTGCAAAGAATTTCTCTTTAGACGTACATTATATTCTCAAAATGGGCCACCGAGTTTGATGTTGCTCCACTATTATAGCGGGTTATTTGAAACATTAGCGAGTCCTAAACCGTTTTAATGTCGTGTTATGTGATTATTGGTTTATTTCTATATTAACACACGTCGCAGCTGCAGTATTACTGAAGTATAGACTTCGAGAGGAAAGTTTGATTCATTTGTCATTTGTCAATTGTAGATTTATGGCACACGGTATTTTAGAAGGACGGCGACTATGATTAAACTGTGCCGTATATTTTTAGCTTGATAAGATTTTGCATTTTATTGACGCTTGTGCATTTGCGTGTGCATGAGCGCTGTTTTTTACGCGGTTTCAGATCGACCCCATTGTAACATTTATTGGTTTTCATTGTTAAAATCTCTTCAAATTTGCATTTTATATACAAACGCGTACATAGTTTGAAACATAGAAAGCGGCGATTTAATTTGTATTAATGGAAATAAATAACTGGCAGAATGCGTATCTGAGTCGCACCTCAGCTCACGGACACTACTTATAAGCCGGCAGAGATATAATACAACACTAAGCGATATTAATTATCATTTTAACCTCGGCTTCAGTAAAGTTCATTTTCGTTTCTCGCTCGCTCTGCATATATATATAAGATATAATTTCTACCCCTTTCTGGGTTATTATTACGATCTTAAGAACAAAATGTAATTGTTAATTTTAGAACTCGAGTCATAGCGAAATGTTTTGGTTACCATGCTTGTTAATTTAGTAACATCAGGGTGTTTATTATTATTATGCGAATTTACGACGACACATTGTTTCTGCGCATTTGAATGTAGGATTCGTAACGAGCAGCAATAACTAGATTTTCTCATCCAACGCTACGTCGCCACCTCGCGCTCCTCCGCCGGGGCGGAGCAGTACTCGCACCAACAAATTGAATTTGTCGCTAAACCACCGCCGGCACTGACGCCCAATTCCGTCATCCCTTCGTTTTGATTTATTCAGTCCGCGCTATGTTTATTTTGTACTGACAGGACTTCTGCTTCCCACTGGGATCTTCCAAATCGATGGGTGTCTATTCTCTTGGCTTGCCCGATTGATCTCGGAAGAGTGACATGCATGATCAATTCTCAACATAGTTGCTGATTACAATGAAAGTGCTATCATTTTCCTGGAAGAATACTATAATCTTAAGGACAAAATAAAACAATATTATTTTATGTGTTAAGGGCTTTATTTAAAATCCCAGAGACTGGCATGGACAAAGAATCAATCAAATTAATTTCGTCGCGGTCCCGTCATTTCCTGTTACAGCTTTTTAATTAAAACTCCGTACGAAGACGGATCCGGTTTTATTGGTATTTAAAAAAAAATTGTTAATGAATATTTGAAATAAAAAGACAAAGGGAACTAATCGTAAATTCATGTATTATCTACAACGCAATTCCGTTTATTGAAATCAATACTCCTTTTTGAATTGAACCCTTCTGTCTGTCTTCGTTCTATGCCTTAATTTTAAAAATTATAGACATAAACATAGCACATAACATTCTGACGCTGGAAGCACATGACAAAGTTGGAAGTAGACAGTTGATATGTTTGTTTCTCAAGTAAGAACGGCCTCATAAAACTTTTCCGTCATCGAGGCATCGTTTGTCATACGATATTGGTTATTATTTTCTTTCGGTTTACGAGAGGAGGAGCGTTGGGTAGTAAAGTTTTATTGCTCTTTAACTGGATCCGCGTTAAAGCTCCATTTCGGGTGTGACACGTCGTCGTTGTCACCGCCTGTCGGCTGTCGATTGTGTTGGGTAAGTCATGACCCAACAATCGACAGCCGAGTCACGCGTGAACCCATTATTAAATACTTTCTATAAGGAAGGAATTTTGACGCGTCAACAGCTGAAAGGATTGGCATGGAAATTGCTGTTGCCAACTGGGCGTTATGTGACACATCGTATCTCAGAACTGATTCAGTGCTGCCATTGATGCGTTCCAACGTTTGCTACCACGTGCTCGAATGTCTGCCAACACTATGTTGCTTTTATAACAAACTGTGTTTTGTTTGTTTTGGTTTTAGATAGTACGAGTGGCCTCTATCTACAATCTTACAACTCGATTAAACCTATAGAACATTTTGATTAGGTACCTACATACATGCCTTTAAATTTCTTTCATTTAAAAAAGTTTTAGAACGTCAAGATGTTTTACTACCATGATATTCAATTATTTTTTATGAAATTACTCCACTAGTTTGTTATAATTATTAATACAGAGATCGAATACTATAAAACTCCTTCGATCCGGCTGGGTTCGAGCCAGTACCTTACCTTCATACCGTGACTGACGCTCTCCCAACTGATTCATCTTTCATTTACTTGCTTATTTCAAAGATTCTTATTTCCAAACTAACGTGTAGTTTGGAATAAAGTTAATAAATCCGTTAAAAATAAGAAATTGTTGGTATGTGCGGATAAACAACTTAAGCACTGCGATATTTCGCAGGCAATTTTAATAGCTAAAGACATATTATACACATAGAAACAGTTGGACACTGCGGCGGGCTACAACCGTAGAGTACCCATTTTGTAGAGAATGATAATGCTCTGGCCACACAAACTGAAACTCGCGTCGGCCGCGTGTCGGCCTCGCGTTTCAGTGTGGCAGGGTTTATATAAACTCGTACATTACAAAAATTCCCGCGCCCGGAATGCTTCCACGGCCGCTTCTGTGTGGCCTGAGCATAAATGCATGGAGTAGCGTCGGATGCGGGCGGACCCCGTTCTCGTCCAAATCCAATTTACTGTAGACTACTGCAGTTATGTCGTTCCTACAGTTTACTGACTAGAAGATACGAGGAACACGAGCACAAGCCACTAAAGGCTAAATTGAAACATAGTCTTGTTGTTCCACTGCCTGATTTTGTAATGGCTATATTGAAATTGTTTTCCACACTTGTTGATCAAGTTGTTTTCGCTCTTTTCTGGTTAAAATTATTTATTATTCAATAATCTACTTGGTTTTTTATAGTATTTTCAACAGGAGTGTTCCAGGCCGCTCAACGTGCTTCTTAGACATTATCCTAGTTTGATGTTCGTTCAAGTATACAGTAGATATACCGGGTTATTTTTAAAACACTAAATTTTTCGCTGGACTATATTATTGATGTCATAAACAACACCTTTTTTCCATGACTTTTTACAAAACATAATAAATATACCAAAAATGAACTTTCAAGTTTTTGTTGTACTATCTGAGACATTAAATCTTAAATCTTTTAAATTTCGTAGAATAAGTTCCAACGTGCAAAGATATTGTAATACAGTATTACTAACATTGTGGTGCAAGCGTCCTCCGCGACTGCGTCCTCGTACTACTGCACAGAGTTATTACCGTCTAGAACGATCTATTTAAATCTATTTTGTGTGAAAGTAAAATCTGATGAATTATTAAAAGTCATGGAATAAAAGTTGTTGTTTATGATGTTAGTAGTACAGTCCTGAGAGGTTGTTAGTATTTTAAAAATATCAAAAAATCATGTGTAGATATTGATACATATTTAAATCGATTAACTAATTTTACTTAAATAGATTAATTTCTATTTAGTCGGATGTTTTTTTGCCTGTTTAAATTATTTTTTTAAACTAATATTTCGGTCTAACGGGCAAAACTTGTTGATTTATCCATGTTGCAACAAAGCTACGACTTGGGCCGCCTCAGCTTCAATAGTACGGTCAAGAGCACATCAAGCTAGACACTTTGTACTTTGTATCGTCCTTGTCGTAAGCGGCATAGAGTTGGATTTAAGTCTTAAGTGTAAAACTTGACGTGCCCTTGACGCTGTACCCATAATTTCCAGACAAAATTAGTCTAAACTACAGCGATAGTCAATAGACTTATCTAATGACAAGTGCACAATTTAAAACTTCGTCTCGCAATGGGAACAGGGTTAAACTGAATGCTGACGTAAACAATCAAATCGGCACCGAGTAGTATTAGCCAGTAGTCAAGTGCGTTAGGAATTGTGGTACAGCGTCAAGAGCACGTCAAGCTTGACACTTAAGACTTAAATCCAACTCTATGCCGCCTACTATAAGAACGGTCCAAAGTACAAAGTGTCAAGCTTGACGTGCTCTTGACTGTACTTAAATGTCAAATATATTATCGAATATAAACAAAGTGCAGTTCGAAAATACCTTTACTTAAGGTTGAATTTATAAAAATATATAGTGCAAAACAGGATGAGCCGATTTTTGTGATGATCAGTGTATTACAAACGTTTATAAGGCAGTACAACATTTTGATTGAAAACAGCTATAAAAGATTAGTGTGAAATAAGCAATTTCGAAATAATTTTCTAGCAACCTAAAAATACAGACGACGTATAAATTGACCATAGACCGAAATATTAGTTAAAAAATTATTTAAAGAGACAAAAAATGGCGACTAAATAGAAATTAACCGATTTAGATAAATATGTTAATTAACCGATTTAAATAAAATTAGTTATCGAGTTCTTAGGTTTTCGCGATTGTAACACATTGGAAATGAAACTATTTTTTCAGATCTGCGTTAATATTAGACGTAACTGGTTGATGACTTTACCATCTCAGCCACCCGTGACCAAGACCATGGCCCTGTAAAGGGCCCAAAACTTTGGATTGTTCGAAAAACAAATATACGCGATTTAGATCCGAAAACATAGTTTCATTTCCTATAAAATTACTTAATCGATTTAAATATGTGACAATATAACGTTTAAATCTAAAAATTCAATATTTTTCTTAGGGTCACAGTGATTTAAAATCTATGCAAAATGTTCTACTGCTTTGAAAAATTATTTTAAAGTTGTGCCCTTTAATTTTGAAATTAATTTAATTCATAAATAAATTCTATTCTTGAGGCCGTGTAATTTTGAAACTTGTGACATAACGGGACACTGGCAAACCACATGCTCAATATTAGTTTCTAAGAGTTTGCTTAAGTAATAATCAAATCAGGATCAAACTCTATTTTGTATGGAGCACGCTCGCAGTGCTAGAATTAGAAAATTAGATTTTTGGGTACCGGCCGCTAGGTATGATTTTTTCCATGTCACTCAGTCACGAAGGACCCATGATTGATTAATTCTATGAATATGCGAGAGTTAAATAGGTCAATTGAGGACAAAGGAGACCGGGGTGTCAATGTGTAACGTCTGTTAGTGAATAATTAAGATACATATGAATATGTAAAAAGTACGTACACGTGTTATCAAGGCGCCACTGTAGAGTATAGTTAGACACTCATTTAATGGCGAAGTTTACAAATATTTGCCTTGTATACTACCCTATCTTGACTATGTACATGGGGCTCTTATCGTCTCCCGGCAGGCGAGGCCTTCTTAACTAAATCTCGCTTGTTTACCGCGCCCCTTTATGAGCTAATTTAATTAAAAAGCTTATGCTCTTCTTGGTTTAAGTTAATAAATAAGCCTTATATTTAGTTTTCAGTAGTCTACATCCATACAGCTTACGCAGCGTTAAGCCGAAACCTTACAACGATTGTAATTTTGATGTCGATGCTTTGTGGTTACAGGAGCTTGTCGTAGTGTTTATAGTTACAGATTATAATATTTTTCGTAAAATCTCTATAGTTTTTAATAATACATATGTTGTATGTATGTTGTGTGTAAATATGGCTGGTATTATCATAAGAATTAATTCATATATTTATTAATTAATAGCATTTAATGATTGTATGTAAATATTTTTTTAAATTATACAACAAACAAAACATACAAATACATCTCCTTCGATTGTGCGTATCTTTGAATGACTTTTATATTCGCAACACGTAATGGGAGGGAATAAATAAATAGAAAAAACTATAGCTAGGTCAAAGCAATGGTACGTTCGAAGAGAAAACAGCAAAAAAAAAACAGTGTTATTGGATGCACAGCCTTTGATACCATTTCGTGAAATTATTTGCTGGAAAATGTGAACCACTGCTGAAATGCGAGAAATCGCAATTTAATATGCGGTATATTTGTTTTCTTGCATGCTGCGCTATAAATTCATATTCATATTGTGTGTTCTCTTTAAGTAACACTTATTTTGATTCTAAGCTACCCTTGTCATTGGTGCCTTTTTACGACAGACAATACTGGTAAATCGATCCCACCGAGTGCCTGTACCTAAGCCTTATCGAATCATGTGCAATTTAATATACTTTACTATCACTTGCTTTGTGGAAAACATGGTAATGAAACCTTTAAGTATGAAAAAATTTCAATTAACTTTTCAAAGACGTGTGTAGTTCCTAACCCCCACTGAACCCGGATATGGTCTTTTCTCAA
The DNA here is from genome assembly GCF_003589595.1 of Hyposmocoma kahamanoa. Lineage (NCBI taxonomy): Eukaryota > Metazoa > Arthropoda > Insecta > Lepidoptera > Cosmopterigidae > Hyposmocoma > Hyposmocoma kahamanoa. Next base: position 13,470,432 of record NW_020653945.1, read on the forward strand.
AAGAGACCGGTGTCTAGTTGCAGGACGTATATGGGTTGACAAGGACGATAAAGTCCTTTGTGAATGCCACTATTAGACATGTCCAGTGTTAAGTTTCAGATCGACCTAGTTCCAGCTAATTCATTCATGTTTTTGCCACTAGAGCTTGCAATGCCGTCCCGTTGTGCATGCCGCGTCCTTGGCCGATATAAAATGTTTAGGCAACACCGAGAACGAAGAGGCCCACCCTCAGGGAGACAACCCAACCTCCCCCATTGTTCCTTTGTACTTAGTATCTGTTATATATGTTCATGGTGTAACCATGCTACCTCGGGCAGGACCCTTACATAACGTGTGTACTGAGTTTGTATATTTTACCGTCTCTGACCACTTCACTGGGTACCCACGAGTAGCTACTTCTTGGGGCCATGTGCGTTTTATGATTCGCACTCCATTACAGAAAATGGAGCTTGTGCTCTCTAAAAGTGGAAATATAACTTTACTTTGGTTGCGTTTGACGTCACGAGTATTTAATGCGGTGATTTAGCGCTCTGATGCCTGAAGTTGAAGGATATTAATCACATGCTTATTACTCTCAACCTTTCAAAGTGAAAATTTGCAATAACACCTGTTTCTGAAACAGTGTAAGCTTGTGCTGGCAAGACATTGTAATCAAATGGATAATTGTAACAGAGGAGTGATCAATTACTAAACATTCTACTATTACAGCGTGTAATGCGTTTAGGGTCTATATATCATCGAAGTGACAATACACGTGTAACATCGATTACCACCCCCGGTCGGATATGTGCCATACGGTCTTGTGGCCAGAAGTCCAAAAAATATCGAATATGGGCTTCAAACGTTGATGATTTATTTGACTTAGCATCATTAGTGGAACGTGTATTTCAAATAGAGATTTATACATACATTCGTGGAAGCTTCCATTATGCGAATGAATGGCGGCAAGGGCGAATTAACTTAAAGGATGTCATAGATCAGTTTGTCATTTACGACTGTGCACCTACTTGAGTATTGCATAAGACAATACTGTATGTAGAATGGCAATGGTGAAACTCAATAGTGTTCAGACTCACTACATCGTCCAAGAAAACAGCCTCATAACGCTGTCAGAACATCTTACAATTTTTACGGCATCACAGGCGTCAATGTATGATCTAATGAAAATTTAACAATAGGTCTGAATACAATATGTTTGCGTGAAAAGAGATCCAGTGCGATCGTGTCTGAGATACACGAGGTCTTGTCATGGTGGCATCACGAGTCGGTCTTATAAGCGTTGCGGCGTTTTGTCACCGAGTTAGCGGCATCGAATCGATTTCACGCCTACACTCGTACAGGTGTATCTGTTTACCCTACTCCTATTTACATATCAATATATAATAACGCATGCTCAACCTTATCCCTCTACATTCTGTTATCTGTTTATTACGGATTTTACGTGGAAACTCTTCTGTTACAATTTTACTGCGAGGAAAATGTTTTGCTCATGTATGTTTACAGAATCCAAGTCTTATTATATCTTATGAAGCTGATTTACGATCAATCAAAGTCTTTTTAACACGCCTATCAGTTTCTTCATTTCATATGCCTTTTTTTTAGAAATTATGATATGTATGTATGTCGCACATGAGAAATGTACGCAGAAGTCTATCTGATACATATCTTTGGTTGTATAATCTATCTTATCCCAACGTCATTTATACATCTTGAATGTTATCACTTGTCTTTCAAACAAATTTTCATTTATATATGCTTTGCGAAATAAACAACTACCTCAGGAATTGCAGATGACTAAACTGATTTATCTATTCGAGACCTTGATATCATCCCATATCTTTATTTTGATGGTAAATTTTATTCTCAGAATTTGTCATGTACAGATAAATTTTCATACACTTGACATTATCTAAGTACACAATCTAATGTTCAAATGACCCGCATTTGGTTTCGAGATGAATTTTTTTGTAACTAATAGTGTTGTTTAAATGGTTGATTTCGCTTTGCCTTTAAGATCTACGGTTGTGTCGTCGTGGCTTGTTTATGTAATTACCTCTTTAAAGCGCCAGAAAGTGCAACTATGTCTATATTTGCATGTGTAATATAGATAATTCGCTTCGAGGATTTGTATACAAACAGCTTTAAATATCGGACACTGTTTTCTAACATCTGACGGAAATGCTGCGCAATTAGTAATAGTTGATAAGAGTCGAGCCCTCTTGCCGTTTGTTCGCCGCGTCACCTGCCCCCTTACTTGAAAAGATTAGATAAGCTATACTGAAATGCTGAACTACGTATGACTGACAGTATAAATATTCTCTTTAAAAACAATATTAATATGTACAAATATTGTGAAATGTTAATGTTATGTATAATTTTTTTTAAACTCTTATCAGAATTTTTATAAAGTTTTTATTTTTGTCTTCAAATTGAGCTCGAGCATTACAAGTCGTTCTTGAACATTCCATTCAATTGATGCAGAGTATTGCGATTGAATGATTGTTCGCGGCGCCATTCGGACACCTCTTAAGATGACGTTACGCAGGCGCATCCGTCTTGTGATGCATCACGTTGTTATCCATTTGTACTACTACCCACCAGGCAATGCCAGTTTTGGCTTACAAACGTAAATTGGCCTCTATTCATAATCATGCTTAGTTCTAACTTGTAGTAACTTGGAGAAAATGGCAAATATTTTATGTTGCAATTACGATCCGTAAAGTGCTTGACCCGGCAGTAACATCGTTTCTTTGATACCTCAAACAAAGCATGATCAAAAATAAGCATTTAATTAGACAGAAAGCACATTGCCAACTACCTTATGTTTTTCTTATTCACTAGAGGTATTGAAAAGAACAGGGTTTGATACATGATGCGAGAAAGGCGAATGAGAAATTTGTGACTGGTGGTGGTTATAGAATATACTGTATTTTAATATACTTTTAACCAAAATATTTCTCAATGCCAACGCAATTACATTGGATTTTCTTATCTTAATGCGTTTATTGTAGCTTCTATCTGATAAAAGGATGTTTTTTCATCGTTAATCAATTTCAGCAGTCGATTTCGATGCTTCGTTGATATTATTTCATTTTGAGGTTATTAAATACCCATCGAATGTGTAACACTTGGACCTGTATCAACTAATATCTGACTATGGTTTTCACTTTTCTATTCGGGTACGTACTTAACTTGTTTTTATTGTAATAATTTGATTTCATACAAGCTGAATAGTTTCACACTAGTTATACATTGTGCGCTCAAATCTAGAAAATACCATTATAGTCCAGTAACCAGTCTAGGATAATATGGTTTTTATGACTTGTTCGTCATTATTGAACACAAAAGACTAAAACAAAAATAAAAACATGATTAACTGCCGTGCCAGTTGTTAATTTGCATGTGGTAAGGTTTTTGTTATAGTTCGTTTGTTCGTATTGAAAACGTTAATTTATCGTACTAATTAAAAATTTCCTTTGTTGAAAACACGAGATTGGCCGAGAGCGAACAGTTTTGTTTCGGAAATAAGTTATTCAAATTTAGTTTTAATTGTAGCACCTTAGCTTCCATAATATGTCTGATTTCCGTTCTGTGTATTTATACACCGTGTGATGTAATTAATATTTTTTTTCAAAAGCTCAAAATTTACGAAGCTGATTTATTTTTCGCAATTCTAGAGACCTATCTTCAGTAAAAGTTGTGCGCGTTAATAAGGCAATCACCTCCTTGGAGAGCGTTAACGCAATTCAGTTAACACCCTGTGTATTATGTTTTTAAGTACCTAATTTATTCAACGGAGATTCACAACTATTGCAGGTAGATCGTAAATTCAAGAAACGCTATTTCTCCAAGGTTTTCGAGTATTAAAATGCAAATTGACAAGGACGCCGACGACGACATTTGGAGTGCCAAGATCGAGTGAGTAACTCGGTCCATGCGATTTTACCGTTTTCCTTATTGTATTCTATCACTCGCTTAGTGATGCCATGTAGAGTTTCACCTTTCATCGATCGTATAGTAGAGATGCCCTTAACTTTCGCGTCGTATTCCATGGCAAATATATGGAATGTTCTTGACGTCCTGTGTCTATGGTTGCCAGTCAAAGTCAGGCGAAGCGAAAGCGGGCGACTGACAACCTTTCTATAACCCTGTAAGCAGTGATAATGACACTGTAGTGTACGTTAGTGATTCCACTTTAGAGTTACAGCAACACATTTCTCGGTAGCAGTGTTTGCCAGTACTGTAGTGACAGTGTAAAGTGCGTTGATTTAAACGTGTCAAGATAAGGGCCAGTGTTTGTACAGACCACGCCGCCATTATTGTTCGGTTAGACACGGCCAGCTTTTATTTAACCTCGTTACGAAAAAACACCCCGGTTTACGTTTTCAATATAATAAAAACAAATTGTAGTCACGTCAACACTTGTATTATGTTCTGTTATTAGAGCATGTTGCTGAAAATAGTGTTGTATCCTATCACTTTTTAATGCAATGGAACAAAAGATTCGGGAGATTTGTGCTTCAGACATTATTAGTGAATTTTCTCTGTTACACCTTGGCTCTATGCCATCCATAAGTCAATTCGATATAGCTATTTGAATTGGTTTCTAGTCGTGACTTAGACAAAAGACGTTTCTTTAGTCACGTATACAAAATTGTGTACAATGACGTGTTAATAACTAGGATAATAAATACCGAGCCATGGTTAAGGCAAAGTGTTGCCCCGATTTGGGTTTCTTATCCATATCAGCACACACTATCTGACAAAGTTGTCAGTTTAGGTGATCATCACTCACTTTTTAACTGTTTACCTCATTCCATTCTGATAACCCCCTGTCTTATGAGCCATCAGTTTATTCAGGTCGATGTCGTTGTTTTAAGCAGGTGGTTCATCTTTGTCTGGTGGAGAATGAAACCAAAGTTTATTCAATTTTCAGCTATGTAGCTCTGTCGGCGCCACCCACGCCGCAGCCGACGCCACCGGCGTGGTTTCAGCGCTTCTCTGTTTTAGCGTACGTTAATACTATGAATATTCATATTATCATCAAGCTTGTAATCAACTAGGTAAGCGACAAATGTTGTTCACCAAAACGAATAAAAGACGCCAGTTATATTGTCGCTGTCCCCATAAATCTTCGTCTATCCGTGCAGTATTTTTACATCAGAATTTGATTTACCATGCATACTAATGTACGCGAATCCCGGTGCGTTTTTCGGTAGGAAATATAACAGAATATTTGTGGTTTAGACGTTTTGACACATTGATGGATTTTCCTCGCTAAGGAGAATTTTTATTATAGCACGGGCATTGCTTTTATACCGGAGATTGAAAATTTATTTCAATTACTACGAAAGGTTGTAAGGTGGAAATGGGATGAAATTATGAGGAAATTTCTAGAAGTATTGTGTTTAAATAGAAATAGGTTCATATAGAGATGTTAGCATGCTGTGTGCAGATGTCCAGCAGCCGTACTTTGTTTATCAAACACGATCCGTTCGTCCTATATGATACATTTGCGTGGCGACTGCGCACTCTTCACTCGGGTGTTGAACATTCTCACTAGTGTCTATCAGTACGAAGCATTATCTAGAATTAATGTGCGCTACGTTCATAATGTTGTGAATTGCAGTCATAACATTGAGATTGAAAAGGAACTGATTTACATCGAGGTATATACAGTATTTTACAATATATCTGCAATCTCTTACACGAGATACGTGTAGTAGAAGTACTTATATAGGTATGTTTGATGCGCCGTCTTTGAACTTATCAAACACATTTAGCAATGTATACATACGCCTATTAATCGCTTACTACTTGTTTAAACTGGCCTTCTCTGTCAGGCACGTCTGAATCTTGAGGAGATTATTAAAAGTGAGAATTTTTGAAAATGCAAAACTGTATTTTTCCTTCGTAAACCAATGAAAGTTTCCCGAGTTTTAATTAAAATATTCCATTCTCCAAAAGCTGGGCGTTCATTCCTTTAGGGCCTAAAAGTGATGGACCTTTTTGGGTCTTAGCCAATACCACACCCCGGACACTCTATACAACGGTCGAAAATTATTTACTTACTACTACATACAGCAAAGCGCTATCTGCAAACGCGTAAATGTGTGCGTGAAGTGGCAGGGTTACCCATCATTTGTTCATACTATTTATTACGTTACGTAGTCAGAGCGGTAATCTGTTATCTACAATTCTATTATAGAATCCTAATAATTACACATGTTCATTACGTATTTATATAGATATAATATTATATTTTTCATTTATTAACTAACTGGAATAATATTGAAGATTTATTTTATAAATATATTAAAAGCACTTAAAATGTTATATTTTGGACAGGTACTTTTAAAGAAGGTAACTAAAGTATTTGAAATTGCGTGTACAAGTTTATCATTACCTAGTTAATAATTAGGTATATTCACTATGTAATATTTTATCGGCAATACAAATTGAAAATTCGAGAACCCTTCTCTGGCTCACGAAGTTAAGGTGTCTTATTATATTGATATAATAAATCTGTATTATATATTACTCTGCACTAAACAAAACAATAACTGAAATAGTCTCAGACATAAGTTTTTTTACTTACTTCGTTTCATCTTTCAAAAAACGAAAAAAACCTCTCTTTTATCCCGTTTAGATGATTATAAAATACACAGAACAATTCACGGCCTTTATATATACTAATGTAAAATCATGTAATATATTAACGTACAAATTTCGTAATGAGAAAATGAAAACTATATTCAAATATCAAAGCCGTCTTAGAGCGAAAACGGCTCGCCGACAGCCTTGTTCTCGTTCAGTCAATGTGACCGTTAATGTGCGGGGCGTGGTGCGGTATCTAAAGCTAGGGAGGGGCGGAGAGTGTCCGTTCTCTTTACTTATTTGTTCTCTGCCAGTACCATCCCGAGTTTTATGAGGTAACGCTGGCGACGGAATCGTATAATAATTAGTGAATTTACCGTTCTTTATTATTTACATTTGTTTCAACTAATTCCATTTGTCATCAGTATCGTCATTGGTGACGTTTCTCTCATTCTATTTTAAGATATACAACTAGCTGTACCGTTGCAATGTTGCGTTGCAATGTAACTGAAAACACAGTATAAATAAAATGTATGGTAACTCCATACAAACGTAGTAGCGCGGCTTGTACAGCGCACGCTCACCGCGCGTCATTAACAGACGCACACATAACGCACCCTTATTCAAACAAAGAAATAACTAAAAATTCGGGTTTTTTGAGATTTTATCATAAACTGTAATAACTAAACAAGGAGAATAGTCTCACTCTAACAGCCATTGCAATACGACCAAAATGAGCGAGATACAACATGGTCCGTCTCTTTCTGACTAACGCGCTCGGACAAGTTGATACTGGTAAAGTGAGACAATCAGTGATGCGCAAGCTTTCTTTGCAATCGGATCGCGGTCGATAGCAATTATAGTGAAGTAAAACCAAATAGTTCGCTGTATTACTTACAGGTAACTATCATATTTTGTATTGTTTAATCTAAAAATGCATTCATTCAGACTTATTTCCCTTTTTTAGAAAAAAATATGTAATTTTTAACTAACATTTTAGAGTTAATTCAGTCTAACGCAAAACATTTTGTGATTTTTTCATTCATATTCCAATATAGTGCATTGTTCCTTTAAAAGTTCTATGTCGTACGAAACTTGAGTAAGACTTGTTTCACTTTTTTACTGTAATTTCATAATAAATGTTATCGGTCTTGGAGTTGATTCTATATGTTATTAATTTCTTGCAAATTTATTTTTCATTTATTTTAATTATCTCACTATTTTACTAAAATCATTCTCAAGTTACTGTACATTATTAAAAACTAAAAAAGAAAATTATACTTAGTAATGGCAATTTTGATCCCCTTTAGTATGGCGACATCATCTAGAGCGCGGCAAATATTAGATTTAGTTGTGCAAAACACAATATTACCCGATGGCAGTTCAAAAATGAATGAGAATCGGTGCGACAATAGCAAATTTGATTGTAAAGTAAGTCATTATTAATTTTGTGCATTGATATTTTGTATTGATTATTTCATATTATTCGTGTACCTAATTACTCTCACAATGGGGTTCAATTAGTAATTTGTTTTAGGAATCGATCGCAGTTGAGAGGAACACGTTACTATCACCTGATGGCATTTCAGAGAGGGATGAAAATGTTAACCCTAACAGCGAAATTAACTGCGAAGTAAGTCTTTTATATTATAATTAAGAAAGACTTTTTGGACATAATTTCATTTGATTTTATGTGCCATAATAACTTTTTATGTTTATTACAGAAGCAGATGACGAACAAACAGAGTTTTAATAATATAAATAGCCTGGTAGCTTATAGTGACGAAAGTGACATTAGTATGACGTGCTCCGAGAACGACGATACTACAATAAACCTTAATATTATAAAAACTAATGACAACGTTGAGGTAGTGCCTCTATCTTGTAAGACCTCATCCTCATCCAGCTCATCATCCAACTCAAATTCATCTAGCTCATCATCAAATTCGGACTCGGAGTATGAAATTAATTCGACTACTGCAATACCTAGCAACAAAGTTTATGGCAATGTCAATGTCACTGATGATGAAATTACTGAAAATACCCTTCGAGATGGGCAGACCGATAAATGTTTGCAGGTATTGTAAAAATTGATATTTTCTATAATTAATTTTTTACTTATAAGTAAAATTGGTAAAGATTTACGTTTGTTTTTCATTTTAGGTATATCGCCCTTGTAGAAAGCAAGGAACTCAAGACAATAAAATTATAATATCTCCTTTGTATACAGACGAAAGTGATGTTGACCTAAGTGACACTGATCCAACTTTCGTTTACACTGGGTCTACAAGAAAAAAGAACTATTTATTTAATTCGTCTAATAGCTCATCTGGATCCAGCTATGCTGAAACTTCTCCTCCTAAAATGGGGCGCAAACGGATTAAAAATCCTACAAAATGGAAACAGAATGTAACCAAACGTTTGCGTAATAAAGGTAAAACTTATGTGTCACACTCGCAAAAGAAAATAGCAGCCCGGTGCCTCAAAGAACCTTGCAATGATAAATGTAGACTTAAATGCGTTGAAAAAATTAATTTAGATGAAAGATACAACTTGTTTCGTAATTTCTGGGATTTAGGAGACTTAATGAAGCAAAGAGCATACATACATTCGTGTATGATTGACATTGAACCTAAATATAAATATACAAACGCTGCACAACCTAGAAGTAATAATAAAGCATATTATTTTGTCGTAAAAGATGTTAATATTAGAGTTTGTAAAACATTTTTTAAGTCAACTTTAGATATAACTGACCGCATGATATTCACAATTCAGCAAAAAGTCAAAGAAAATGGCATAATGTTAGATGATTTCAGAGGTAAACATCAAAACCATAGAAAAACAGATCCTGCATTACGAACTGCCATCAAAAACCACATTAATTCTATACCCAGGGTAGAATCCCACTATTTAAGGGCTTCCACTTCAAGACAATACATAGACGGTAGCAAAACTATTAAAGATTTATATCGTGATTTTGAATTACAACAACAGCAGAACAATAAACAAGCCGGAACATACATGACATACTATAAAATATTTATAACAGAATTTAATCTTGGTTTCTTTGCACCAAAAAAAGATCAGTGCGATTTATGTACCTCTTACTTTAATTCAAACGCTGAAGGAAAAGCCCATTTGGAAGAAAATTATAAAACACATATCGAAGAGAAGAGTTGTTGCAGAGTTGAGAAGCTTAACGATCGGAAAAAAATTGACAAAAATTTCAGAGTTGCTGTGTATGACTTAGAGGCTGTGCTGCAATGTCCAAAGGGCGACACTTCAGCATTTTATTATAAATCGAAGTTAAATTGTTATAATTTAACTGTTACAGAATTAGCAAATAAAGATACAAAGTTGGGCTACGAAAACGTGCATTGCTATTTTTGGTCAGAATGTGACGCAAAACGCGGTGCTAATGAAATCGGCTCTTGTGTATGGGAGTATTTGAAAGCTTTAAGTGAGCAGGATGATGATGAAAAAGAAATAATTTTTTACTCAGACAACTGTGCAGGTCAGAATAAGAATAAATTTATAACTTGTTTATATTTGTTTGCCGTCCAAAATTTAAATATTAAGAGTATTACGCATAAGTTTTTAATCAGGGGCCATACCCAAAATGAGGCAGACGGAGTGCATAGTCTGATTGAGAAGGAAGTTAAAAAAAACTTAAAATCAGGGCCGATATTCACGCCGGATCAATATATCGCATTAATTAAAAATTCTAAGAAATCCAAACCTGCTGTGAATGTACACGAGTTAAATTATGAGGCATTTTATGACCTGAAAGCTTTACAAGAAGACTGGGGATATAATTTTTCTATTAATACGGATGGACAAAATGTAAACTGGAATAACATAAAAATTTTAAAAATGGAAAAAGTTAATTCCACCGTTTTTTTTTACAAAACATCATATAAGGACGAAAGTTACAAAGAAGTAGATACGCGAAATAAGAGAAAGAAAATGAAAGATATATCAGAAGTGACACTTAAACCAGCTTATACAGCAAAACAAGAATTAAGTGACAATAAAAAGAAAGATTTAAGAGAGCTTCTCTCGAAATCGTTGATTCCCTCTTATTACGCTGGTTTTTATAATTCTATAATTTGAAAATTTGTTTTTTTGTGAACATTTTTTTATTATTTTAGTAAAGAAAGAACACAACGATGTCGTTGGTGTTTGAGAATTATTTTGTGCCATAATTAATAATAAGAACGTGTTTACACTATTGTTACGTTTATGTAAGATTGTGATAAACACAAGGAAAGTGTTTTTTTTTTGCAATTTTGTTGATTTTATTAAACTACTTGTATTACAATTTAGCTGATTCAGCGAATTTTGTACCACCTAAATATTTTAAGATTGTGATAAACAAAAAGTAATTAAGTTATTACATAGTTTGTTAATCTTTTTGTTGATTTTATTGACCTTTTGTTATTGTATGGGTACTTACCTAAACATACTTAGCCATACATTTTGGTGATTTTTGTGACTGATAATAAAGAAAGAGACTGATTATAGCGTACTTTATTTTTTTATTAAATCACCATAATTATTTGTAATATTATTATAATAATGCATTATTTTGAAATTGTTATCTGGCAATTCGAAAATATTTAGCTAAAAACTGTAACAAAACTAAAAAAGTCTAGAAAATTTAAATTATTTTAAAATAAAACTGCACTATTTTAATTTACAGCATACCATTTCGAATGAACCAAATAAATAGTTTCATCATAAAGTGAAATAAGTCTGAACATTTTTAAATTAATTAAATAATAAATATCTTTTTACATGAATAGAGGTATTGTTGGTAAAAAATAAATACTAGGTTTATCAAAGTATCCATTTCTATTTTCAGAACTGATTTATAGCATATAGTTTTTTTTAAATTAAATATTGAAGTACACCGTAAGAAGTCTTCAAACTTCATTTGCGTTTTCCCAAAAAATATAAATTTTGAGTTATTTCTTTATTTGAATAAGGGTGCGATAAGACCGTGTGTGTTATGTATAATCTCGCGGTACACTCGCGTTTGCATAATGACATTTTCTTTATTGCACATAAAATTACAATTAAAATAATAGGGGTTAAAGTATGAAGTTGCCGATTTGTACTGAAAATCTAAATTGTTTATTTTTTAAATTTTT
>NW_020653945.1:13487184-13506809 GCF_003589595.1 Hyposmocoma kahamanoa
ATATAACAATAATTTGCATGCTAACTGAATATATTTTTATCGTGTCAATTTTGTTTGCTTACACCCTCCAATAAATATGAGTAATCAATAAATGGTGACCTTTTTACAATTGTGCCAACAATAGGTTACAACAATAATATCGATGAAAAAACGCAGTCGCGAAACCGTGCGTTCTATTCTAAGTAGTGAAAGCTTGAAAATCAATAGCCAGCTTTATTTCCTCGTCTGCATTATTCAAACGTTGGGTATATTTTATGGAATTTGGTGTAGTACTGCGATCGACTACAATTTAATGCAACTGTGAATAGTGCTGACGATTAGGTGTAATTTGAATACAATGAGCGCGATTCACTTTTACGTAGGACGAGAAATTCTATTTTGACTGATATAAATTTAAATATTACGTGTACTGTCTGAATTCTCGTAAGTTGATGTGTGTTACGTTACGATCTCAGATACTAATACGAAAGTTCATACTTTCTCACATTGTGTCCTACAATACTCGCTGAGTAGCAAAATCTGCAAAAGCCTCCAAAATTAAAAAATCTATAAAAAATACCGCCAAGAAGCATTCAATAAGCAAAAGAAGAATATAATATTAATTTTAGTGACTGACCTTAACAGTCGACGGTGACGCTTCGAAATATTCCGTAAGTCGGTTTTCGGAATTTTGTGAACGCTGTCAGTAAGGCATGACGCTAAAGATAACTAAGAGAAATACCATAAACAATATCACGTATATAAATAAATGTGAACAAAACAAACTAGCTGTCCCTATTTTCTATATTGTGAGCTCTGTGTGCAAGTATAACTGGAAGTTTTTCTCAGTCGCACTCCGCGATGTGTACGGTTTCACGAACACACGCAGACCTGCACCTGGATTGTTGACACCAACTCTTATCAATTTGTCTCTATACTCTAGATTTGAATGCCGCATATGTTGAGCCATCATTTTTAGATGTAGGCGGCGGAATGGCTAACTTAAACATACGTATGTCAAATACCTACTCGTTTGTATGAACATGAACGCACAAATATTCATGGCATTACAATCGCAATTATATATTCGTAAATTAATGTTGGTAGACAATCTTGGTAACATACAGTTTCGTATTTTCTATTTGTTGGTGGTGAGTGACCTGATAAAGAGACTGTAATTGTAAAAGATCATGATGAAAATCTATTGCATTAAATTTTATTGAATAGCTCGGGTCGATAAGTAGATAAAATGCAGAGCACGAAAGTGCAGGGGTGGAGATGCTGCTGGCGGAGAGCAGTGGAGATGGCTGTTATCAGGTGACGAAGATAGCGCACTCAGACCCCTCCACCGAGCGGCGGCAATGAAGTCGCCATCAGTAGCACTCTCGGTGCCGAGCGCCTTGCACGTCGCGTTCGCGTGCAAGCGCACACCAACAGTGAAAGTCGCGTGCGCAAGTTCTGCTACATTTTCGTGCGTCGATATCTTCGTCTAGATATTCTGTTTGTTCATTGCGCCAGTGCAGCAGGGAAAGGAGGTCGGTGTTTGCACATACCCCGTAAGAACACCGTCGAAAATGTTAAAAGTTTTAAACCGATCCCGACTTTGTGTGGCATTACCCCAATATTGAATATTTGACCATTTTATTACTATAAAGTTATAACTGACGTAACTTTGCGAAGTAACACGGTTATATTGTATTTTATTGCATACAACATTTTAAACATCTATGTATTTATTCAGTTCCACTCGATTGTTGGTTGATTTCTCCTCGACAGATTTTTGCGTATACCCTCGTCAAGCCAGTCGCGCGTAAACAAATCTAAAACTTACAGATTCTGATTAATGAATAATGAACTGTCGAGTGATAAATTTGCGATTTCTTATTTAGAGCAGAACTGCTACAAGCGTCTACGAAGTTGTAAATGCTCCAAAACTGTTGTATTGAACTTAGTGTGCGAAAAGTTGGCATGTGTTGATGAAGTTATCGAACGTCCCTCGATGTCTGTTGAGCAACGCCAGCTGGAGCAAGAATGTGTCGTAGTGGGGTATTATATCCTTGTTGAGGTTGTACAACGCCGAATGGCATGTTACACTAGTTCAGTGAAACCGAGCATACGACCATGACCTAACATGCCATTTCATAAACAACTAAGCTGTGCTTCATAATTTTGTTTGAGTTTTTTCAATTACGGTTTAAAGTAATTCCCGTAATTTATTATTATATGAGGTGCCAAATTTTAACGACTGTGCACCTACTATTATATAACTCGCATGTAGGTAGCGTAGTTTTCTAGAAAGATAATCGATTGTCCCCTACGAATATAAAATTTTTCCATCTTTTCGTTTTATTTAAGAGCGATGCTCTTATCGATGTAGCACTGTTAAAGTATTACTGTTCTACGCTGTCTTCTTATTAACCGACAAAAAAGGAGGAAGTTCTCAATTCGACTATATTTTTTTTGTGTGTATGTTAGACGATAACTCATTCGTGAACCGATTTTGATGATTAATTTTCTGGAATGAGGGTACCTCAGCAGTGGTCCCATTTAAATTTGAAGACAATATTCCACCTCTAAGCATGGCAAAGTAGGGGATGAGGGGATGAATCCGGTTTTGCGCACTTTCCGGTAACCGATTTTATTGAAACTTGGCAGATGTGAGATGTTATTCCACGAGCCTTTGAGGTCGGTTTTTTAGTACTATGTACTGAGATTATTTCTTGGGTTATCATTCAACATCACCTGAAGTTTTGGTTAAAACCGTGAAAACAATTATATACTTGTTACAGTATGATAAAATTCTGATTATATTGGACTGAAAAAGAATTGAAATTTCTATGGATATTTTACGGCTCATACAGTTATACCATTCATAAAAGATATGTTCACCTAAATCCGCGAATATTTGTACTGTATTATTTATTTCGAAATACTAATGGATCCCTTTAAATAAAGTTCATAGAAGTACATAACCGTTCATTTAATTTTACTTGGACCATATCGTCGCCACAATATTGATAAAATTCACGTTTTCACCAAAAGCAGCTTATATAATCTTAATCACACATCAGGAGATTGAATCACACACATTTGGATGTTGCTGCTATCTTATCGATATTGGATATTAGCTCATAGTTCAATTGTACATTACGATTGGACGTGATTGAAATGAAATCAGTGTCAGTTATGCAAGTCCCTTTGCGCTTTGTATCACTTTGAAATCGGACACGACCTACATTTTTCTAGCAATAGGCGTAACTTGAGCACTGAGCTGTCCACCGCAACACAGGGCTGCAGCTAGGGAGTTACGCGATCAATAAAATTCAGGGTTGCCATAATGCACCTGCTAAGAATAATAAGTTTATTACATCTCATAGTAAATTCTTGTGCTACAATTATTCTTTTAAAATTCCCAACAATATCCATTTTTTTTCGATATTAAACACAAATAATTGAAGCTATTTGTTCTTTGTTTGTTCAACTTTCAACTCCATTTCACAATATTCTTACATAACGCCTACAGAAAAATAGTTGTGGACTTTCCAAAAGAGTTTTCAATAAAACTCTCTTTTGTTCGCACATGGCTAAATATCAACAGAAAGTATTTGCACCTGACTTGATATCCTTGGTAGGCCCATACATGGTCGTGTAAAAGGGTATCCAGTCCACTTCTGCATTGAATATGAGCATTATTATATGAGCTCAATCCCCGTAAGGATCAATATCGTGGGAATCTAACCGATCGAATAGTTTTGTCTTGCAAGGTTTTTTTTATTCAATTTGCTTTCTTTACAATCGTTTCTTCAACTCATATCACACTGCTATTACAATAGTGTTGTAAGTCAGAATATATGAACTTGAATTTCATGCTATTGCTGAGCGTAAAATTTGATTATCTACAAGTCAATAAAATCGCCGTTAGATTATTGTAAGAAAGAATTAAAAGACATCTACTTAGGTCAAAATGAGGCACACTTTTTGTGAGCTAGATCTGGACAAAACTTTACTGAGAAATATTAAATTATTTTTCCCTTTTATTATTAAATATATATGGCAAGTACGAAATTATTTGATTGTCTGTAATAAAGTTAACGTATATATAAATTCTAATAATCTTTCACAGTAAGTGAGTAATTCGTTTTCCATCGATTCCAAAAAAATAACACTTATATTGAGTTAATACACTAATGTATTAAGGGTGCGTTATGTTGACTTTGCTAATTTAGTACTAACTCAGTTAATACAATATTGTACGGTTAACTTCAATGAAACATGTATCCAAACATGCTTTTCTTACAAAAAAGTATTATGGTATACGGTATTTTAATCTTTTTATTAACAACACCAGAGAGAGTATATCCAAAGTTATTCTGCCCCATTTCTTTATTAGAGAGTCCGCCGTATTTTTGTTTTCGTGATTGGAAATCGGGTCGCAGTTTGGTGTGAGCCGTAGTGATTAATGAGGTCATTATTTGCACCAGATTTGGCTAAATTAACCAAGAAATTCCACATTACAACTCGTAATTATCACAGGATGACGTCCGAATACGGGAATATGATTGCATATGCAACTGCAAGTGACACAGCAACTTTGTTATAAAGCCAAGTCGTTCTCTTATTAGGCGTGTACAATTTGTCTTGTTACATATTCTTTATGTAAACCGGCAATAATCAATTATGTGCCCGTATTCTTACGGAACTTTGTTTGCAATATCAACAACAAGTCAATTTAAATGCTAAGTACAATGTATATTATGTAGAAAACGTATCGTAACTATATCAATGCATTGTTTTCTGTATTAAGATTTCAATGTATTTTGTATTTGGCATTTCAAGTGTTGTACCCCTCAACATTTTTGTTTTTTATAAAGTGCCTTTCGACTTGTATAACTTTTTTTTTTGCTTTTGCTTCAGTGATAATACTAATATTTTAATAAACCAATGCATTCTCTGCTTATTTTTATGAAGCCTTTTTAAATTTTGTTTTTATAAACTTCTTAAATGTTTCAGTCTACTGTTTAATTCATACCATTAATTCAAAGTTTTGTATTTAGTACAATGTTTTTGTTATTGTTCATCGCTGCTGCAAGATTTGTATTTTGTTTATCAGTCATAATGAACGGTACTGACTTATTGACCTACTATATTCTCCTATGTGAAGAGACTATTCCTAGTCTAATAATATGGTGTTGTAGCAATTATTGTTCATTGGTTGTAATTGATTCTGATTCGCATTGTGCCATAAATATTCCATGAAATAATTCCCGTTTTCCTCGAATCTGCAAAACATGCGTGTGTCATGCTGATAATTGATGTAATTACATTTAAGGAAATGTTGTCTCCGCGTATGGCACAGCGTTTGTTTTGTTTGCTCTCGGCGACAAAATTGTAACCAAACTCGTCTCAGATAGTAAGTGGTTCTAATAACTCTACTTAATAATAATAAAATAATTAATTGTTACTTTTATCTCAAAGCTCGTAATCCTTCAAATAAGTATGTCCAAAAGGAACAGTATATAAACATACTTCTCGTCTTCTAAAGTTGAAATGGTTACATTATTCGTATCAGAGAATCATTTGTGTGCTCGGCTAATTTAGATCAATGGTTTTTGTTGTTAAATTGTACTACATAGTATGTAGTGACTTGCCAGTTGTCCCCAAAAACCGTGTAATAAACACGTGATACTTTGCGGTACGCTTTTTCAATGTGTAACAAAGGAACTTTGTAACTGTTTACTACATTTCTGTTTTCTGTTCTGCCAGCAATTGTAATGGACAATAAAAATTCATGAACGTGCTTAACTTATATTATAATATAAGTTAACAGCAGACAGTCTATTTTACTACATCATTTCCATATCAAGAGACGACACTATCCAGTCAGTCACATGCATTTAGGATTCTATGTTCATTTCGATTGAATTAATGATTGGCGATTACTTCTTTGTCCGGTATAAGTGTATTTGTTAACAATTAATTTATATTCTGAGCACGTTGTCGTCTCATTACCTATGCCTTGTTTATGTTGCAGTCCCATTGTTCGTACCGTTATTGTATCTCGCTGCGTTCTTGCTAATGTATTCCCTACAAATAAAAACAAATGAAGTCACTTCGATAAATTTGTGAGTAATTATGTAGTAATCTTTTCAAGTGCATTTGAATTTTATCTTTGTGATGCCTGTAGTAATAATACTGAAAATAGACTAATCCTACGCGCGCTCGCTGCGCGCCAATAATCCCGAAACCTGCGATACCGGTTTCATAGACTTCCATCTAATCTCTTAAACAGCAAGCAAATTTTAAATAAATGTAAAATATTATTCTAGAATATTCGCAATAACTCTATAGTCACGCAAAATGTGTTAAAGATATTCGCACGTTTGTGTGTCTAACGAAAAGGCAATTGAGATGAATATCGAAATATTTTGGAGCATCAAAATCGCATCAAGAAGGACCGATTCCATAAAATAGCCTAATTGTGGCCTTGTGAGCATGAGCATTGCTTGTCTTATCGGTGAAATTTATCGAAACATGAATTTTTATTAAACTTACATTATGTTTTTGAAGAAAATCTTTGAGATAAAGTAAGTCTGTCTTGAGATTACTGTGCTCACTTTATTGGCTGGTCGTGATATCATCCCGTCCTATGTCAGTCAGTCATTCAATGTTAAGATCATACTATTTATAAAATAATATTTTTATCTTTTGTATATTTCAATAAAAGTTAGAATTTTTAATATTCTAAAATCAGATAAAAGCTAATTTATTAGTATATGTGTTTTTTTGCTTTCTATCGTGCCAATGCGGCTATTTAGATTATCGTAGTATTAGCTAATTTCTAACTATTGGTTACAATGTTGCATAATTTGCAGTGTAGTTTACATTTGATGATCAAAAGAAGATCGAGTAAATAAACTGTCCTTGTCGAGACCTTCATCATCTATTTCGCATTCACGTATAGGAAACTATCAATTATCTTTTATGGCGATGCGTATACAGTCTAATGGCCTGCTTAAATGCTGTTTCCTCAATATTTTAATTGGAACGTTCCATCTAGTTTGGTAAATTTTGTCACCGAAAATGTACATAATTGTTTATTGGATATGTTTACGTTGTAGGAATACTTTACGTACGGAATAAGTTTTATAATGTTCAGTACGTGCGATAACTATGGAAGAACAAGCGTAGTAAAGGCGCCAGCACATTTACGAGCGTTTGTGCGTGCTTTATCACTATTAGGTTATTACCACAAACCGCGTAATGATTTAAAAGCCGAATGCGACTCATAATGAAAATAACCGTAACCAGAGAATAAATAATAAGAATACGGACACTCTCCGCCCCTCCCTAGTTTTAGATACCGCACCACGCACCGCACATTGCCGGTCACATTGACTGAACGACAACAAGGCTGCCGGCGAGCCGTTTTCGCGCGAAGATTTGATATTTGAATATAGTTTTCATTTATTCATTACGAAACTTGTACGTTAATAACATCACTTTACGTTACTATTTATGATGGTCGTGAATTGTGCTGTGTACGGCTGCTTATCATCATTTTCCGAAAGATAAAACGTAGTTTAAAAAAAATATATCTGAGACTCATTCAGTTATTGTTTTCTTCATTTATTTATTGCAGAGTAATATATGTATGTATAAAAAATACAGATTTATTATATCAATATAATGAGACGCCATGACTTCGCGAATTTTCTATTCGTATTGCCGATAAATATTACGTAGGTAGTGAATATATCTAATTATTAACTAAATTTGGACAAGCAATTTCAAATACCTTGGTTACCGCACTTAAAAGAACTTTGTCCGAAATATAATATATAATATAATAATAATATTTATTGTTACAAAATAGTTACAACACAATAGTGAAGTCCCTGACACCTGAGCTAGGTATAACCTGTGTTACAGGAGTCAGTGTCCTCTCTATAAATTACATTATAAAATTTTAAGTGCTTTTAATACATTTTTGAAATAAATCTTCAATATTACTCTAGTTAGTGAATTAATGAAAAATATAATAATATATCGATATAAATACCTAACAGACATGTATAATTATTAGGATTCTATGAACAGAATCATAGATAACAGGTTCGCGTTAGAATTTTCGCTATGTTGCCGCTCTGACCACGTAACGAAATAGTGCGAGAAAGTGGTGGGTAACCCTGCCACTTCACGCACACATTTGCGCCTGTGCAGATATTGCCTTGCTGTATGTAGTAGTAGTAGGTAAATAATTGTCGACCGTTGTATGGAGTGTCCGGGGTGTGCCGTAACTATGGCGAGTCCAAGGTTTTTTATCAGTCCCGCAC
Source organism: Hyposmocoma kahamanoa (assembly GCF_003589595.1). NCBI lineage: Eukaryota > Metazoa > Arthropoda > Insecta > Lepidoptera > Cosmopterigidae > Hyposmocoma > Hyposmocoma kahamanoa. Next base: position 13,495,497 of record NW_020653945.1, read on the forward strand.
CCTGACTACGGCTTCTCATTATTCGTCTGTTAAAACATTATGGGCTACATATCTCACAACATCTGAAATAGTACCTCTGTTTTATTCTCCAAAGATTCTTACCTAAAACATTTATTGATTATCGCCTGTTTCTAAGACGTTCCTAACATTCGTGTCACAAATAGTAATAATAATTTACGTTATGTCGTTGTTATGACAGAGTAGCTCTAGATCTTGTTTTAGCTGAGAGCGTTAATAAAAACTTTCTGCGCACTTCAAACAAAATGTAAACATCGTCAAACTTCAAAAGCTTTAACGAATTACAACCTTTTACTCAAGTGTGTTATCAACAAGAGAATGTGAGGTGCGCTTTAGCTTCTAAGTTTTCGTATCTGACTGTTCCATTGTGTAAACAAAAATGATTTGGACACGTACACGTATCTTAATCACACCATAGCACATTGTGCCGTGTATAAGTAGACACTAGCAATGGAGCTATGAATTGCAATAAATCGCCGCTGATAAATCTATAAGTTCGCGATACATTTTTGCGTCGTGTTGGATACGAGTATGTTACGATAAAATCGCTTGTTTTTTAACAATTTATACGTAACTAGTGTCGTATTCGTTAGAACTGGTGGCGGCGGGCGGAGTCGCGTCTAATGTCTCTTTTTGATATGTTAATCCCCTCGGTGACATTGGGAGGCCGTTTCTTATAAGATTGGCCTATATGGGTTACCTTACCGTACTGTTCATATACTTAATTGTTATGCTCTACGTTGAATTAGGATTTTTTTTCAGTTCACTCTGCTCAATCTCATCTAACTTATCTGCTCATTTTGCCTTGACCCAGTTGTGGCAACATTTTAATTTTATTTCGTAATTGTTATTTAGTTTTAGTGTCTTAATGAAATAATTGATTAGAATAAGTATAAGAAACAATAGATATTTTTTAATGATCTAGTTCATTGGCTTCATGCACGATTATCATATACGTATTTCCATTAACGAAGCTCTAAGCTTAATAAGTGTCAATTAATAAACTCAATTGTTTCACGACCTTGATTACGAATGTCCGACGGCACAACTGATTCTGTTTTACTATTTCAAGAGACCAATTCACGTGACATACACAAATAAAACCAATAGACACATTTACCGTCATCATCAACCCATTTATACGTCTCACGACTGGACACGGATCTTCTCTCAGACGAGGGTTTAGACCATAGTTCGCCACTCAGGCCCAACTTCACATGTTTTCCGAGGGCTGTGAATTTTTTCGACGTGCAGGTTTCATTTCAGCTCGTGGTAAATTTCAAATTAAATTTCGCACATAAATTAAAAAAAAAACAACACATTATGGCGATGACAGCGTAAATCGCAGTGCTCGTCAGAGTTCTGGATACAGTCCAAATGCAGCAGCATTTACTGGTAAGGTCATAGGTGCTATCAAAACGTCGTGAACCGGTAGCATCGTCTCCTCTAGTAAAAAGAGGCGGCTATTTATACAAGCTGTTAATAACTTTCCCTGGTTCGATGAAGCGCGCGTGAACCGGTGACGCCTATGCTGTTACGAAAGCTGCACCGCCTGCTCACTTATATGGCATAGCGCCTGTCGCCAGAACCCTCCACGACACTTGTTACTACGATTTCTTACTTGTTATTACGAGTTGAAAATAAACCTCAGCAGTTTTCCAAATAGACCTTCAAGATTACACAGTCGAGTCATATATTGCTCAAAGTAACATGTTCAGTTTCTTTGTCGTGGTATATATATCACCTTTATAATTAACTTCCGTTTAGATTATCACACGTGACTAGATAAGAAATAGCTCCCGAAATATTTGACATCGTTCGTTACTAATATACCGTTATGGCTTAAATTTCAGTTTATTGAAACGGATAACCAATTAATTCGTTAGCCATTGTCAGTGAAATCAACCAATTTGTCGGACATTCTGAACAAAAGTCGAATGGCCTGCAGGCGTTTCGTGCCTTTGGCAGCAGACTGATGCGACGGGCCATTTGTACTAAATCCGGCAACTCCGTGCCGAGGTGAATGTCAAAGTATGATTAATGAAGCTATAGAATAAAAAGGGTATCTTTTTTCAAACCAAATTGATTGGATTTTCTTTTTACCACCCTAATTTAATTTTTCACAGCCTTTATGTTTGTAATACGACTGAATACGTATTCAAAACTAATTCGAAAATAGATTATTTACCTGTATCTGTTCAGATTGTAAACACCTCTTTGCCACACATTAGGATTGGGATCGTTTTAAAATTTACGGACCGTTGGTTTTTTATTAATACGCTGAACAGTGAACGAAACCCAAAGAACTGAAAATATTTGACATTATTTTCTGAGTTCTGACAGCGTTCCATCAAAAATTCTAAAATGAAGGAGCCGTGACTATAACGTTAGCTCAATAATTTGGATATAAGTGTAAGTGAATTTTGTGACTATGAGTGGAAGTGAACCGACGCTGACGGAGTCGCCGGTGCCGCTGGCATTGGCGCGGCTACAGGGTGGGCGACCGCGGAACGCTCCACGCGGACTTCGCACGCACCGCCCCAGTCTGCAACTCGCCAGCTTGCAGGAGTCTGCTGATGAGACTCCTCGACGCTTCAGCGAAGAACCTCCTGCACCCGACACTGACGATGATGAAGCCTTCTCTGATTTAGCCGTGGTTTTTGATGATAAGCCAGCACGTCCAATGCCTAATGGTCGTAGAGCATCCGATGCTACTTTTGCAGAAAGGTATAGAAAATTGACCGAATTTGATGCTCCCCCGCCTGAAGCTCCTCGACGGGCTTCGTTGGCCGTTCCGGTTGGGATAGAAGGTTTTGGGCCGAATGATAAAGGCCGCCGACGTTCATGGGCTGCGCGACTGCAGCTCGAGCGCAAAAAGAGACGAAAGTCAGGAGGCAACGACACTGACGAAGAGGGGGACGTACCGACTTATGTGCGCCAGAAGCGACCCTCCTGGTGGAACGTGTTCGTGCCGGATAACATGCTAAAGAACAGGTATTTTAATTCACTTCATTGTTCTTGCGACTCGTCAGTTATGTTTTAATCTGATTTCCTGACTTATTGATTAACATTGTCGTTTTTTTCTTCATGACGGTTGCTCAATGCACCTATATGCATAAATCGAGTATTAATTGATGTTTACGTTGTTCGAATGACGGTAACTCATCATGCAATGCCATATAATGTTCTATAAAGTGTTGCAGTAGAATGGAAATGAATAACTACAACTCCATGAACTAGATTTCCTTGACTCAAAATGCTCTACTCCGAGTCCGATTGTTAGTGCTGCCGAAGTGGGTGCGCTCTGTCAGGGTCGCCAACGTAAACGCACAAGCTGTTTTTTAAATAACACACTACATGATTGACCTACGCCGAATTTTAATATATCACATGACTAAAATAAACTTTACAGTAAAGTTTTCTGTCTCGGTTTTTCTTCTTTTATTTTCGTTTTTTCTTTACATTGCATATTTCGTGTTCTTTGACGCCTTAAAACTCGAAATTTTGTTACTGCACATACTGGTCTTGTTATTATCACGTTTCATCAAGAAATTTTTAATTAATTAGTTTCTTGCTTTCTTCACGCGATTAACACACAAAATGTTACGAATCGACCTTACCTTATTTAAAAAAATTTTTGATCGTTATAACTGTTGTCCATGGTACGACAAATAAAGTTGAAAAAATTCCACATTCAAAAAGCCTTCGTTTTCAGTTGCTACTAAAAGCAAATATACACAAGAGTGTTTACCTACGTGACAAATTTACGGTTTCGTTTTGATAAATCAGTCGCTATCTGATTTATGTTGGCATTATTCTTATCTGAGCAAAGTAACGTACCTGATGTACGTAAACAAATATTTTCATAATCTCCGGCGCTTACTTTAATGTCTGTTTGACTGATGAATGCCATTTTGTGGACATAATTATAAATTTATCTATAACTTACCGTAATGGTAAAATCTTAATTAAACGAAATCTTTTTACTCTAATTCTACATAATCTTGATTTCGTTTGTGTCTGCTTAGTTAATAGTTCATAAACAACATGGTGTATATATTTGACTTATATAAGCTGTAAAAGGTGGGTTTTTGATTAGTTAACAATATCAATGTGTATAAAATCGCGTTACCCGAAAGAGGAAACGATATAGAAAATTCAATTTACGTTCTCTATCGTCGTCAGTACTAGGTACGACATTTTTTAACGTTTCACAAAAGAAAATTTGTAGTACAATTTTCACTAATCTTTAGTAATTTTCTCTTTTCACATATTACTTTTCTTTGAAATTTTCATTTAGTCGCGTGACATTTGCACACCGGAATCTTCCGTTAAAAAAAGGAATGTTTTAATATATACTGCGAAATGGCGTGTACGTAAATATCGACTTAGAGAGTGTATCTCATAAGCATACTTTAAAGTTGGTCCAGGACTAATTTCATTAAACGTGTAAACTTATATTACACGGCAAATTTGCAATGGCATTAAAGTTAGCAGTTAGCATAACGCTAATGTATTCAAGGATATGCCGATATTAAACCGCACTCTACCCTCCATTTGTCGTCCCATATGCGTACATTGTCTGTTTATCTACCACTCGTATCTCATCTGCCAAGTATATATGCCCTATAGGACACCTATGTATAGTGGCTAATGTATATTAAGTACCGTAAAGGATATTCCTATAATGACAATATATTTACAATATGACGCTAAAAGGATTTAAGCCAGTTAGCAGATTCATTACTCTTCAAAATTTTGTCACGATCTGTTTAACTCTTCGTACCTAATGCGTGTGCAAGCTATTTGTAAGAAGATTTGCAAAATACTTTTTTGCCTTGACACTTGCTATTTCTTTACAGCAGTCACGTACGTTGTCCAGTCAAATTGATCTTAATCAACCGGGAAGAAATTGGTTTCGCTCATCGAAACCCGCCAGAGTAATCTGCCTATTCAATCGAATTGTTTTTCTTGTAAATAGCTTTGCAGAATACACCCGCCTTAATACTATGATGTAACTTTCATCTTTCATGTAAAATATACACTATTTTTTCAGTTTTTTTACGCAAAAGCAACGTACAAAGATAATATATAAAATATGTATAAAATTAATGCCCGCAAAGAAGTTGAACTTGCATTTTAATGGATGTTGAATCCATTTTCATTGACCGCCCTTAGCCACCCACTAGTACTGCGTTCCACAAACAATAATGTGCTCGGAAGATCAGCTGTAATAGATGTAGGCGAGGCTTAGGTGCTAGGAAATGTCATTATAATAAATAATTGGTCTCACGAAAAGGCGAAGGTCTGGGAAACGTGAACCATGTTATAAATATTTCTTTGTTGTCGAGTTTTTAATCCAACTAATTGTTAGATTACTCGGCAATACCTCAATAAGTAATATGTAAATGCCAGTATATGCATATTTCATAATATTTCATAAATAAAATTCTTTGTTGTGAATGATTCTAATAAGAAGAAAGAAGGTTTATTACCCTTTGACGCTTTAGTAAGACGTGAAACCACAAGATTCATGTGTGTTGCAAGAAATCGCGTCATGAATCTAAACAGTTTCGTCACCATGGGTCTAAGCACCTCATGAACATTGTTTCCGCAATCGAACATTCACTTTTGCATTTCTACAGCAGGTTGCCTTCAGATAACGGATTTAGTTTATTATCCGATATAGATTGTTCTGTCAATCTAAACATGTAACAATGAATATTTGAAGTTAGAAGCGTTCAGAAATAAGATCGGTGCGTAGGAAGATATAAAAACTTATGTAGAATACATACCTATAAATACAAAGATCATCGTTCAAAATTATGTTTATTATGAATAATTCAGCGACTAGAGTCAAAGACCCGAGGTCCAATGATATTAGCATCCTCGTCTCGTGCGCTGATCGCTGACTGCTACTCATTACTGACGCAAGCCGTTTCCCTGATGCAACGCGATGAAATACACATATACTCGTAGTAAGGGTTATTGATTATTTTTACATGATAGTATGATTTGGTCGCCACTAAATTACATAGTTTTTGTAATTTTTATTAGAATACTTCGGCTAATAGACGCATTTTCATATTAAGTTTCATTAGAAGTATTTATAGAACAGATCTAGAAATAAGTTAAAATATTTCGCTACAAGTTTTTTGCGACAGGCTTAGATTAGAGTCTTTAAGTTGCAGATGCCTAATTATGATCTGTAGAAAATACCCACGTCGTAACTTCAATGGATTGTCCTCAGATTGAATCTCGGAACATTGCCAATGCTTTCTATGTTTATTTTATGCGCATTTGTTTACTGATTATCTTTGTCGGTTTTAGATCTAAGATTATTTTGAATTTTAAATTGCCTGACCAGTGAAAATATGATAACTTAAATCAATTATGTACGTAATACGCAATGAAAATAACGAGGTTATTTTTGACAAATGTAATTTTTTTTTGCCTCTGGAGAACAATATTTTTGAAGGTTGGCAGTCCGCCAGGGTTTACTTCTGTTAGTCGCTCCTACTTCGTTTATAGTTATTGCAAAATATATGAAGAGGACAAAAACTAGTCTGTTTCATATATTTGTTTAGTCTGTGGTTTGTACACAATCATTGTTTTATATGTTTGTAGACGCAACGCCAACACTGAGATGTATTTTTGAGTCTGGCACCTGATTAATATTGTTATTTCATCAAATCGCTGTCATTATTTCTATACTGGCAATGCACTTTATTAAATTGTCACTGATATGTATGTTGCCCTTAAAATGTCTTTGGACTTATCCACAGACCAAATTATCTTTGTGATTTTATATAATATACTAGCGATATAAGTGTAATTAATCAACATGCTGTATGTATATCTGAGCCTGTGATTGATATTATAGGTAGTCTTGCTGATAATTCTAATTCACTTGCAATGTTAAACAATTGGATAAAAAAGAGTTTTTCCATCTAATTAATTAAATAGATTAACAAAATACAAGACATTGTAGTCTTACATAGTCATACACGGCAGCGTTGTTTCTCCTGGTCTGTTATCTCACATTAACTTTAACATTAAACCAAATCTTCGTCGTCCTAAAACCTTTGTGTTAAATGTTTATCGAAATAACACATCCTTTTATAACCCCGTGACTAGAATATGCCGAACCTACAATGATTTACTGATATCAGAATCACAGTCACATTGATGTTTTCGACAACAATCTTTGTCGAATTCGTACCAATCTCCTCAAATATTTCAACTCCTAATTAAAAAAAAGTAAAAAAAGTCCTGCCAAATTAATATACTTTGTACTAACATAGGTTAGTCTTTAGTTGCATTAGTTTTAAGTTGTAATCTCACTTTTCCACTTTTTTGTTTTGTGTAATCCTTATGCAAATATGTTTACACTTCGCATAATAATGCTGTATGTACAAGTATTAGGTCTACATTCTAGATTAAGACTATAAATTATATCGCAATTTGTTCCACTGAATGTAAACTGTTTTGTACATCCAATAAAAAAAAATACTCCTGTCAGTTCATAGACCGCCACAGCTCCCTCGTAAATTTCTTCTTTTGTAAGCTATTTTCTGAGCTACTGGTACGACTGATGTTAATATCTGCATTTTATAAAGATTACAAAAAATGCAAATATAGGCACTTATTATGTATTTCTCTTCAGAAAACATATTTGTTTATGGATAAAAATATGGCAATTGTCTCAAACCGAATCTAGCGAGAGAGAATTATCATAAATCTCGATTTATTTTCGTGCTTGTACGATAGGTCTGTTAAAAATAATGCTGAAGTAATCAGGGTCGGATAGGTCGACTTTGCTAAAATTAATATTGAATCTTGAATCTTTGCAAAGGTCGAAATCCGGATGTTTCCGTTTCGCATAAAAGCCTCAATTAGCATTATCTTAATCGGCGTTTAATGTTAATGCATTAATGTTTTGATTGCCTCTCTGCAAGCTGCTGCGGATTTTTGAACGCGCTATACGTATTTACTACTTATATTTGAACTGACTATCAAAAGGATTGTATATTCAAGTTGAGTACTCAATAAAATAACGATTTTGATCATCAAATTTGCGTCAATTCATCTGGAGGCAGATTTCCAATGTCATCTATGAAAGTCCTCAGACTTGGCACGATATTTACATAAAATGTGTTTAATAATAAGATTATTATTATCTAGTAAAATCTACTGTGTTTCAGAGTCTGTTATAAAAAACTTTATGCGTAATGGCAAATACGGAAAGGACACGGGGCTTAATAGCAGCGTTCTATTTTACTCGTCGTAAAGCACACACATGTCCCAGGGGCAGGTCATACGCAAGATAAGGTTGTCAGATAAACGGAACATGCAAATTTTCAAAGTGGGACAATAAACTATATGTTGTGAAAGTCTCATATGCACCGCAGTGATGTTGATTTACCTAAGAGCAAAACAATTTTAGGCATGTGCAACCCTGTGAACTCATCTTAGTTGCAAACTATTTTGTAGTTGTCAAATCTTTATTAATTTTCGGACCCCATTCCTGAACTTTAGAAATTTAAACGCTAAAAATGAGGACGCTTCGGGTTCTTTACAAGACACGTAGGTTTCTTTGAGAAAACATATGTAACGCGATTTAGATCCGAAAAAATAGTTTCATTTCTACGGTGTAGCAATCGTGAAAATCTAAGAACTCGACATGTAAAAGGTTTGATGACGTTTAAAATTGATTTATACTAATGTACTGATTAAGCAACTGCCACATCCAAAAAGATTCAGAAAAAAATATGTACATAAAATAATACATTATTATAATTATGAATATAAAAATCGAACACGAAGAAAAGTTCCTTGGAACCGGCTACATCAGCCCACTATATGGCGAGGTCGCTGGTTCGAATCCAGCAGGATCGGAGGAATTTTTCTTTGTTCGATCTTTGTATTAATAATATTATAACAAACTAGTGGAAGAGTAATTATAGAGGAGTAATTTCACAAAAATAATTGAATATAAATTGTTATTGATTGATATTCAATTATTTTTTGTGAAATTACTCCACTAGTTTTGTTATAATTATTAATACAAAGATCAAACACTCAGAAAAAATTCCTTCGATCCGGCCGGATTCGAACCGACGTCTTCTAGCTTACCGTGTCATACGCTGTACCAACTAAGCCACGGAACGAACCAGCGGACCTCACGAATTTTTCTATGTGCTTGCGTCGTGTCGTGTATGAAAGATTTAAGGACTGGTAACTGTAAAGGTACTAACTGGATGGTAAATCTTTCATAGATTTCTCATAGATGGCGCTACGGCTAAAAAGTCGTTGAAAAAACCAAATACAAAGACACGACGCAAGCAAATAGAAAAATTTGTGAGGTCCGCTGGTTCGTTCCGTAGCTTAGTTAGTATAGCGTCTGACACGGTAAGCTAGAAGAAGTCGGTTCGAATCCGGCCGGATCGAAGGAATTTTTTATGAGTTTTTGATCTTTGTATTAAATAATTATAACAAAACTAGTGGAGTAATTTCACAAAAAATAATTGAATATCAATTCAAAAATAATTTAAAATACATCGAATAGCGACATCTCTCGCCAGGACTGGTAACAGTAAAGGTACTAACTGGGTGATAAATCCTTCATAGATTTCTCATAGATGGCGCTACGACTAAAAAGTCGTTGAAAAAACCAAATACAAAGACACGACGCAAGCACATAGAAAAATTCGTGAGGTCCGCTGGTTCGTTCCGTGGCTTAGTTGGTATAGCGTCTGGCACGGTAAGCTAGAAGACGTCGGTTCGAATCCGGCAGAATCGAAGGAATTTTTTTCTGAGTGTTCGATCTTTGTATTAATAATTGTAATTGAATATAATTGTAAAACATCGTGATATTCAATAAACGTAATGATACATTATGTCTTGCGATGATTTGCCACAGCCCTAAACAACTGATAAGTATTCATTTACGACTCTGGCCCGCTCTCGCTTCCTTCGAAAATAAATCATCTGGAGCGTTATGACGACATATTGTAGTCAACTATTATGGTTCCGATACTATTCTCAAATCATGACTACTTCAGTTCTTAAATTGCATGACGGAAGTTGAAGATGAGTATTTTCAGTCCTTATTCATACACGTTTACCCATAGAATAGAAGGAGGAGAAGGAAAGGTCCAAAATGGAGGAAAGGTCAATCTAGAAATTTGAACTTACCTTTGTTATGACTTTTATGCTCTGTAGGGCTAGCACAATAGGGCGCGACTTGCGAGAGAGCGACATAGAGCGCGTGATTTGTATGCGAAAATAGCAGTATCTCGCGCTTTATGTCCCTCTCGCTCAAGTCGCGCCTTGTCGTGCTAGCCCTAATGGCCATACATATGAATTCGAACATTACAAAAATTCCCGCGCCCGGAACGCTTCCGCGGCCGCCTCTGTGTGGCCAGAGCATTATACTGTAACTATATATTTACATATAATATTTTTTAAACATTTAAGTACTCCCACTGGCAAAGTACTAGAGACGCTTAAGAAAATTAAAACAGCTCGAGTATTTGTAATCCCATCTAAAACATGCAATTAGACCTCGAACAATCCAAATCTTAGATATTGTCAATGTAATTAATCGTTCAGGAAATTTAACTAAAAAAATATAAATAGTGTGAAAATATTAATCATCATCGCTACGGCTAAAAAGTTGTTGAAAAACCAAATACAAATACACGGCAACAAGCACATAGAAAAATTCGTGAGGTCCGCTGATTCGTTCCGTAGCTTAGTTGATATAGCGTCTGACACGATATGCTAGAAGATCGAAGGAATTTCTTCTGAGTGTTCGATCTTTGTATTAATAATTATAACAAACTAGTGGAGTAATTGCACATAAAAAGTAATTGAATATGAATTCAATAAAAATTTAAATACCGTGAATAGCGACATCTTTAGCCGGGGCTGGTAGCTGTAAAAGTATATGACTGGGTGACGAAATACTTTCATAGATTTCTCGTAGATGGCGCTACGGCTAGAAAGTCCTTGAAAAAGCAAATACAAAGACACGACAACAAGCACATAGAAAAATTCGTGAGGTTCGCTGGTTCGTTCCGTGGCTTAGTTGGTATAGCGTCTGGCACGGTATGCTAGAAGACGTCGGTTCGAATCCAGCCGGATTGAAGGATTTTTTTCTGAGTGTTCGATCTTTGTACTAATAATTATAACACACTAGTGGAGTAATTTCACATAAAATATAATTGAATATCAATTCAATAAATATTTAAATAATAGGGGTTAAAGTATGAAATTGCCGATTTGTACTGA
>NW_020653945.1:13507209-13564025 GCF_003589595.1 Hyposmocoma kahamanoa
ATTGCAATAAAACGGCAATTTCATACTTTAACCCCTAATATTAATCATGCCAATCGATCGGTATGTAATTTATATAAATCCTACAACCTTTCTCTGTGCAAAATTATCATATATCGAGAGCGAGATCCGAAAAAAAAACCGGTTTCATTTCCAACATCGAGATCGTTCAAAATATATAAAAATAAAAATTGTTGCTTGCGTATACAATATCTTGAACTTGGTAGGTGATTAGACACGACTTGGCTTAATGATAATGGAAATTTTTCATGACTGTGAAATGATAGTTCAACAAGTTCCATTATATGAAAAAATAAATCTGTACGGCCTGTAGTTCTTGTTTGTTTGTTCTACTGTATTGTAGTTCTTCAGAAACTAAATAAATTTTCAAATCAATTTATGTTATAAAAAATATTTTAATAATGCATTAGAAAACAAAAGTGGAAAATAAAAACATTTTTTAATTCTCATATTTAAGTTTTTTAAAACTCGTTAAAACAACTCTAGTAATAATAGAACTAGAATCGTAACATAAATTTATGTAATTTATGTTCACCTCGAAAACTTTGTTTTGACGCAAAGCAAAAAATACAGTTTTAGAAAATAGCAAAACCATAAACGAATTGAATTCGACTAGTTCAGTGAGTTACTATTTGTCCGTTAGACCTTAGTAGTCGTTTTTAGTCTGAAGTCGCCTCAGTTTAATATTTAGTTCCATTAGTTTGTTATTTATCTTGGGCAACACAGTATTGTCTGATGTTGGCTTTGTTTTAGCTGAGGATATTTCAGGAATGTATTTTTTATTCTTCGTTCTAATTTTGCCGATAAAAGGTATCATCGTATCCACCTGTAGCACCCCAATCGTTTTGTTATGTTAGTTACGTGTCCTTACAGAACTGGATGACGTAAATGTATTTAAATGTAGACGAGTGTTTTTATACGACGAATATCCTGTCCGTCGATTCAAATGTTCTAATGCTATTTAAACATTTTGTGCTTATTGATTCGATCACACGCTGGTACGACAGGTTCGTGTTATCAAAACATTTCGCTTGCGTTCACATGCCCTATTAACTACCTAAATGCATACAACCTGTGTTACCGATTAAATCGAAATTTACCGCCATCGTCAACCAAGTGCAAGTTTGCTGATTTCGGAAACTACACGTTTTCATATAAATATTTGTTACTTTCTGTACACGTTATTTGCATTTGAGATTTACCGTTCTGACCACGGTGTCAAACGGTAGTATTATTTCCCTACATAAGTGTTGTAGTAAAATTTTAACGTCTGTTAATATAGATTCCTAGAATATAAACCTGCATCATGTTCCAGCTTCGTGGAAATCCTTTCAGTTGAAACCTCCGAGAAAATCGGTTTGTAATTCACTTTTTGAAATCCCTCACACTGCCACGTATCTAGAACGTTGGATTCGGTTTTAATTGTCGAAGGCCTAGTTAGAGATTACCATTATAAATCCGCTTTAAGTATCACTTGTGTCGATACCTCCATTGTGTTCAAAGGTAGGCGTAGTCTATACCAATGTCCGTGTACAGTATACGATGACTGAGCATGGCGTGCTGTCTAATCTGGACCCTGTGTGCTTTATTTAACGTCGATTTTGCGCTGTGTATCTAGCGATCAATAAGTTGACAGTACCCATACTAAAATGGGCTTCGTGGTTAGTGTATACATTGTATTATGTGTGTTTAATTTCAGGTGACCACCCGAAATTAAACCCTTACCTAAATTTGTGCATAATGTGGTCCTCACTGCTAGACAAGACAAAGCTTTAGTTAAATGCGTAATTTATTACTATGTTCTATTTTGGACACTCGCAGTTTGCCGCTGAGTTTTAACAATAATGATCTCATTCTGATACGCGTTTATTATAGATTTAAACAAATGTTGACGTGAAGTAGTTACAACAAGGAATAGTAATTAGATAAATAGTAAAGATACACATTGTTCATATGATTTGTTTGCAAGGTACAGTACAAGCGATTCTCCTTGCAACAGAATTGTTTGCTTTATTTACCTAACTCGGGCTTCGCGTTCGCCTCCGGGCGGGTCGGGTTGGCATTTTATTAGAGGTCGTATCTGTTTCTAGTTTTCTGCTTTATTACTTCCTTCCGATAGAGCGCGGAAAGTGACTGTCTCAATGTGTGATGAGTTAATTTACAATAAAACAAGTCGACCGCGCTACGTTACATTTCGTAACGAGTGCATGAATGCGACTGTCCTTGCGCCAGTCAACAACGTCACCGCACTGGGGCCTTACCATGAACTCTTATTACAGTTCAGTATAGGTTCGTAACGACAAAAAAGCGGGATGGTGATATACACTTCATGTAGCGCTGTCTCAAAACGATTCATTTTAGACCCTAAACTGAATCGTAATAAGAGTTCATGGTAAGGCCCCAAGGCGATGACGTTGTTGACTGGCGCAAGGACAGTCGCATTCAAGCACTCGTTACGAGATGTAATGTCGCGCGGTCGACTTGTTTTATTGTAAATTAACTCAATGCTCGATCACCAGGTGCACGATACGTCTGCTTACTACAAGACACTTGTCTCACTATTATCGCTTAGTGTTAAATCACTACCGTGCTCAAAGTTCTATTACTACAAATTTACTGCGTAACATTGTGGAAGTTTCTACATCTAGGAAATATCTGCGAAGATAAAAACGTAGCTTGAATACCATCAAAGTAATGTGTTATTAAGAAAATGTTAATTGTATAAATATAAGCCAAATTTCCTTTAACCTACATCTGAATATCGCTCAGATCTAGAAGCACTAGATACGAACATGCCTGCAGTTCAGAGTATCACACCAATTAATGCAATTGATAAAATTAAAGTATCAGGTGATATTCGCGTCTTTTAATGACTTAACATTTGTTGTACTAATCACAATATAGCAACTATGATGATATCTCATAATCCGTTAGTATAACAGTGCTTCGGTACACACGGAAAAATAACTTTGTACGTCAATATTTGTTCGTTTTACGTGTATGCGGAGCAACGTGTACGTATGTAGATATTGTAGGATGGATGACCATTTCCTCCCCATTGCGCCAATTGCGCTCGTTGGTGGTTGACTTCGGACTAATTATAGCTGCAATTAGCGCCGCCTGGTGGACGGACCCACTTCCCAACAAAAATGTTAGTGAATATCGTCACATCAATTGTCCATATCTTAACGCACATTATAAACCAAATGAGATCGATATAAGAATTCGTTGCGCCTGCGTCATTCAGGCCATACAACAAAATGTTTAGTTTTCTATCTAGGTATTTTTCTATTTTCGACCTCGGTGGCCCAGCGGTTTGCATTGTGGGCGCTGAATATGGACGTCCTCGGTTCGATTCCCGGTAGGACCAATTTGGAAACGAACTAATGCAAATGTCTGGGTGTTCCAGGTAGTGCCCCGGAATTAATTCCATTGCTTTGGTACTCATAGTACACAGAAGCTTAAGACCAGGCAGTTGGTGTGATTGTCTTTGAAATTATTAATATTATTTACTATCTAGATACTTTTCTATGACTATACGTTGTTTACAAGTTTCTAACTACAACATAATTTTTTTAAATACGAAGTGACGGTACGTACAAGTTTTGCGCCTGGTGTTAAGCGACACGTTTGTCCATAATAGTTTCTATGCCACTCAGAGCTTCAATCGCAGAGATCTCTGAGATACTACCACTGCGCCCGTCACCCTCGGATATAGTTCTTCAAAACCTGAACACAGTAATGATCACATTACTGCTTGGCGGCCGAAATAGGTAAGGTGGCAGTACTGCACTGGATGAACTCTTTTACAAGGAGCTCTACTGCTACTGGACGATTTTTGTTTTAACCCCATGACAATAAGACATACGGAGCCGAGGCGTGGACACTCACGATGCGGTTAGTTTACCAGTTTAAAGTCGGTCAGCGAGTTAAGCTCGGAGTTTCTTTGAAGGATGAGGTACGGAACGAGGTTATCAGACAAAAAACCAAGGTCGTCGACATAGCTGGTAGAGTAAGCGAGCTGAAGTGCCAGTGGCCTAGCCATATCTGTCGAAGAACCGATAGCCGGGAAGCGAGTTCTTTAGTGGAGGCCACGACTCGGCAAACGTAGTGTAGGATGCCCTCTGGCCAGAAGGAGTGACTACTAGCGAAAGGCTGCTGACAACAGATGGATGCGACGAGCTGAGGACCGAGCGAAATGGCGCGCATTGAGAGAGGCCTATGTCCAGCGGTGGTCTGCGATAGGCTGTTGATGATTATGATGATGAAGACCATATAATAGCTGAAATATCGGGAGAAAAGTAAAAAGTTACACCGTGGTCAAAAATCAGTAACCAGTAGTAATTGTTTAGTGACCACGACAGTTTTGAACTTATACTTACGTTACGCTTTGTTGGTTATGCATTAAAATGTGTTGATTTATTTACGTGTCACTTATATTTGCAACTCATATTTACAAGCACATGCTTGGCTTAAGCAAAGGAAACACTTAAATGTTGTGTTAATTACGTTAATGTATTCCATTTTACTGATGAAACATTGAACTAATTACGTGGAAAACGTCACCCAGTTGTTTTGCGATTACGGTGTCTGGATAATTTTCAGGTTAGTTTACTGTACCTAATTTCGGTGGCAAATTTTGTTATTTAAATATTCGAGAATATTAGCATGAAATATTACTTTATGTTCGAGTGTAGTAACGTGATATATATTCAATATTTCAGTGTAATATACTCGAATACTGAAACAATAGAAATTGCCACCGAAATTGGTAGAGAAAACTAACCTGAAAATTACCCGTCTTCATTTACATTCTTCCTATGGCGTAAAACGGGCGCACGTTTTTAAATAATGTTACGAATTATTAATTAACTTAATAAATACACTTTATACAATACTTACAAAATTTTGAAACTTTTTAATGAAAGAATAAGTGCGCATTTGACCTCCATTTCACCTGAAAAGTGAAGATGAGGTCGACGGAAGATGAGGTCGACGATGGAGCACGCAGACCTAAATATGAAACGGCCCCATTAAAGTCAATGAACGGCCCAATTTATAGCATTCAAGTTACAAGTCTGCAGTCAGGGAATTGCACTTCATAACCGGTCGCCATATAAATATAAACCCCAGTTTTGTCATGATTCATTTATGGATCGCAATAGTTATTAACTTTTTCGCATAACTTGCATAAAAAACGTTTATTGTTAATTTTATAATTGATAAAGTGATATTTTATCAAATCCGCGCATACATTTTTTGTAAACTTATCACTTGAATTCATAAGTATATGTTTAGCCCGAACAGCATTAAAAATTTCCGCTGATATTAATAATAATAATAATAATAAATAATAATAATAATAATAAATCGTTTATTAAAAAGAAAGTACTTTTGGTTACAAATTTAAAGCCCGCCAAACTGCAGAGCAGTTTATTGGCGGAGACACTTTGACGTTTGGGAGTCCTACCACATTTTTTACGATCTCCTACTCACTTTCTTGACACGTTGCTTCCATTTTACGGCGTTGAAAGATGACGATATCAACTAATCATTACCAATTTATTTTTATGACACCAAGTGACTAACAGTTGTGTTTAGTGGCAAGCGACACGCCTGTCCATGGCACTTGCAGAGCTTTAAATCGCAAAGATCTGAGAGGCGCTGTGATTGCGCCCTTCACCCCGAGATATAAACTGACAAGTCCCAATTGCCTATAATTTCACAACCTTGCACCCTTCAGAACCGGAATACAATGATGCTCACATTACTACTTGGCGGTAGAAATAGGTAAAGTGGTAGTAATTCCTTGGACGAACTCTTTCACAATGAACTCTACTGCGACTTACTTATCTTTCTTAGCAAATTTGCAAATGTCGCATGTCATACAAACAAGGCACTCTATTTGGGCATTGGTAAGTTCCTTTGACGATCGATAGTTTGATGTGTTCCTGGTGTTACCTTTGACGATCAATAGTTTGATGTCTTCACCTATACTTAAAGGTATACATGAAACCGATGACCAATTAGCCTCTATTATCTGCGACTGTTTATAGGCAATACAAACACATACACAATGAATAAATTAATAAGCTATTTCGCAAGTTCTGCTCACGTCACATGATGTTTGCGACATCCTGCGCTGTAAGGGAGACACCACACTAACTAATGCAGGATCAGCGTTAGCTGATCACAAAAACCTTCATATGCATATATTTTATTTTGTAAATTTCATTTAATAAAGTACATCCACAGATGACAGACAACAAATAATGCTTAGAATTATGACACATAACATTTTAAATCTGACATCCAATTATAATTGTACATAACATTTACATTAGATAAATAAAAAACATATTAAAGAAAACTTGACGTTATTTTTTATAATACAATTATAGGTAATTACTGGGACTAACGTGTTAGTTTAGTCAGCATGTTAAAAAGTCACAACTGTTAAGAATATTTAAATAAAACGAAAGTGCGTATTTGACCTCCATCTCAATGGGAAATGACGATGGCGACGATGGAGCATGCACACTTAAATAATGCCTAATCACTCTCGCATTGAAAAGGACCAAATTATAGCGTTTAGGGAATAAGTCAGCATGCAGGGATTTTTACTCCATAGCTGTTGGGCTTTATAAACAAAATGTTAATATCAATAAATTAATTAGGATATATAGTTGGTACAAATTTTTACTAGGAGATGGTAAGGGAGTCACCAAACGTATTAACGCGCTATCAGAGCCGGTCTGAAAAAGTTTTATATCCAAGCAGTAAGAGTTCTGCTCGGACCGACGACGCGACGACACGAAACGCACAACGTCTTTTTCATTTTTATTGCAAATAGCTTTGTTACTGTTTCTGACTTGCTTAATCTGCTTCCGTGCGATAAGTGTAGTGACTCCCTAACTATAACTTTTTATATGACCTGCAATGAAGTCAATATAAGGCAGACATGTCAACACGGAGCCCTTCCGTACTCGTACCATGCAACTAATGACTATTTATTACATCATAGTAAAGTTATCCTTCGCCCTTTCGTGTCGTAGATATTAAGTGAGGCCTTTCCATATAGCTAGAATTAATAAAATGTATCTATTCTATTTAGAATTCATTTAAATGCACATGCTAAGACTAATTCCTTTGTATTTATGATGCTATTTAATCAAGGTGCAGAGATAATGTGTCTACGATAAATGATAAAATTAAATGCATTTAGCCGACTGCAAATCAGGATTAAAATGCACAAGACAGTGGCAGTAGACACACGTTTCTTTGTCAGTCCTTATACGTCAGTTGCATTAGAAGGCCGCTGCAGTCATTAGGGTCAACTGGCACCTAACGCATAGGTCTCTATGATCAATCATTGCATACACTGCACGCGCTATGTAACACGTTGACTATAATAGAAGATAGATAAGAGTATACATAACAAAACCGCGGAGCGTACAATAGCGCATGTATTTAGTTTCGCCAATGTTTACGTGCTTTAATTATGCATGTTAAATAACTGCACTACTAACACACTAGTACAAAATGCAGCCTGTGTTGTAACTTTGAGTTGTATAATAGCCGCTTAAGATAGTAAGAAAGTTCGGGGAGCAGTTTTAAGTTGCATAACAACTTCAACATACATCCGTAATCTACAAAAGCTGTAAACGGGCTTGTCTTGCACTTGTTATGCCCTGCTCAACTGCAGAGATGATATATTTTAGGCTATATAAAGTAGCTATAAGATTTACAATAACTACTGAATATTAATGTAACATTTTAATTACAGCCGATTCATAAAACATTTCACCGTTTCATATTTCATTAATACAATTGCAAAGAATGTCAAAATTATATTGAAAATTACTTAAAAACCATATATTCTTACGCAAAAGATTGCCATCAAACCTCTAGCATGGCGTTAATACTGTATGAGTCAAAGTGGCACTGATGGCTGCATAAAATTGCGCTTAAATTGCGATATTACTACTGCTCTAGTAAATTTACAGTAATTGGATGTAGCATATTTACTGTTTCTGTTACTGGTGCTATTACAACACAAAGAATAAGTTTCGTAATAAATATTTACAATTATATGTTTGTGTATATGATTATAACTCAATATTAGAACATGAGTTACAGCTCAAGATGTGAAATGCTGAACCGAAGATACGTAGCCCTAAAAAAATGCCTAAATGCCTTAGTAAAGAAAGCGAGGATGAATTTGATCTACTATCTATTCCTCTAAAACTCAGCAAACTACAATGGGATAAGCGCTAAACGCCCAACGTACATTAAAATGCATTAAGTATAATTACTTGCTTCAAGCCCAAGCACGTTTACTTCACTTTTGTATGAAAAACTTATCTTTCTACACAACCTGTGGTTTTAATATATAGAATATAAGCGCTAAATTTGAATGCGATATTTTCATTATAATATACACAAGACCAGTGTCCAATGATGTTTTGTACAAGAAACCATTATCGGTCGTACTGTGCGGTGTGAAGTTTATGAATGTACTGCAGCTGTTGGTCTTATTGATAACAAAAAATATAAACAAAAATGCCAAAAAAAATTGGTTACCCATTCAAAATCGTGTGTTTAAAAGCGATCGGAAACCTGTTTGAGAAAAATTTCTTGTTTCGCAAATTACATGTTTTTTTATTATGCTAAAAACCTCTACGGCCATAAGAACGATAAAGTTGTACAAATAAACAGTGTCCGGGCAGTATAGAATAACTAGTATTGTGGGCAACCGTATTTATGTTGAGCTAGCGCCTTTTTTCTGCCATAACTTTCAAAACGGATGTATTTAATTATTTTCATGCAATAGTTTGTTAATTTTGTATGTTGATGCTCTTTTTCAAAGCGTGGTAGTCTATTGTGAGAGCCGTTGCTTCTCTATTGAAAGATCGAGCTTCCTTGAGGGAGGCTTGTACCTATGACTTTCATTTCTAACTACGTACGTTTGTGTGTTTTGATCTTGAATTTCGATTTACTCTTAACAACTACCTAGCTCTGGAGCGAAGATAGGGTCTACGATGGAACGCGCTCGCCCACAAGATGCCTATTCAGTTGCGCTTTAAAGATGCTCGGGCTGTATGTGCTCGGAAACACAGTCGCAGTCACGGCATTCTATTCCTGGGTTGTGCGTAAAATAAAAGGCGCTTAGTAATGTCCCTTGGACAATTTGGTCAATAGTCTTGGTCCCTGAAGGAACCAAGCCTATTGAAAAAGACCAAGGATGATATCCCGAAATATGTCTGGATGTCCGATGGTAAAAAGGGGGCGGGCGGCATGAGTTGATGTTTAGTGGCAATACCTCTCGAAAACGCTGAAGGAAAATGTCGTTACGAACTGCGCGACGAAACCTGCGCGTCGTAGCAGATTCCTAACCCTTAGAAAACGTGTTGAAGTTCACAACCGCATTGGGCTAGGCCGACTATGTAAAACTTAAAGGGCTCCTTGGAGGAGATCCGAACCTAACAGTTAGTTAGTTAGTTTATAAATGGAACGCAAACTTATAACGCGATCTGAGGCCGGAACGATTAACGACGTTACCGTTCGTCTATTCCTATATTCTTAGATTTATGTACTCTTTATTATAATTCGTGATAATCGCTTATTTTATTGTTATCTACTTTTCAGACGAATTTAGGTCACATCTGTTCATGTGATTTTTCAAGATGATTTTCTAAGCCGCCGCCTGTCTCGTCTCTAGGTCAATTACTTTGTGTGAGTTTTGAAAGCCAGGGTTTTTTATTTTTTTGATGGGAATCACGATGGTGGAGAGGCGAAGTCTTTACGTCTGTATTGGGTCTGTCTCTTCTATACATTAATTGAAGAAGTGGGAGGGGCGGTTGTGCAAGTATTGCTCATCAGCCACACCTACCAGCATCAGGTGTGCAAACGTAGCTATGCAGTCTAAAAACACGACATTCATTTATCTTTATCATGCTGTTTAAGCTTGTCATACATCTATTTATTTTGATAAATTTTACTTTCTTTTGTTTGCGAAATGACAGAAAATTGTGGGTAATTCGATGTCGCGTACAGATGTGAACAGGTTACTTGCATAATGTTAACGTTATAAACGATGAGTACTGTATACAGTAAGGGAGCATTGAGAAAGTTCATTGGTTGCCCTTGTTAAACCATTATCACGCTATGGTGCAATAGTAAAATGTGCTACGTGCCTGCCTACACACACCTCTGTTTCACAATCACCACCGCAGACCGAGGCCGATGACCTCTGGATGAACCAGTGGAAACTTCCTCTTCCGCACTTCTAAATTAGTTATCACAATAGATAAAACAACAGTGTTGTTAACTATTAGTAGTAAACAAAATTTAGGACAGTCGAATTTAATCCTGGGTCCGATATACTGAAGATAATTTTCTCGTAATTACGCAATTACTTATGTTTATTTATATAGTTTATTACCGTGCGTGTCCGCTAGCACCCACTACCACTTGCCCATTATTTTATCATAAACAAATTTTAAGCCTCGAAGCTCCTAGAAGGTTGTGCGCCGTAATGTAGGTAATTGACCGTGATAAAGAGTTATTATTTTTAATAACGTATATATATAAAAGCACAATTTGTTTTGTTTTTCTCGTGCCTTTGTAGAACTTTTAAATTATTTCTTTTTTTTTCTAATACAAATGTTCGATGGACCATAACGGTCAAGTTATAAAGTATATTATACCATTTTCAAGCTTATTGTCGCATATCAACTATATCTGCATAATTATAATTATCTTGTTTGACCGCATTCTTATTATGTGTTTTGATTGATTATTCTCGGATTATTTCCATCAGCAGCAATGTACAACTCACGCTTATTATTTATACACGTAAAAAGTTAACTACGCTTACAAAAGCGTGTAATTTTTTGACAACATAAGAAGGGAAATTTTTCAACCGTGTTAGAATTCCGAATCCGTAAAATTGTGTTTTTAAGATTTGCCGATTTGCAAATTCTGTTTATGTACTGGTACTTACAAGACTTTCCTGTTACGTCTCGAAGCTTATCTTTCATAGAGAGAGTTCCTTAAAAAATTATAAATACAAAAATAAAACAAGTTTAAAGCTCGCGGAGTGACAAGATTATAATCTTTGCGAACATTTCGTTTTCACGAACATTTTTTGGGGATAAAATTGTCCCTTTGCGATTTTACTACTATCTTATATTTTTCGCTTATCTAGACATTTCTTGTGAAGTCTACGGAAGAGTAGTTACATATAGAATAGTTTAATTGACACATTTTTATTGTAACGACCAATTTATACGTTCTTAAAGTATACGCTGAGTTAAGACATGATATTAATTGGACACATGTGCCAAGCTGCTGCCGCAAAAAGCTACCAAGGATTAATATTATTCAATGCCACCGTATCCGATGTGCCGTATCCCGTTACGTACTGAGGTTCAAATGTTCTCATACAAAAACAATATGCGCAGTTTTATTTGTTAACAAAAATAAAACAGGTTACATTGTTACAGTAGTAATTGTATTCTTAACGCGCACTTCCGAACTTTGGGAGAGCTAGTATTGATTCATCGATTGTAACTATGTAATACTCACTTGACTCAGCAACTCCATGCGATTTGTTAGTATAGTCAAGATTTACTAAAGATAATTTTAATGTAGTAAGTAGCTAATAAATTCTTCTGTTGAATAACAATTCCAACACATTGATTAAACAGCGAAATCTGTACAAGACAGCGATTACATGCGGTTGTGTTGGTAAATACGTGGGAGGCTTCGCCCGGCCGACCAGTGTCAAGGGCGCACCCTCCTCCGTGACGCTCCTTCCGACCCCCCCAGTGTACACAGAGCCTTCACACTTCCACGCACAAGGCACACATAAGTGAGAGGGACGGAAACGTCTCATTCCAGTTGTACCTGGCGGCATTACACCCCGGCTGAGTTCCGGGTAACTCTCGGGCCTAACTCCCCGATCTCCGCTTGCATAGCGTTTATGTAACAACGCTTAAACTTAGACGACTTCTCTAAATTAATGCTAATAGTTTACGTAATTAGGGGCCGTCACAGGTCGAGGATTAAATTTAATTATGACAGTTTTGAGTGACGCGTTTCTGTTCAGTATAGATTGACTTTCTACAAAAAAAATTTTTTGAAGAGCAACTATTTCTTGGTCTCCAAATCAGTCCTCTGCATAATGTTTAAGCTTCATTGTGTCACTAAAACCACGTCTTTAATTGCAGTTAATTGATGTCGTAACGCCGTCGTCGATTATCTTGCTTGATGTAATATATATTTTTAGCCGTAAACATCAGCATCGATCAAAAATCATCGTTGGCATAAATACGTGCGCAAAACAATCACCGCCGCAATATCGCGAATATAAATTATACTTTATCTCCCTATGACAACAATTTTTTTTATTGGTAATGTAGTAATAACTAAGTAAAATAATATATTTTAACGATAATAGATATTATATTAATGGTATCAATCACATAACGGATATACACATAATTGTTAACAAAGGAACAAATGCGAAAGCAAACTGCATAAAAAGCCAAAGTCAAAGACAAAGCCACTTTAGTCAAAATGTTTTAATTCTTTTTAGTTGAATTACACCTGTTTCCACAGTATTTTATCATAGTAAACGGCGCTGTGCGTGCAATAACCACAGCTGTTAAGTTAGTTTTGCTACATTACCCGGACTCTGGCGTTAATCGTTTTGTACTGCTGTTAAATTTATTATTTATCACCAACCAACGTATGTTAAACAATCACAACCACTTTCACGTGTAGGAAAGCATACCTATCAATAGAACAAAAAATCAGTGGGTCATTATTAAGCATGGCACGTCTCATTTAGATATATAGACCCATCGCATGAATCGATGTGGTGGCTATCCATGTTTTATTTGCCGATTGATTTATTTTTATATCGTGCTGAAAAACTATTTTGGCTTACTACTTTACGACCGTTCTCACACTGGTGGAACATAAATATTTACATTATAATATTAATATTTTTATTTGGATTTTCATTAAAAATTTAACGAAGTATTTTAATGCTTCATAATAATAATAATAATAATGATAACGCACACACTCAACATATCCCCGCAGTAGGGAAACCCTGTGTCGCGGGTGCCATGGACACACACAGGCAACCACAAATTACATCCAAACTCACGAGAGAAATAAATGTAGGCCATACAAATATTTCTCCCGGACCGGGAATCGAACCTGGGACCTCTGCGTGGCAGTCCGGCATGGTAACCGTTCGACTACGGAGGCAGTTCAAATCAGTGTGGTAACGTGCTAATAATGCTTATTCATATAATTCTGGCCTTTCGTCGCTGCACAAACAACGGAATAATGTGCGACTTGTGTCAATGCCGTAGAGAATTATTTGAGTATGTATTTTGTTTTTATTTATTTTGCATGGCGTACCTGTAGCTCGTGGTCTCTGTTGCATGCAGGTCTAGGCGTGCTTCACAGCAGCTGTCCCGGAGTGCCGAAAGCATCGACCAGACTTTTAAGAGGTAACAATTTTTTTATTTACATTATTTGTCGTTTTCCTACATATATTTTAGTACAATTCCTCTTCACAAATGTATGGTGCAACATTAGAAAGTTCATTCATTCCATCGTCACAGTTGCTTAGCATCTAGTTTGGAATGTTGTTTTATTTACAGACAGAGTTAAGACATGCACGGCCCGCAGTCCAGTCATTATGCTAAAATATTAAAATCACTACCAGTCTACAAAGGCTACATTTAAATTATAGAGTCGCAAAAAATATGATGTCTTATATATACATTAAGATCGTCTGTGAGTTAAAATCCATTTATATTGGTATCTATTTATTCTCGATTATGTTTTTGTTTCATAACGAATGCGGCTCGGAAATCGGTTTCGTAATTGAAACATTTGGCCGAAAATCGTTGACCCAATTGTGTAATTCCATAATCCCTCATAAGACGGCCTAATACTGGTTGGAACGGAACTATGATTGTTTCTCTCCTCATTATTAAGAATTAGAAAAGTTGCCTTCTGCTTCAGTTTTCAAAGGCTTGTTTTTATTAATTCCGGCAACTCGATTGTAATTGATTAGACACTATAAAATGAGGCTATCAGTGCTAAAGTGGTGTAACCCACATTTAATTTTTTTCTACAATATTACTTTTTAATGTTTTATCTGTTCAAAACCTCTTTTTTAGTATAACAGTAGTAGTATGAATAGTCGATTTAATCAAGGTCTAATCTGTAGCGATCGCGAGAATTGGAGGAAAATGAAACTAAATAAGTTTCCAAGTTGAAACTGATTTGAAGTAACGTAATTCTAGTTTACGATATTACCCTATTCATTCAAGTGGGTTTTATAGCCCTATCAAAATCTTGACGTTCAATATTTCTTTTGTTTCGTTGCGCGCGAATATTACACTCTTAGGAAATTTTAAGTATTCACTTATGTCAATACTTGTGTGAAAGCTCGCTGAGATATTTATATCGTGGTGGGTAACGACAATTAACCGTCGAAGCCACGTGTTTGTAGTGTTGTTCAGCAAGTCACGCGCTAACTGCCCTATCGAAGGGTCTTGCAACCTTTTAGCTTACCAAACAGGGTTTGAAGGGATTTTCTACCCGAGTAGAATTTACAAACGATCTGTTCTTAATATCCTAGTTTATTATTAGAAGAATTTTCTAGAATTGGTTAGCCGACGACGTAGGTTTTTTTGAAAAACTGAACTCGGTAGATTGACATTACTTAAACGATTTATTATTGTAGAATGCCGTCCTGTTTTTCCAAAACAGGACGGCATTGTTTAGAAGTTTTATTTTATCGCATTACCTATAAATTTTATATTGCGCAGAACATACATCTTTAGAATTTATGTTTATTAATTTTACTAATTTATTTATTAATGTAATCACAGACATGTAATCTTTCCTACGATACCCATTTATTATCAGTGTAGTGCCTGTGCTAATTAAGCTGTGTATTTTTGCAGGTCGAAGAGCCGGTCTGTGGATCATGGATTAGCGGCGCCATTCGATCTGGAGGCACTTCGCTCCAAAGTCGAGGGGAGATTTGACGCTGTACACAGAGGTGAGAAAAGATGATACAAATTCTATATATTCAGTCTGATATATAAGATGTATTAATTTGCACTATAAATGCGTTTCAAAGATATACGACGACATTGTATTTTCTACTGTGCAAATAAATTGCAGCTAACGTATCGTTAGAAATAAATTAAACGAATGAAGCTTTCCAACTTCCATGGCTTCATACGTTCATGAAATTTCAGTAGACGAACTTAGCAGAATTTGTATCGTTAATTCACAATCCGAGCAACAGAATGTCTTTGAGATAGAATTTTGAATACAGTTATGTTCTTACACTAGCGTCACGGTATGTTTATGAAAAAGTAATTTCTGTTAAAAGTAATAGTAGATTTTAATGAAAAATAGTGATAGAGATAACATTAATACGAAGAATGGAAATAAACTGGCTATTCTTGTCAGTTGTGATAAAGTCACAAATTCATTTAAAGTATTACGCTTCTATAATAAAATTCTGGCGGATATTCAAAATTTGCCATTTTCGAGGTTTATGACTATAGTGAAAGAAAAATTTTATACTGAAGGAATACAGCTTCTGCGTAGTTGGATGACAATAATCGTTGGTAGTGACCCGTTTATTTGAAATAAAAATGTTCTAAATGTGTACAAATCTTTATTCGCAAAGAGCAAGAGTTTCTTATTCATTCTTCTCATGGCAGTTTGCCTTACGAATGAATAGTAGATTTTAATGAATTTGACGATTTCAAGTTTCATCATCATCATGATCATCATTAACCCATTTATATGTTCCACTGCTGGGCCCGGGTCTCTTCTCAGGCGAGAGTTTAGACAATAGTCCGCAATGCTGACCCAAATCGTGACTTTTTACACGATTTCCGAAGGTTGTGAGCCTTCTTTGACGTGCAGGTTTCATCACGATGTTTTCCTTCACCGAAAAGCTCATTGTGAATTTCAAATTAAATTTCACATATAAATTTCGAGAATCTCAAAGGCGAGCCCAGATTTGGAGTGTTTGAGTGACAAGTCAAACCGTTAGGCTACCTATGAAATAAAGATTTTAAGCTCTAATTTTTACTGGTTTTAATAGTATAGTGAAACAAATGAGATTCAGATATTTTTGCACTTTTTCAGTGATCTTTTGCGATCTTCCCGTTAACAGCAACATCCGCCCTAAATGTTATAGTTATTCCGTTCAAGTCAGAACTGTTTATTTATGCAGTCACACGGGAGCTATCGAGAAGGCAATAATGCTGTTAAAATAATTCATTAAAAATTTACAACGATCGTTTCTTATATAAGTAATACTAAAATAAATATATACGTACGGAAAATAAGCCACTAACCATATTAAAGCCCTAAAGATTGGTTTGGAAAATGTTTTACAAAATAAACGGTTTTATAGTTGCAATGAAACTCGGCTGGCGACGTGATTTATAAACATTTCAACATCTGGTTATTATTTACAGAAATATAACTAATAAATAAACATTTGGATCGTGCGAAATATTATCTTTACAAAGTTTGAACATACGAAGTTCCGTTTCTGTGTGTTTAAGTAAACGTAAGAATTTTAATTAGATAGAATGGCAACAACCTTAAAATAATCCAAAAGAAGTGTAAAACAAACAACAACAAACAACAAGTAACAAAGTAGTAGGTAGTAGTTCGTCCAGGGAAGTGCCGCCGTCTATTTCTGCCGCCAAGCAGTAATGTTCGCATTACTGTGTTCCGGCTTTGAAGGGTAAGGGTGCTGGTGAAATTTCAGGCACATGGAACTTGTCAACTTACGTTTCAGGTTGTCGGGCGCAGCTGCAGTGCCCCTCAGATATTTGCGGATTTAAAGCTCAGAGTGGCATTCCATAACAATTGGACAGGCGTGTAGCTTACCATCAAGCGCACGACTTGTTCGTCCCGCCACTTGATATTATATAAAAAAAAATTGTGGGGAGAGAAATTTCTCACGGAAATGTTTTATAGGCGACAGTAAAATTGCCGACGGTTTGATCAACGACAAACGTCAATCTGTAGTGATCTACGGCCAACATAAGTAGGCAGTATCTGTAGTAACAATAATTTGCAGAATTACACATTCTGTTTTATTCCGGTTAATAATACACTATTAGCTATCGCTATCGGTTTGCTCCATAGACTAGTGTTTACCCTCTGGTGGGACAATTTATTTTCAATCTGCGTTTGACTTCAATAAAACCATAGCATTTTGGTTTGTTGATTTGTTTGCTATTAAATTCCTTTAGGCGCTGTATCACGTATAATATTACAAACGATTTTTGAATATATGTTTTGTTCCAGATGAAGACGAACAAGTCAAGAGATTACCTCCTCCACCGCCTATCAAAACTATGACGTATACGGTGAGTTAAGACAACTGGAGCAATTTGTCATTATTATTCTTATCATAACTGACGTAATCGACGTAATTGATATTTTTAGCGAAATTGCGTTATTGACACATCTGAGATCAGATCAGCGAAACAAGATCTACAAGACCCTCTAATCGGTTTTTTAATATCGTATTTAGGTTCAGTTTTATTGTTAAGCAAAATTTGCGTAATTAACATTTTTTACTCGTTTTACCAGTAAAAAAACTTGGTGACTATGTCTCCAAAGTTACCAAAACGCAAATTCGTTACTTATGACTAGAGATAGGTAACACTGCGTATTTTTTTAAACGTTTACGTTGTGCTTTTTTAAACGCTTTTCACTTAGTACGCTATTTAGTTTGAAACTTACAAAATCGTTTAGAAAAACGTATAAGCGCATGGACTTTTACGTTAAAAAAAGCTAGCGTCGTTGTGTTGATAGCGAAAAGCAAGAGTAGACAAGAGTTTGTAAAACATGACTTTTATTTTAATTTATAAAATTATTATTCACATTGACAAATTAATTTGTTTAGCAAACATAGATGGCGGGACATGAAACATAAGCACGTTGTTAACACTTCGCTTAAATTGAAATGCGTGCTTTTAGGAGCTTATTTTAAAAAGCAAACCTTTTTAAGTGCTTTTTGTTTAAACGCCCATCTCTAGTTATGACAAGAACGGCAGTATACTTATATTGAAATTATGGGGTTTGGTGTAGTCTTCCTTTTTTGCACGCCAGCTCAGTCGGTCATGTGCGAGTCTCATCTACAGTTTTCCGGCCACTCCGCAGGTGGTCTGCCTCGAGGACATCTCGCTCCTACCTGGTGCCACTCAATGACCTCCTTGGTCATTGGTCGTCGTCTCACGAAGCGACGTGTCATATATTATAATACGAATATTTTAATTAGGATTAAATTAAATAAAATTTAAAAACATATGGGACACTCATTTGTCTGGAAATAGTGAAAAGCAAGTGAATAATGAGTTGTGTACTATAATGAATACATGAATGCGATTTATTTTAATTAGTTAGATCAACAATCATTCTTACATAGTTGTAGATATGATTATTTTATAATGTCCGTAGAAACAGGGTTTTACTAATGAATCAGCGAATTTCCCAAGGCCTTAAGTCGTCTTTGTAAGAACATGGGGAATTTTTTTGCATCACAACAACTCTTCGGCAAACTATTACCAATTTTATTCAGTTCACAATAAGATCAGTTTTTATTATCATATTGAATTGAGTAACGGAAAACGCCGTGAGAAGTATTGCAGTTGTAAGACAAATTTGTAAATAATTGAATAATGTGAATCAATATCATGACCTGATTTATGTATTCGTTTATTTCTGTAACTGATGCAGGTTATGTTACTTAACAATATTTATATATATATATTTTTTTTTTTATTGAATTGATATTCAATTATTTTTTATGTGAAATTAGTCCACTAGTTTATTATAATTATTAATACAAAGATCGAAAAAATTCCTTTGATCCGGTCGGATTCGAACCGACGTCTTCTAGCATATCGTGCCAGACGCTATACCAACTGGCGGAATACCGCGGAACGTACCAGCGGACCTCACGAATTTTTCGCCATCTATGAGAAATCTATGAAAGTATTTCGTCATGCAGTTACATACCTTTACAGCTATCAACCCCGGCTAGAGATGTCGCTATTCACTGTATTTAATTTGTTATTGAATTCATATTCAATTATTTTTATGTGAAATTTATAAAAAAAAGACTTATATGTAGTTAGCGACATAAAGCACGATGTACTGCTTGCTATTAATTCTAGCATAGAGATCCCGCGCTTTATGTCGCTGTCGCGCAAGTCGCGCCCTGTCGAGCTAGCCCTACAAGTTATACAAAGTCATTATGTACTTGCAATTTCATGATCTCGGTAGCCCATCGGTTTCCTCTGTGAGCGTTAAATGAGGAGGATGAGATTTGTTTAATTCCCGGCATGATCAATTTGGTTAGTTCTAGTATGGTATAGGAAATTCCCTGGTTTGAAACCTAATATTGTCATAACTATAATTGTCATCAAGGTACTTGGTGTAACGGGCTGGTGTCCGCAACTCCACGTCAAGGCGCCTATTTTGCCTAAGCACATCAGACTTTGTGATTTAAAGCTCTGAGCGGCACTGCAACTGCTATGGACAGGCGTGTGGCTTATCACCAGGAGCACGTCGCTTGTTATCATTAAAAAAACGTTTTCGCAACTTCGGGATTTTTCGAGCAATTTTCAACTTTACAAGAGTGTATACATATCGATAAATATAATTTACCAATTGTTTCTGTAATTTTGCAGGTGCGTGACCGTGATACATTGACATCAGTGGCGGCGCGGTTCGATACCACCCCGTCTGAACTGACCAAGCTGAATCGGTTGGCCACGCAATTTATTTTCTCCGGACAGAACTTGCTTGTACCTGATAAAAGGAAAGGTGGGCATTGTATCATTGTTACACAAACACTGCACAAACAAATATTGCACTAATAAGGTGCTGAGAAATAAGGGATTTTTTTGTTTGCCGAAATGTCAAATTGTAACCTAACCATGATATTGTAATAATTTTATTTGCCTTCGAGCAAAATGTCAGAATGAGATTAAGGAATTAGCTGTGGTCTACAACAATGATCTTGAGTACTTGCGTATTTATATCACAAACTATGTCATTGATTCATCGACTCACTCACTGAAAAAAATTAGATGCTCACTCACTCACTCGCTTGCTCTCACACTCACTTAGGTATCTACTAAACAAAAACAAGGTGTTGCGATTTGCATTTAATATACACGAATGCATTTAGAACAGAATAAAACGAAAAACATTAAAAGAAACAGCATGTGCAATGCGCATATCTATAGTTATTATATATTATGTACGTTGTAGAGAATCTGTATGTTGAAAACATTTCCCCATTTAGCCTACCGGCGCAAAGTTACCTGTCTGTCGGTTTTCTAAAGAATATGCTTCTGTGAATGTGTTGAGACGTGCGGCCGGATATATCCTTACTTGGTCGATATTCCCTTCAGGCGTACTAAGTGCTTTTCATCATCTTGTATTATGCGCACAGTCCAGGAATGGGCTTCTCTGACTGCGACTTAGTTTCCGAGCATTTACAATTACTACACACATACAACAATCTTTAAGGTGCGACTGAATAGGCATCTTCTGGGCGAGCTCGTTCCATCGTAGACCCTATCTTTGCTTCAGTACTAGGTGGTGGTCGAGAGCATGTCCATTTACTTAAAAAAATGAAGAGCAAGTTCGTCACAAAAACTTGCGTTTTCATGTGTGTGATATTTGCTTTATTTTGAAAGGGACAAATCTCTTGAAATCACGTAAAAATCTTTAAATATCTTACAATATTTTACTGGCTAAAAATTGTTCAATTACTCGTAATTATTATGACAAAACTGAATGTTCACGCTTTGTTAATACCATCTCGATGGTTAATACTTATGTATGGTGACATCATTGGTGTTGATATATTATTTCTTTCTAAAAGACTAATTGCTTTTGAAAGGGTTTTTGAAAGTGTTTATACTGTTATTAATCGATACTTGTTACGAAACGAATATTTAATATTTGAATAAGTTCTTTATAAACGCCGTTAAACGCGGTGTGAGCTATGTTGTGTTATAAGCGACGTGTTAACTAGTTAACACTAAGGATGAAATTCAACATAATTAAACAAGTTTATTCTATAATCGCTACAATAACACAAGGTTAAAAATGAATCTAAATTTAGGAGTAACAAGCAATCTCGCTTCTTAATTGCATAATTTTATCAAGCGTGACCGATTGTTCGGTGAAAAATTCAGAGTTTTGCTAACCGGCCTTCAGTATAGCCGCAGTTTACAAACCACAACGAGTGGAAGTTGTTTCTATTCGCAACTCAATAATTTTTTAATTAGCAACCACTGTGTAGTTAGATATAAACAGTTAGATGTAAACATGCTCGGAGAATCGATAGATAACTTCTTGGAATCTGTGGAGACTATCTTCTCCGAGCTAGGAGACAATTTACTGGTTTGCGTGAACAGTAAGTACATTGTTGTTCGTACACTATGCGTTGCATCATAGTCCAAAACAAGGTCATAGAACAGAATTATATCAAAACATGACGTAAAACGTGTACTTTAAATTTCCATATTTTCTTATCAGAGTTTTACTACACAATTATTTTCAGGATTTACGATTGAGTCTGAACCATTACAGAAAAACTGAAACCAGTTACAGACGACATTAAAATCATAATTCTGAAATTTGCAAAACGGATCTGTTGTCACCCAGGCGCTCCTTCGTAATTTCCACAGCACGATTCTAATAAAATGTAACTTAGCTTTTCACAATAATAAGCGGCAGACATTAATGACTTGTTTAAAGTAATAAAAATGCCAACATCAAAACAATTTACCGATAACACTTATCACCGCCATTAATTTAGATTTCGACTGCTTCTGTTGCATACCAATACAAACATACTATGTTAACTCTGATTTCATGCATTGCACGAATGTATCACATTATCACCATTTGAATTATATATAATCTAAGGCAGACGTAACTTACACAACTTATAACCAAATAAGCAATAAATCAACCGGCTTAAATGGTGTTGATTACAATTGATGCATATTGTCCGTCGTGGAGCGAAACAATAGCCTTGATGTTATTCATTCACGTGTGACGTAGAAGAGAAACAAATTTTTCTCCTATTTGCTTGGCAAACAAACGAAACAAAAGTTACAACATTGCAGCTGTCGCTACAGTGCACGCGGAGCCAGCGGCCGAGCGCCACGCGGCTACAATTTATATTTAAAGCACGGTACACTAAAACGTAACCTTAATTGCGCGGCATAAAAGTCAATTCAGCCAACACGTACGCTAAATAGGCCGCATCACGAAGATATGGGATCACTTTATCGCATGCGATAGCATTTAAACTGATATAATGGACCTTGTCAACTCCGTCGTTCAAGAATGTTCAGTTTTGGATTTTTAAAACGGTGGTATGGTGTGTATCTTCAATTTGTGGCATACTGTATGGCGTGTCGCGGATGATCAGCTGTCTAACGATCACACGTGTTTTCAGATGGAGATAAGGAATCGGATGGTCCCTCAGAGAGCGGGGACAACACCTCCGAATCGACACAGGGCGGTTCGAGTGAGCCGGCGCAAGAAAAAGGTATAAATAACTACATACTATCATGCAAAAAACATATCGTTTGAGTGGGAAATTACGTTTTTTTCTGTAAAGTGTCGAAATGCATTTTGTTCTAGCCGGTGCATTATATTTACAGAATTAGATTACGTTTTAAACTTTTAAATAAAACGCAAGTTGAAATTATACAAGTCGATCGACAAAACACACGAAATGTAACCGAAATATGAAAAAAGTTGATATTGGAAAGTCGTTAAAGTAAGTTTCAGTTATAATATAAGTACTTTGAGTTTTATGATTATGTAAATAAATGTATTTGCTATCGACAGTGTTCAAAATTTAGTGACTTTAACAGTTTTCAAATACTTAAATACCTATTTATTATTATATAATAACAGAAAATGTGAAATATTTATGATGAATGGAACGCCGAGATTTTCCTTGGTTAAATCAATCACATGGCAACATTGACATGGTCTACGATTCGTCAACTTTGCACGGCAAACACGTCTCAAGTGATTTTAGAACATCTTCCTGTTGAATTCGGTGTTTTTGAGATAGGTCACTATTCTGGAAAGCCATCGATATGTGAACTATTTCCTTAATATGTAAAGGATATGAACATAACTATGTGAAGGTGTTAGAAGGAATTTTGTAATATATGTAATCATCCTCGCTTGACTGTCGTTACTGGTATGAAGCAAATTCTTAGCAACGTATTTTCATATCGAATTTTTAGGTTTTCGCGATTATTAATATAGTATCGTGACACAAATTATCAGCCGGAAGACGTACACTGCTGAACACAGGGTCTCCCCCAAAGATTTCCAAACCAGCCGATTGGACGCAACGTGCATCCATCGGATATCCGCCGCCCTTACTAGGTCATCCGTCCATCTAGTAGGGGGCCGTCCCGTTTGAACACCTTTCGGTTCGTGGTCTTCATACAAAAAACTTACTGCCCCAATGGCCGTCAGTTCTATAAGCTATGTGCCCTGCCCACTGCCACTTCAACTTGCTAATCCTTCGAGCTATGTCGGTGACTTTCGTTCTTCTACGGATCTCCTCATTTCTGATACGATCACGTAGAGGTATGCCGAGCATTGCTCGCTTCATAATAGCTCGTTAAGTGACTTCCAGCTTTTTTATGAGCCCCATAGTAAGTGACCACGTCTCAGAGCTGTAGGTCATCGCTGGCACATACACATAGGTAATGAAACCATTTTGTCGGATATAAATCCTGTATATTTGTTTTTTTTTTCAAACAAGCTCAGCCTTGACCGTGGTGCCTGTGAGGGGCCCGAAGCATTGGTTTGAAAAAAACAAATATACGCGATTATATCCGAAAAATTAAGCACTTCGTATCTTTAGCCGCAGCTCGTGTCATTCTCGTTCTATGAACGATTATTTCGATGCATAAGAAAAGTAGACACACTGCGATTGGTAGAGAACATTTGCTTTTGAAAGCCCTGTAACGTCATACTCAATTACTACTGAAGTATCAGGTAGCAATTAGTGAGACGGCCGATTTATCCATGAGACGTTGAACGTGGCGGTGTGAAATGATTCAAGTAGTTTAATCAAATTCCCGATAATAAGTTGTTGATGATATTATCGCATTGCAGAGATTCTGGACAGCCTGCGACCGGTATCACCCGAGGCACCAGCCAGCAGCACCGCGCCGCAACGCTTCCTCAAGATCAATGTTCGACATATCACTGATGGACAGGTAACCTCATCACCTTTTTTTTCACATTATTTTGACCACCTCCGTGGCCTAACGGTTTACATTGTGGGCGATAGATACGGAGGTCCCCGGTTCGATTCTCGGTAGTACCAATTTGGGAAATGAACTTTTTTAAGTTGGTTCTGGTCTGGGTTTTCTAGGAAGTGCCCGAGAGTGAATTCTGTTGCTCTGGTACTCGTAATACAGTGAATTCTCTACTTTGATACTATACAATTGGTGTGGTTAGCTGGTACATAATTATTATAACGCATCATATAAGTTAAAACAACCTATCGAACAATTGAAAAAAATTAAAAGTTTTGTGTTCGGTTAGCTAGCATAGATTTAATAGGTCTAAATTAAATTTTCGTAAGTTATTTATTAGTGAAAACACAGGTTGTATGATGAAGTATGGTTTCACTGCGCTCGGCCTAACTTGCAAACACATTGCACGTTTACTCACATGCACTTCAACAACGGCACTAAGTGTAACGTGTTGTTTTTTTAAATAATATCACAAGGGCATGCACACAAGTATCTGAGTAGTCAGTCAGTATACATTCAGTCGTATTATGTAGTTTTTTGTCGCCACGCTACTGTTTTAGAAGGCAATTCGTTTACATTTATATATTTTTAACGTAAACGTACTTTTAATTAATACTTTTTGTAGACAGATTTAATTCTAATAAATTCTTGAGAGAACTGAAACACAACGTAATATTTTTTTTCTCCGAAATATTATAAAATCATAATGAAATATTTGTTTATACAACTGTGATGCTAACCGTTGTATGAACCAAAATAATTCTTGAAATGAACAGCGTACTATTTATTATTTACAGTGTACCACAATATTTTTTTTTTATTCAAGGGAAACAAACAGTCCTAAAACAGGTAGGTGATAAACATTGATTATAACAAACAGACCTCGAGTTCCACAGATATAACAAGAATTTAGCAAGCAAGTACGGTGTCAACAGCTAAATTTAAAACAATTTGTTGAATTTTACTAGATCGCAAATAAATTTAAAAAAAATTACTTCGCTTCATTTATGTTTTTATTATAAACACCTAAAGCACACCTAAAGATACCCAAATATATAAATAACTATTAGAGAACATTACGTACTTTGCTCTGATCCCAAAGTAAGTAATTAAAGCATTTGTATTATGGAAATCGGAAACAACGACGGTGCCACAAATACCCAGACCCGAAACAATAAAGAAGGGGATCAAACACGAAAACTCAGAGATGTCGGCACCATAAAAACCAGTATGGAAGTCACCACGGAGTTCGTAGAAACCATTTTTAGAGTAGTTTGTTCTACGAAATTATCTCGAGAATGTAGCTTTAAAACTAGCTAGCCAACTTTCAGTTTTTATGATAATAAATATAATAACGTCTCACCATGACAAGGTTGTTAATGGAATTTAAAAAACTATCACCTTTTTATACATAAAATTCATAGACATCATCGCGACTCCGGTACATGAATATTGCGATATAATTTAACTTTGATCCAAGTGGGTTTAATCTGTGACTCATTCTGTTGACATTTGTGATAACAGTTCTACCTATTTGCCAATTCCTAACTATTGACTTGTGATCCCGAGATAAATGTTTCCGAGAAACGTTATTAGTTTTGTTATGTGTTATACCTTCCATATATAAATAACTGCAAATTAAATTGTAATTTACGATGTAGAGTCACTTTGATTTGTGTTTAAACTATAAATATACTGTGGTTAGAGCGATGGTTACAGGTATTTTAATTTAACGTCTTTACTTCACTGTCATTTTATACGGTACATTTTATTTTTATTTTATCCTAAAGATACACAAACAGAATGTAATCATCACATGGTAGCAGATACTGTTTGACACATTAATAGACTATATCACACGCAAAAAATAGCGTCGCAGCACGATAAAACTAGTCTAAATTTTAGTGTAAAACTACATTCTCCAAATCTAAAACGACAAGGAAACAAAAATATAAATAAATAAATAAAAGAATTTTACAAGTGATTTCTTTAAACAGCTATAGGGAAAGAAATAAAATAACTATGTAACGGAACACAAAATGATTAAAAGCTAAAACACAAGCGATACACGCGATTGCGTGTAATTGTTCTATAATTTTCAATGTCGTGCCTAATTTTATTCCATAGATGATATTTGTATGTTTATCTTTGTTTGGGATCCTATACAAGTATATAATACAATGTTTTTTAAAATTGTTGTTTCTTTTAGGGCGTAGTATCCGGCGTGTTGCTTGTAACTCCCAACGCAGTGATGTTCGACCCGAATGTATCAGACACGCTTGTGATGGAACATGGCCCGGAATCCTACGGCGTTATAGCACCAATGGAATACGTTGTCAACGCCGCCATCTTTTACGACATCGCTCATATGCGCACGCACAGCTCTGATCATAATCCGCACAAGTGAGTACTGAATTTTGAATTTTCATAGGAATCTTTTAATTGTGAATTACGTCGAACTTATAAATGATATTAATCTAATCTTAACTTGAAAAGTACATCTAAGCCATAACAATTGTAATAGTCGTTCTTCTTATTTAAGAGCTAGGCTTTTACAGGTTGAGTAACCGCGAATCGTTATTAGGCGGCTTAACTTTAATTCCGGATATGACACAATATGAAGTTTTGCCTTATCTGATCTAAATATCTTAATATTCCCTCGCCTTTCTTTCCTTCGATTTTCGTTTCTTTAATGCTTCTAAGAACATGTGATATGAACATGTACATATTAGATGCCCAAACATCTTTCCCTATTTTTGTAGGTAATTATGTCTTAATTTTGAAATATATTTTATAAAGTATATTACTATAAATGTTATATTATACTACAAATTTTCTAGGACGATCCCTGTGACACTTCACAAAATTCTCCATAATATAACCTTGTAACGAAGTCTACTAATTTACGTATATAAAATGCGTGTTTTTATAAGTCTCAACTATTTTTATAAGTCTCGCTTTTAAGTGAATATCTTTTGTTTAAGCAAATACATAAAATTAAAATAAAAGTAACACCAAATTAGTGACAAATGCCCAGAGAAACATTTTTTTTTTTCAAAAATGAATTTAAAACATTTACAAAAGTTACTTCATTAGACTGCATTTGCTAGAGATGAGGTATAACGATAAAAAAGTTTTCGATGATTTATTCAATAAATATATAACGTCGTGGATAGTGCAAATTCACGTCTGTAGTATTGGTAAAAGGCACGTATCTGCTCCAAACCAAATTTCACAGAAGACGGACTTCACGTTATTAATTTGTTATTGCAATGGCTACGAATTTCATTTTTGTACAGAAAGCATTAATTTATGTTGTCTACGGACTGATGACAGTAGAGTCCCTGTAAATCACGCTAATTTGGTTGCTGATTGTTATTGTATCATAAACAAAGACTGCGTTTACATTTAATTTATTTCTTCTCCGGTACCTGTACCTATTCCATAGAAATAACGGATCGGATATCAGAAATAAAATAAATATTATTTATACACAATTCATGGGAGTCCTTTATTTTAAAAACTCAATTGTTATGTTTTTTTAAATCCGTAATATCATGCAAGGCTGTATAAGAGAGAACCTTTGCTTCAAAAATCTATCGACTTTACCTCATCCCTGTGAAAACATCAAATGAAGTGTCACAGGGATCATACTAGAAAATTTGTAGTATAGTACTAATTTAAATGAATTTTCAAACACGCTGTATAAAAAATACACAATTTATAATGTAATGCAAATTCCATGGTTGGTCATAATTTAATGGATTCACACTTAGTACAATATTAAATCGTGTGTTGAAACATTTGCCTTTTTATGTTGAATAAATGCGTTCACAGAGCCGAGACAGCCGAAATCTACTACATGAACAAGTCCGAACATTCACCCGGAAAGGATTCACTTCTAGTCAAAGTAAGTCATTGTTGTTATTACCAATTTATTTTTTGAATTAAAAGGTTCTCAATAGGTTTTAAAAGTGAGTAATACAACTGACTGACACAAATAAAAGTGTTGTAATAATTAAACCCAATTAAGATTGATTGTTTGAAATTTCAAGGACGTTGGTCATTTATGATTAGATGTAAGACTTAATTGTCACTCGTCTATTTGTGGTGAGAATGTTCAGGCGGGTACTCACAAGCGAGCTATAACCGTAACTAGCAAGTTATGTTACCAAAAATCGTGGTTCGCGAGCTTGCTGCGAGTGGAACGAGTGCGGTTCACAGTGAGACGACGATAGCCAGGCACTCATTCTAACGAGTGAAGACTGTTTTTCACGCGTACACACTAGAACCTCGTTTCTGTATCTGTCACGTTAAAGTTACAGCTTGCTAATGTGTACCCGGCTTTATACATGACAGTGTTATATTGCAGTCAAAACATTTAAGAAAATTATTGATGTATTGGAACGATCGTTGAATCACTTATTAAATTGGCTAGAATATAAAAGAAAGATCGCAAAATTTTTATTTAATTGGTTATAAAACAGTATTATTTTTAATCACAATCACCTATTCTAAAATCACCTTTGGATTATTAGTGGAAATAGTGTAAGTTAGAATACAGTACATTTAGAATACAATACATACTATCTAGGATGAAACGTTCCCTGAGCTGCAGGCAGCGAGTGGGGAGGCGGAGGAGGGCGCAGGCACGGAAGAACGTCCCGGCTCAGGCGAGACCGAGGAACGCCCTGGCGCCGCATTCCCCAAGGCTTTCGAGAGGGAACTGGTTACTCCGACGCCTACTCAGGTGACACACACAAAACGTGTATGTTTACTAAACTTCCACCCAACAATAGATGTACATGTTTTCAAATGACAAACGTCAGTTTATGTCTTCCTGTGCGTGTCCCATAAAACGATTAAGAAATAAACCTCAAGTACAGAGTACTAAAAAAACCGATCTTAAAAGTTCGTGGAATTACATCTATTTGCCAAGTTTTATTCAAGTCGATTATCAGAAAGTGGGCGAAGTCGTGTTCATTCTGGCTTCATCCCCTAGTGTGCCACCCTTAGAGGTGGAATGTTTTCTTCAAATTAACATAGGGCCAATACCAATACGAGGTACCCTCTTTCCAATAAAATAGAATCATCAAAATAAATTCACAAATACGAGTTATCGCGTAACATACATGCAAAAAAGAATACAGTCGATTTGAGAACCTCCTCCTTTTTTTGAAGATGATTAAGAAAAAGTATATCCCAGAGCATATTAAATTACAGTATAATAGCAAAAGCCAATCAACCCAGTAGAGCACAGGCTCCCAAACTGTTTTGTCTGGTAGACCTATCAAACAGTATTTTTTCTGTTTTGCGTAGTTTCTGCTTTTTAAATGTGTGTCTGACAGCTGACACAGTGCTAGTGAGGAACTTTATGAAAAAATATGTTTATTTTGTCTAACCGAATATCTTGTTTGTTGTAGAATGTTTAAGTACTTCATGGATTATTTATATGTCTATTGTAAGTCTGTAAAATTTGTCTTGTGTGACGTGGATTGGAAAGCCAAAATTTTGGTCACGACCTGCCTAAATGGGTTCTACTCTTAACGTTTCATGAACCCCTATTTTATTTTCATTGACTTGGACTCCTTGTAGGTTGGAGTGGACCACTGGGGGTCGTTACAGTCCATTTTGAGAATCATTGCACTAGAGGCTGCTGTGGTTCCTTATGTTATGTGGCATGTTGATACTGTTAGTCTAGTTTTTTATGTCTTTAATTTTCTGCAGCAAACCACAGAGGACAGGCGGAAATCTTTACTGGACCAACACTGGGCAATCCCGAGCAAAGACAGAATGTCCATCGATCAAGGCAGCGAGGTAAGCTCGCAGTAGTACAAAACACACCGACTATTGCGTAAAACAAATATTTGTTTGTCTACAAAAATCCAGGATGTTTGTCGCGTACATTTAGGAAGTTTCACAAATACTGCATTCCAAATTCTTCTTTACTCAAAAAGGCTCAATCGATGAAAGCATTCAACAAGCACAAGCAACGAATTGCACCGTTCAATGTTTTGTTCGGGAACAAATTAATCGCGGTCGAGTTTTTTTTGTTAAATCTAACTAATAGTAATTAACTAATGTAATAAATGCGAATTGCTGTTTTTAGACGATAATCTCGTATTCAGAAATCAGTTCGTTAATACTAAATTTCATGCT
This sequence comes from Hyposmocoma kahamanoa, assembly GCF_003589595.1. NCBI lineage: Eukaryota > Metazoa > Arthropoda > Insecta > Lepidoptera > Cosmopterigidae > Hyposmocoma > Hyposmocoma kahamanoa. The sequence continues at coordinate 13,537,803 of NW_020653945.1, forward strand.
TATATTTATAATGACGAATGAAGATTTGAACAAAGAAGATTTGAAGAAAATAATAAATTGCCAAAAATGTGTATAATAAATAATATTACATTCCACTGGAGGTTGTATACGTTCATGCGTAACGCATTTCAGGTCTCCTCAACCGCAGAACACAAAGACGAGAGCCTCGAAATGTCAGTGGGAGCCGCCGACCGCGCTGAGAGCGCAGAGGGGGGCGACGCCCCTGAAGACGGCCCTGGCGATGACGCACAGCACCTCGTCAAGCTGTCGTATCATGACTCTGGAATTGATATTCGTGATCCGGTTCTACATGTTACTCCTACTAATGCCAAAAAGGTAAGACACCCAAGCAACAATAGGAGAGAGCAAATTGTCGACTCTTAATCTAAAACACGAACTAATTAATCCAACAATGATAATCACTAATTGCAGGTTTCTTACCACAGAATTATTTCATTTTATGCCGATATTTCGGAACTGTTACACGCACCGTAGTCGCGGGTTGACTGACCAGCGGCAGATGACAGGTTTAAGACCTGTAATTTGTAATCATCATTTAGTGAATTACCCCCCTAATCCTCCATTTTGCCCTGCAATCTATTCTAGGAGCACGATTTAGACGACCACTACGAGTATCACGAAATAGACACCATCGTCGAGAGCCCTGAACTGTCTATGTACGAGTTTGGCGATTCATACGAAGAGAATTTACTTAAACACTTCCACATTGACCACGTTGAAACGTCGTCAATAGGTTCTCACGACGAGGTGAGACGGATCAGACGCGATTGGTGGACTGGTCCTAAATTGTAAATGGTTCATTACATCTAAATTGTGATTGGTTGGATGTTTCAATGTGTTTCTTCTGTCACGATTTGGATTATTCCGAAAAGTTTCTGGGTGAATGTCTTTTTTTAAAATTTATTGTGAAGTAGTGGATGGTCAATTTTTCTACTCGTGATGTTTAATTTCTTCTGAGAAAATTAGTGTTACTATTCGGATTTTCTTTTCGTTATACGAAATGGTGTTGTGTCGTTCTGACTTAATCTCTATGTGTCGTTGTTTTCTTCCTATACTGTTGTTGAATTGGCAAAGGCGATTTTCATATTTGTCTTGTTTTCGTCCAATAATTATACACACTTGGAATTACGCTAGTGTTGTTTGCATCCTCCAGTACCACGCTCTTAAAGCGAATTGCATTTCGTATTGCCGGTATGTCTCATTACCAACGTCTCCAACTAAAAGAAATGTTCCGTTAGTGGTACTAAAATAAATGGGAAATTTAACCAGGCTATCAGTTGGTGTTTTGTAAAGACCTCTCAAAATTATGAATTAAAAACAATTTTTTTGACCTGCAATTTCCAGAAAATCGTTAAGGATTTTGAATACTATTTCATTTAAAATGGAATCAAATCCCACGGAACGGAACGGATTTTTATGTAATTTTTTGGCTAATGGGCTAGTGGTCAATGCCATAAAAAGTATATTGACAGATCAGATATCAATGTCATTCTTGTCTCAATATAAATAACCAATTGTAATTAGTTACCTACGTTTTTGAACATTTTAGCGGTTAAGTGTTGCTGAATTTGGGGACTTTTTTATTATCGAAGTGATGCTGGTAATTATTTAAACATTTCTACCACACTTTTGTTTTAAGTCAATGAAAAATAAAAATGCAGATCACATTATTTATTTTATTATTCTACTTAGTTCTTTATTATAAACTTATATCTAGCAAAAAAGTTTAGGCTGGTTAAATTTTTCTGGGAATAAACTACCAAAGCTCTAAGGAGCTTCAATTTAATTCAATTAGAATTAGTAAGATAATTCGATACTTTTCTTTCTCTAAATTCTACGTTATTTGTTATTACTGTAGCGTGCTGACAGAGTATAGTACACTTTTTAAAATACAGAAATCCCTAACTTCAATGGTACTTACAGGTATACAGCGACGCGGATATTGTTCTTTCGGCCGACTGGGTGCCACCCGTGTGCCTACCACGCACGGAGCCGCCACTCTCTGCGCCACCACTAGGCGAAAACGAACGCGCTCCTAGGAAACCAGCTGCTGTCTCTTTCTCCCTCGATGGAAATAATCAGAAAGATGACAGCGTCAAACCTGATAAGAAGAACAAAGTGTGTTGCTTATATTTTTTCCTACATATTCTTTAATAGTGCTTATTTATTTTTCGTATATTACCAAAGTATGCTTGCAACGGCTGTGTATCAATTACGCGTGATAAAGATGCTTTACATTAATTCCTTTTCAATCTTGAATTCTGGATAATTTAGTTCAGTCCAGTTCAGTTTAATAACGCATTATATATTCGTTGTCTAAAATACTCTTTAAACCTTTATCATTAAATTCCTCCAGATGCTAAAGAGGCTCTCCTACCCGCTATCCTGGGTAGAAGGCCTCACCGGTGACGGTACAACCGGCAACCAGGGCTCACAAGGCTCACAGGGAGACTCGCTCCCCACCTCTGCTGACAGTCACAATTCCACTAGTGTCTTCTCCAAAGTATTTAACAGGTCAGTGTGCGATATGTTTAAAGTTGGTGTTTTTGGTCTAACTCGTAGTGTGATAAGTGATTTTAGCACAAACTTCTATCTCTAATTATACATTTTGTGGTAATGGAAAGCAATTGAACTTGGCAAGAACGCGCCCTCAAAAGTGAAGTACACAGTGTGTTCAGAAGTGTTCTCACACCTCCAAAATCCATTTCCGTGTACTTTTCGTGTACATGAAATTGCATAACACCTTTAATTTCTAATCTCGATAATATTACTTGACTTGGTCAACATATTTGCTTTATAATTTTATTCGAAATTGTCACTCGCATTCAAATACGACACATGTAAAAAATAGCTCGCATTGACTAGCTAACATTAACACATGCTCATAATTAATTAACATTGGACTGGAATTTTTCCTTGCTACCATGGATGCTAACAATTGGATGGAACTCTCTATGTTCACTGGCTTAGTTCGCCAATGAACCTAGTGGAGTTTGGCACGGGTTTGTTCCTGAGTAAGACACCGTCTGAGGAGGCGCCGCAAGATGTCTTCTCGGCCTCGGGGTACGTCGCACGCCATCGATGTGACAGCGTTTTGCCTATGAGGGTTTTGTGATTGTAGCGATATTTCTATAAGGATCACTTTGACTTTTGAACTTAGACAATCGAGACCTACAGACTACTTATTACGTATTCTACTCTTAAATAATACGACTCTTAAAAGTTTAACATACCATAAAATGATCCATACACCCTTAATTAAAGTTTACTTTTTGTAAAAACTCTCCAAAATGCCAAATTATTGTGTTTTTTAAATAAGTTACAATGGCAGTTGTAATGGAAAGTGTTCATTCTGTTTTGAAAACAGAACATTGATGAACCTAAGTATGTTTAAATGTTATAGACCATGTTCTTTGTAAATTTGTCAATGAGTCGTTTAAAGGTCAAAGTATTCGTATGTCGCTGTAGTCACCCGTTTAGCATCCTTTCTCTTCTCTGTTCTAGGCAACTTGGTGTAATCGTGTTTGTTATTTCTTCTCTTCGCAATGTTGTCGATTCATATTTCCCAAAAACAAATGGTAGCTTTCCTGTGCTGAATGGCATGTTGTAAATGTGTTAGGAGACCATAGAAATCACTAAAAATTAGTTTTCTTTATAGAATCGTTCACAGTCATACGTTGTCATGACAGGAATTTATGACGTTCATTAATCGCCATCGTCACCTCATTTCACTTTCATTTTCTTATTGGCACTCTTTGTTAATGTCTGTCTAAAATGTTCTAGCATGTTTAGCTTACTATACTGGTCTATCTCTGTTGATTTTTTCTCTAAGACACGGTTATCTTTAATTGACCGAAAACACGGAATTCGTATTATTGAAACAAATAATGTTATTTCTATAATTTTTGGAAATTCGCACGAAAGATTTGTTACTGCTCATCTACACATCGATAGACGATGCAGATATGAGAAGTAAAAAAAAAATGGTTACGAATTGCGAAAGATTTTTTTACCAAAAATTATTATTCTATTAATAGGGGTTTCGTGCTCGATAGATTTCGGTTTTCATAACATACGTAGGTACAGAAATTGCCTATCCTTTATTTTCCGATATTACTGTGACGTTGCTTAATGCTACCAGTAACTTGATAACAATTTTTTTATACCTAATTATCTATCTTGACGACAAACGAGTATGTTCTTTTATTCTCGAGTTAATTTCATTGGACAATTCCTCAATTAAAATTTACTTTATTGTAATGCATTTTATTTACTGTTGACACCGAAAAATCAACTCAATTCAACGTTACTATAAAGATTGTGCACACAGGCGAAGCTCGCTGGGCGGATTTGGGCGGTCGCAGACGAAATCGTCGTCGTCGTCAACTTCCACGCAACCTCGTCTCGACTATCGCAGTATGGTCTCCGTTGATGATATGCCTGATCTCTTCGCTTCTTTCGATAGTGAGTAATTTTTCTACCTAATAAACATTGCAGCTTAAATAGTCTTTGTAGCAGTAGAGCTCCTTTTGAAAGAGTTTGTCCAGGGAAGTACTGCTACCTTACCTATTACTGCCGCCAAGCAGTAATGTTAGCATTACTGTGTTCTGGTTTTAAAAGGTTAGGGTGCTGGTGAAATTACAGGCACATGGGACTTGTCAACTTAAGTCTCAGGGTGTGGGGTGCAGTGACAGTGCCCCCCAGAACTTTGCGATTTAAATTTAGCTCAGAATGGCACTGCAACTGTTATGGATAGGCGTGCTACTTACTATTGTTCGTCCCGTCACTTAATATTATAAAAAAAGTATTCTATAATAAGCTTGACTCAATACTGACTACTCAACGGCGCACCTTTGGTCACAAATGCGCAACAGTGGTGCGTTCAGCGGGCAGTTCAAGGTTTGCGCGTACATTGTGCGCAAACGTGTGTCCATGTACATGCAAACTTTAAACGCCCCGCTGAACGCATCACCAATGCTAATGTGTGACCTTAGGGACTGGACGCTCTTGGTCAATTATAGCATAACCACCAATAACTAGATGCTGACCGGGGACGTCCAACGATAGGTGGAGTGCATTTTCCTCTCGTACCCAATCGATTATGAAAGGACTCTATACGCTTTTGATTTTGTCGGTACTGTATTGTACGCAGAGAAATACGCGTTTTATTTGTTTTGTATGCAGAGTTAATACCGCGGCCTGCGCGGCCTAGCGACGATCCGCCACTGTACCTGCGCTTACGCATGGGCAAGCCGGCGGGCCGCCCCTTGCCTCGCACCACGCCGCTCATGTCCTACGGCCGTAAGCGCATGAAGCCTGAATACTGGTTCGGTATACCTCGCAACAGGTCAGTATACAATAAACAAATCAAGCAAATCACCCAACTGTCTCCGTAGCCGAAAGGTTACCATGCTGGTGTGCCACGCAGAGGTACCGGCTTCGATTCCCGGGCCGGGAGAAAGATTTGTATGGCCTACATTTATTTCTCTCGCGAATTTGGGTGTAATTTGTGGTTGTCTATGTGTGTCTATGGTATCGGCACTATGGCGGAATTGCTTTTATGTCAGCCTCCATCGTTTGATTGATGATGTCTGTATCCTAGCACTTAACATTGTGGATGCTAGCTAAGAATATTTTGGAAACGAATGTTTTAAATTGGTTGTGCGTATTCCGGGTAGTTCCCCAGAGTGAATTCTGTTGCTCAGGTTCTCATTGTAAAGGGAATTTAATTCCCTTGTTTGAGACCTAGTAATTGCTGTGGGTATCTGTCAAGAACGAAAGTGAAGAACGAATGAACGAGGTTTGTTCACGATCTGCAAAAAGTTACCTAATCTAAACTATTTATTCAGGGTGGATGATCTATTCAAATTCCTAACACACTGGGTGCCGGACCGATACGGGCCACTGGGCGACGTGGCCGCTCAGGGCTACGAGCTCATTGACAGCGACACTGAATGGGATGATGACGAACCTAAGCATGGACAAAAGGTAATGTTCATTCTGTAATTTTTTTCTTAATTAACTTTTTATACAACGTTTTTCACCATATTGTTATGGCTCATAAAAAACAACTTAAAAACAATTTGCGACGCAACAATCGTTAACGTGCTGAAAAAATAAAGTACATACTTCAATTAGCACAGTATAAAATGTTCTCGATGAAAATCAATATTCAATTCACAATATTCAGCCTTTTTTTTTGTAAGATTTCGGTATACTGTCACTTTTACATATCTACGGAAATATTTGTGAAAAATGCGATTATTCTAAAACGTACAAATTTCATACTGCTTATAAAAGACCCCTTGTAATTGTATTGTATGTAATGTATATCTACGCCACATATTTACACAGTCTCGCGACTGTTATTTGCTTATTCGGTACAACACCACAATGAGCTCAATGTGACTTCGTCGTTGGTATTGTCTTGACTACTGACGCCTCTCCTTATTACATCGATCATATCTTCCATCATCAAGACAGCGATGTTGACTTTTTATATAAGAGGAGAGAACGTATTAATTAATATACTTATAAGTATAAGACACAGTGCTTATTGTGTGAACATGTGCGTCATTGACACAGAAATATGACACGTAAATTTAAACCGATTTTGAATGAAACATAAATAGAAAGAACAATAACGCGTATCTAATAGACATTATTCTCGGAACTCCCGCAGTCGATATTTAAACGGAAATGTCAAAAGACACAGTGTATATATACATCGTTTAACAGCGCCTATGATTCGCTTTAACGAATCCATTTGCTGCAGGAACGTACCGGCAGCTCCGGAGATGTGTCAGACCTCACACGAGAGTCATGGGAGGTAAGTCGTAGCTGTAAGCCTAATACATTTTTTAAACATTACAATACTCTTTCTTACGAACACGTTCGTTTTGTAATTAACAACGCTTTATAACACACGTTTTTTATCGACGATAATGCATCTCACATTCCACATTTACAGTACACATTAAACATGAATGTTTTGATCCCTTATTGCATCGGCCATATTTATGGTTTTATTAAAATTTTTACTTATCATTTGTCACATAAAGAATAATTTCGCGCTCTTATCAATGTATTTCATACACCCCGACTCGTCGTGTGGTAGCGGACTATCACAAATTACCAATATTGTTAAGCAACATGATAAACATACGATAATATGTTAATCGTTTCCGACACTCTTTTGATAAAACAATTGATGCAAGGTATATTGCACATTTGTTTTCGACAAAGGTATCTCTCTATTTACCTGTTGATAAAATTCGAACAACATGATAAACTTATATCTACATTATATTATAAAGAATGTTGTGTCATATAGCAATATTTTAATTAATAGATTTTCCGACGCTATCTCATATTATTTACATTCGGGTAATTTTTATTCTCTACCTAATTTTTCGGTGGCAAATTCTGTTATTTAAATATTATCATGAGATACTATTTAATATTCGAGTGTATAGTCCATTCCACATAGCATGGGTACGGTAACGTTTGGGCTTTGACGCTTCTAGAGATGTGGTAATGTAAAATCGAATGGAAAAAATCGATTTAAATATCTTATCGAGACAGTTTGTAACGAAGAGAGAATCTATTTAGAGATGTATGTTTTAAGAACAATTATTAAGCAAAATAAAAACAATATATAATTATAATACGTTATTAAGTTACCAAAAACTATACAACAAATAAAAAAAATCAACAATTACCAAATAAAAAGTCATCAAAAAAGCATAAAATCCACATCAACGAAACGAAATTTGAACAATTACCCCAAAAATATCACAGAAACCTCAGAACAAAATAAAAGAACTCGCATACAAAGTGTATATGCACATGTATTGACTCGAGATACGCAATAGCCGATTCGATTTATCGATTCCATGGTGTAAATCTCTATGGATAAATATTTCGGTTCACGCATCAAGTAGTCGGGATAATTTATTGTTATCTTTATCATTTCAGTTTCTATCCACTGAATAGTGTAATTTTTGCTTAAAATTACAATAGAAACAAATATTGTTTGTTTATAGCAAATTTACTATTTCTCTTTGTAACCTGATTGTGAGAGTAAGTAATTACAAATAGGTATGCAAGCAATGTAAGAAATGTCACATTATCCATCCTATGTGAAATGGACATCCTATGGATAAATAATAGAAATTTAGGTAAAGAAAACTAACCTGAAAATTACCCATTCAATTTGTAGCCGTTATGGTTGTCGTTTTCTCGCGACCATTTTATGGCAATACTCGTGGACGTACGGATTTTTCAAACTAAATTATATTAATTTCGCGTACTGGTAACAACACATTGTCATTGTTATCAATCTATATATAGACTACGTTTGAAAATCAACAACAAAAACACTTACACAAAATACTTAACATAAGTGGTTATAGTTAAGTGAAATTATATATATAGAATACTTTTGATTAAGGAATATGAGAGAGGCTGCATTAAAGCAATTTTCGTTCCTGAGCTGGGCTTAGGTTTTGTAACTGAGGTCCTTTATATTACTACAGTATAATGGTTGTTAAAAGGGTGTCCGATTTGTTAGAGTAAGACATTGTATTTAATCCCACTCGATATTTAAAGAGCTGTTACGTGCACGATTGTACCAGCTCCACATTTTAAGACAATATAGGTGATGTACCAACCCCGTCTCAATACGTTCCTCTTGCAGACATCAGTCCTCAGTTGGCCGCCGGGACAAATACATTCCTGTTGAGTTCTTGGTTAATTTCGATTTAATATTTCTAGTTCACTTGAGTGAACTCATCGAACGAAACTCTATGAAATTCAAAGGTTTTAGTTAAATTAAAGTGTTATTGAAATGTTATTACATAGCTATATTAGATAGTTATTTGGTCTTAATAGCTAAATTCAGCTTACACTTGACATGAGTAGCAAATTTTGGGCGTGAAGTGATATAATAATACTCCAGTTGTGTTACAGTGAGTAAAATTTTAACTTGCACAGTCCAACATGTCATGGTTTTATTATAATAATAACAAGATTCATGAGCGGTAAATGTTTTTGAATTGTTTGTTGGCCCCAAGGGATGAGGTATCAAATATGTATATGTATATAATATGGTACCAAAACCAATTCTGATGTTTTTTTTATGAGTGAAGGTATCTGGTATTTTGATACTTTTCTAAATTTTACACACTTGAGACTTCATACAATTGTGTAAATATAGAAAGAGGCAATAAAAATGAAATATTACGTGAAACACAAGTGTAAGTTGAATTTGTATTTTTCGTCAATTATTCAATAAATATAAGTTCTCAACAGTCCAGCCTATCGATAAAATTTGTTTTCATTCATGTCTTGAAAATATGACAAACTTAAAACTCTCATGTTCCTCGGTAAAGTAGTATTCTCTACAAAGTAGTCATACTGATTATGCGATTGCGGATCGTAGCTGCTGAAGGCGCCGTACGTGAAAATTTACTCGATAATGAAGAGCCAGGCAGAGGCGCTCGGTGACTCCCTTGGCGAGGAACCTCAGCCAGAGGTATTTGCACGATCGCGGACTACCTTATTTGGCTTAGGAACAAATCTAGCGGAAGTAACGAGACTTGTTCTTTTTCCCACTTTTTTCCGATCGTTGAAAGTCATAATACCGTGGTTTTGAGGCCCGATATATGCCATATATTTAATTTGCCACGATCAAATGTATTTACGCTCAGAAATTCCGCTGCGATTTTTCAGTTATGTTTGTTCCTAATATTCTGCTGTACACGGTTTGGACCTTTGACATTTATGAAGACACTAAATAATGATATTTTTCTTGCTATATTTAAATCTGTGGTTTTTGTTTAACGATAGAGTAAAGTGTGAAAATTATACTCTTTTGTTTGCCTTGAATAGCTCAATTTTCCAATGTTTTAAAATATAACATTTAATTAAGTCCATATAAGAATATACTCCTCGTATTTACAATACTTTGTCGCACCAGCTTCTTGTTTCGATAATAATTAATTATATCTAGGACATTATATGCATTCAATCTCAATGGAATGAAAAAAGAACCTCAATTTAATATGACAATACCAATTTGGTGTCTCTGATTTGACCGGAAACCATATTATTTGAATTAGACTCAAAATGACGTGCCAAAAATTTATTCAGTAATCATATTATTATGTGGTTTTATTTACTTGATAATTTTATTTCCCCATTCACTTGCAACAATTATATAAGTATAATAATTTCGATTGCAATAGTTCTAAATCAATATAATCTTTCTAATAAACATAATAATGCGGTATAAAAGACAATTATGTAGGAAGGTTGCAGTGTAGGAAATATACTATATAATATATTGAATGAATAATTCCGATGTTTAAATCAGAATTAAAATGTAATTACTTAAACTAAGGTATTACATTAAAAAGTCACAAACTATTAATAACGTTTTAACTTGATTGTATCAATGTTAAATTTCCCCATTTTTCATGAGATTCTGGTATTATTCATTGTACAGCGCACGTTCACAGACACCCTTTACGATCTACAACGGTCAATGTAAACTCATTCTATAAATAGATTAAAATTGACTGTCAATATATTCATATTTAATAGATCAATTATATAATATGATAGTGTTTATCCTTGCAATGTCTATGTTTTACATTGCCCATAAATATTTACTGGTTGTGTATACGTGATTACACGGAATCAACTTATATCGCATGAGCTGTAAGGCCATTTGGTCAAATTGCCTTTTCGTTGTAAGTCTTTGTGGATCACCCAAATGGGTCAAACGTAAGAAGTTAAAGCAAAAACTTATAAAACTGCAATAGAAAAAAAATTGAAGCTTACCTCAGATTTTTTTTCCGTCGGCTAAACTACTTATTTTTAACTTAACTACATACTGGCAGGGGACAGTTACGTCCATAAATGGTTCCTTTTTCAGCTTTACACCTTTCATATGCCATAGCTAAACAAGGCTGTCATTTGTGAAGAGTATGACACCAATACTAAAATTTCAAAGGTCAAAGTCGTGTACATCTTGTGAATATATGTAACGCGATTATGTCGCACCCTTAGGAACTTGCACTTCAATCCAATAGATTGTTTGCCACGGTTTGTAAAAATAATGGTTGTCAATTTGAACAAATAGAAGGAAGAAAAAATATGAGGCTGTTCAGAGTTATTTGTAAAATACTAACAATGTCGCAGGACTATGTTACAAACATCAGAAACAATAACTTTTGTTCCATTACTTTTTACAAAACAATAAATTTACCAAAAAGAAACTTTTGATATTTGTTGTATTATATGACACTTTTTAGATCTGTATTTTGTATTAATTGTAGTAAGTTTTAACATCCTCCCGGACGAGCACTTTTTATTTTTATTTTTGTTGGAAAGTAAAATCTGAAACTATTTTTCCGGATTTAAATCGCGTATATTTGTTTTTTCAAACAAAACCGACGTTTCGGGCCCTTTACAGGTCCCATTGTCACGGTTGACTGAGGTGGTACAGTCTTCAACCAGTCTAATATTGATGCAAACCACCCTATTTTTTCACTATAGTTACAATAGTTATTAATTAAATACCTTATTTTTAATTTTACAAAGAAAACATTCCAATTTACGCTATATTAAGTTTTACAAATTATTTTATTGAATGAATTTTTATTAAGTTCAATTTATTTTAATTATTAATAGAAATTAGAATAAACTAAAACATATTAATTAGTACTGCAGTCTTATGTCTGTTTGGGATTTTTCATTAGAGGAAATACTGGATCCCAAACTGGTGGTACGGAGAAACCATCTTCCCCGTTGAAATTAGGATGTTTTTTAATTTCAATGGCCTCTCGCAGCATCCTGGGTAGATAACGGACTTCTTTTGCAAGGACCTGGGGCTTGTCAAACTTTATTGAATGTGTAGGTTTATCCATGACACGCTTGCAGACAGCAGACTTGTTTACGCGACGTTATTTGAAAAAACAAATATACGCGATTTAAATCCGGAAAAATAGTTTCATTTCCTATGTGTAACAATCGCGAAAACCTAAGAACTCGATAAGTAAAATCTGATGAATTACTAAAAGTCGTGGAACAAAAAGTTGTTTTTTATGATGTTAGCAATACGGTCCTGAGAGGATGTTAGTATTTTACAAATAATTCTGTATAAAATTGATTTGTAATAAAAGCTGATATTCTATAGTATAGTTGTACAATAACAATATCCGAACTGCAAAAATAAATTTTCCAACAATAACTACTCATCCTATTTCATTATGTGGAAAGGACAACACTATTATTGAGAACAAATTTATAAAAAAAAATCATTAGTCTAAACAAGTCACATCACAAAAATATTGACACCACATTTTTTTTTTCAATCCGTGACATGATTAGTCGATTACAACAGAATTGTTACCCGTAGCTTAGTGATGTGAATCTTTACTTCGTTGACGGAAAGTTGCGCCAGTCCTGCATCTGACTCGGTGATAGATTTAGCTCCATCGCACTTTTAGAAGTGTATGAAAATCACTTGTATATAGTTGTTACTTAGTTTAAGTTACCTGTGCGTTGAATTGTAAAGTGAAATTTGATTATATTGTTTTAATTTCAAAGAAAATTCAAAGTAAATTTGGTTGTCTGTGCATTTTTCCGGCAATATAATTGATAAATAAAGAGTTATAAAAAAATTATGCAATAACTTATACTTTTATACTGTTTGCAATAACAGTTGATAATAGAAAAGTTGTACAAGATGTTAAACTATGCGCAAGAAATTGTACGCATTGCAGTATCCCATTGTAAGAAAACGTAAACAACAAAATAACTAACTTTTATATACCATGTATTTATGTTGACTTCTACCATTCGATGATGGTAGCAAAAAATACCATTGACATGTAGTATATAACTATATGTTGAATAATGCCCCTGCAACAATGGTCGCCCGCCTCGCAATCATCTCTAGCCTATTGTTGCATTGTATAATACACACAGGTTACGTGATTAACAATTACATAGTCCTTAATTCTTTGCTTTTGTTGATTGTGTGAAAATGTTCAAGGATCAAAAGTTTTAACCAATTCTTCAACTAGACTATTAAATACGTATATTATTACTGCATATTCGACTATATAGGTGTACACTGTTTCATATTTTAATATATCTTTATAATCTTTACTGTCGACTAACTAATATTAGAATATTCGTTATAATCTAGTCGTACAGACTGAAATTTACTTTTTTTTTTTAATAGCATCAAGTGACGGGACGAACAAGTCATGCCCCTGATGGGTAAGCTACACGCCTATCCATAACAGCTACAGTGCCACTCAGAGCTTTAAATTGCAAAGATCTGAGGGGCACTATCACTGCGCCCGTCACCCTGAGACATAAGTTGACAAGTCCCATGTGCCTGTAATTTCACCAGCACCCTTACTCTTCAACAACGGAACATAGTAATGCTGACATTATTGCTTGGCGGCAGAAATAGGTAAGGTGGTAGTACTTCCCTGGACGAAATCTTTCACAAGGAGCTCTACTGCTACTGAAACTTTAATAAGAAGTTAAAAATTCACAAAAAAATATTTTTTTGCGCAATCATAATTATATAGCTGTTTTGGTAACACAATGTATATATTTCTGATGCGCGGAGAACTGAAAACTGGATAAACAAGTTCGAGGCGCGTTCTCAAACTACGACGTTCACTTAGCACCGACGTCTTATTAGGAATATTGTTCAAATGTCTTTCTACGTGAAATACAACCAATTGAATTTACCATTCGATGTGTTTGACGATAGATAAAAAGTGAAATAATGTTATGACTGGCTTTTCTACTCATTGTTCGATACATAAATTGTTTTCATGTTGACACATGTCTATAAAATTCATGTTATTCGTTATTTATTATAGAAGAACAAATACAAATTTGATAAGCAGCATGCACTCGTTCGCCTGCTTAACTTGTTTAGCTCCTTGTTGCTCCATAAAAAATTATCGCATTAAGCCGAAAGCCGAAGGTGAAACGGAATATTTCTTGGTATGGAAAGTTTAATTTTGTATAAATTAATTAATTTTTATCTTCTAACCCTTAAAAATATTACATTACTCGGTTTCTTCACACCCCTAAACCCTTGTCTGAGTGCGGCACTTAATTATGAGGGGATTGTGATTGAGAAATCATAAATATAGGAGTTACTCTTCTGTCATGTGTTTGATAGGAATACCTGTCAAATACACGACACTAACTGTAACTGCTAAATTTATGATTTGATAAATTTAGGTTCTTCCTTAATGACCATCTGTAAAATTTTAAATTTACCAATCAATTTCAACGTTACGAGGGCCCGGCTATATGGTCGAACTTCACCACGATTAAATTTGCATAAACCATATACGCGTGTTATGTGTGGTGTTAGGAACAACCGGTAACCCTTGCATGCGACTTGCACGGTGAAGTTGGGTGTATTAGTCAGACCTTTACGTCATTACAAAACATTAACCCTTCAAATTAAATTTCACAATTAATTCTTCAATGAGAAATATTTTGTGAGTATTCCAAGAATTGCCCATCCATCATCGTTTTTCGATCGAGGTAAACCATTTATCAAAAGTGTTAACATGTTTCATAAATATCATATAATATGCAAACGCGCCTGGTTTCTATCTTTTTCAAGATCCGGTTCGGGTGAATTCTGAAAAAAGATTATCTACTTTTTTTACCACAATCATAGCTAATTTGCATGCGTGTGCGTAAACAAACCTAATACGGGCGACCTTCTGCTTAGGTATTCTCGCGCCCCGCTTCAAGCATTATTTATGTAAATACGTGAATTTAAAATTAACTTGCTGCTGCATAATGTATGGACTTTAGAAGTATAGATTTTCGGGCCTAAGATTATTAAGTTTTTCTAGGTCGAGATGAAGTATAAAGCTCTATAAGATTTAGAGGATTTTTTGACAAAACTAAATAAATTCGTCTCGAATTCTTTCAAAACTAGCCAAGCTTAAATCAAGCATTGGCAAAAAGTAAGCAAATTGATCCTATCTTTTTCATTTAATAATGAATGAGCTTTTCGTAAGAAGATAAAACTTTAAAAAATCTTCTAATCAATTTGACGTTGAAGATAACTTTCAAAACCGCAGTCACGTCAGTCTGATTTATAAATTTAGTAAATATTTACTGTATCAACAGTGAACAAAACCTAAAACTTCGGTAAGAATCATTAATCGTCTATCTCGTTAATTTAGGTAAGCTAAACTTTTCCATTTGAAAATATCTAGACAACAAACAAGCGGAACAACAAAATACGTCGCAGGTTTAGTCGAAGCAGAATTTATCTCATCTGCAATGTAATTAAAATTATCAATCGTTAATATGTAATTAACTATTTATACGTTTTTAATACAAACAACGCGTAATAAATTTGACGATCTCCGTAATCAAGTGGCTTGCATACAGGTTTTCATGGTGTAGCCAGCTCTGAAGTCTCGTGTTCGATCTCCAGCCGTGTGAATGTAGAAACTAAGTTTTGTATATTGTCTCGGGCTTGGATGTTTGTGGTACCGTCGTTGTTTCCGATTTCCATAACACATGTTCTTTAGTTACTTTGGGATTAGAGCAAAGTATGTGATGTTACCTAATATTCATGTATTTATTATCTATAAAACGTAGTGTTCCGCTGGGCTCCAGTGTAAAAAATCTACCATGTTTTTACTGTAATATCAAACGGTCATTAATACGTAAGAGAAGTTTAAAGGAGTTCAGTACGGTCCCTTTCCTACAATATTTTGACTTCTTCGAATAACTAATACCAAATTCGGTGACTTTATGACTGTAAAATGGAATTGAAATCCGTTTTCTTATTATTGAAACAAATTCATTCAGATCAACCATTAACAAAAGATCAACGGTTGAAATAGACCTCAAATGAACGTAGGTTCATAACGTCACATCGTTATTTAAACTTAGTGGTTACGTAGGCACTTATATTTTTAAACACACTTGTTTAGAATGAGATTCACAAAGGATAATGGAATACGTAGTTAACAATGGATTAGAAGATAAAAATGTTAAAATAATTGTAATCTAAATCTCATATAATTACTCATTCATGTTCCAACACCGGTAGGGAGATTTTTTTATTATTGGCAGGGTGTGTACCCTCATAGCGCCATACAGCCGCTTTAGGTATTTGATATATTGTTTCTGTCTTTATGAAGGCTTATGCTTAGGAATATTTTGATGCTATTTAAAATTTTGTACAAAAAGCTTTCTAATACAAGAATTCTTTATCTTCTCTGTGATGTTTTGTTGCCTTGGGATCTTGGGATCTCTATTCACTCGAAATTATCGAGTTTTTACAACTATTTAACAAGAGATTGACTAATCACGAGTCACGATCCTAGATATTAGTTAGTAGTATCTATAAAATATTATAGAGTTTGATACTGAGTGTTCACAATTGGAGTTGACTACATTTGTATGTTGCTAAACTGACCGCTTATTAATAATAATATAAATACATACAAACATATAAATGTTTTAAATGATCCCAAAATTGCATTGTGTAACAAAAACAGAGCTTGACCGAAATTCTGTTCAGCATGACTGAAAAAGGAAATATTTACATTACGGTCAAAATGTTTATTTTACTATTCCATGTCACTGTAGCCTACGCTTTTAAAGTACGATTGACCGCAGATACCGTTGTAAAAACTTTAAAAATTATTTGTTTGAAAATGGCGCTCCACGTCATTGAAATAGCGTTCATTGAAGTTTTAAAAAATGACGTTGTATGGATACTGTGTACCTGATGATTTAATGGTAATAGTTTGATGACGGTCTGTATTCATAGCTTGTGAAATATTCAATTGTGTAATATCCCACATGAACCGAAGTGCTGAGTGCATACTATTTATGAATTTATTCAATTGTTGGATAATTTAAGAGTAAAACTATGTTTTAATTAGATCATCGCTTTGATTATAACTACAAATGAATTCTAAAACAACAATTCAATTTTAATTTGATTATGATGCATCATTAATGTTGTGCAATTTTCTCTTTAGGACTTATGCGTTGAGTCTGGCCTAAGTCGCCAAATAGCCAATTTGTAAAATTAATTATTCGTGAAAAATACTGATACGCAAAAATAATTATTTCATTAATATTATTAGTATTCGCTCACAGTTTTTTACACTGAAACGTACTTGAAATGTTCCTTTATGAACCTGTTCTGAAAACTGTCACCAACAACTATATGTTTAGGTACATATAGTTGGTTGCAACTTACTAAATATTAAAGTTAAATCATTTTTATAGTAATTCTGGTTTTTGTGCCTACTCAAAAGTTCACATTTATGGAGGTTACGAGGTTTACGAATTATTGAAAGAATATTTTTCAGCGCATTAACAATCCATATTCCGACTGCGTTAATGACTAATTACTTTACATGATGACATTTCTATATTACGTACAGTTATAGGTTAGAAATGGATCTTCTTGATCTTGCTAATGGTTAGTAACTGCGTCAAAACTGTCAGACGAGAAAAACGCTATATGATTAATTAATTATAAGAAACTAGCGGAGTAATTAAAAAATAATAATATCATGGAAGTAAAACATCTTGACATTCAATATGCTTAAAAACGTTATTTGAGTTTAAATCCTTAGAATGGATTTGCGGTTACTGTCAGCTGCCATAAACGTAAGAAGAAATAAAGAACTATATGATATCTCTAGAGTACTGTTTTTATATCTATAAAGTATCTACAAAGACAAAAATAGTCACCTATTTTTCAACATCTGTAAAAAAATACTCTAATTATGCAGCTCCAGTGGAAGCAATTATAGGGTTGAGGACAGGATGCCTGATTTGATGGTTGACAAGATAATTAGAGCAACGTTGTAAAGTTTAGCATTTTAGATCATTATTGGTGACACGTAACGTTTACGTTATGTGTTACATAGAGGTATCAGCTCACTACTTTTCAGTAGCCATTGTGCCATCGTTACTAAATTCAAAGGTCTGAAAGTTTCATACCAGGTTATTATATGTGACTTTTTTAAACTCATAATCATAACGATACGTGGCTATGTGACAAAAATTTTTTGAGATATCTTAAAAAACCATGACCCAGTTTCATAATATTCAAATTATTTAATAATTTTTAACTATGCACCATTAGGGTATGTTCCGATACGTCGGATGCTTTAGCTAATTTGAAGTGTTTTTTAAATAGATAATTTTGAGCTCTATCGTATGCTATTTGAAACAGATATTTGACCACCTTGTCAAGTGACAAGTGGTTAAGTAACCACGTTTTAATTAGTGGACGGTAGAATTTCTTAGTGAGCTTGTTATTTGCCATATTGAACACGTGAGCATATTTACTTTATTAAATATTACGAGGCCTATATGTATACTTGCTGGTGAAATTACAGACACGTGGGAATTATCGACTGATGTCCCAGGATGACGCAGTGGCACCAGCCCTTCAGATCTTTGCGATTTAAAGCTCTGAGTGGTATTGGAACTTCAATGGACAGGCGTGTCGCTTACCGCCAGGGACACGACTTGTTTGCCCCGTCACTTGGTGTTATAAAAAAACTAAAGAAAAATGCGTTCATTACATTTTGTCGTTATTTTATCGCGTGTGTAATTAGATGGTTAATTATAAAAATTCAGTAAAAACCTATTTTATTTATATATAAATTGATAAAATAATTAAGAAGACATAGATTGTGGAAACAACCATTAATTAGCGTGTTGAAATTAAGATTATTGGAATTATTCTAGAAACACACATTTTTTAAATGAATCGCCAATTTTATTACATATAATGGGAATCATGTGTATTTCTCTCCTCCAATCATCGTTTAGCAACGGTCGTACCGGAAGAGAAAGCGTGAGCATACGCGAAGCATTCGGGCGTGTAAACATTTTCTGGCCATTAGAAAAATATGGTTATTCATACACGACTTATGTAGTCGAGAAAAAATGTTTATGTACTCGTAATAACAGCTTTTCAAAATAATTATTAAAAACGTAACAGCCTATAAAAAGTGATTGACACCAGGAGAACGATTAATAGATTGAAAAATAGTAAATATCTTTACACCCAGCGTGGAAGTCCGTTGTTAGGGTCAACCGGTTTGGTTTTAGAATATATTTAATACAGCCTTGTCCCTCTTTTTGGGTTTATTCCGCTGTTTGTGTCTCATTTTTAACTAAATTGAGAACAATTTAAATTACATTTCTGTCGGGTTTCCGCGTGTTAAAGAACGTTTCAATGTTTTAGTCCTTGAATTATCCACCGTAGTAAAAATATCTTTGCATAATTTTCAATAACAAAAAATTACCGAAGCTATTAATTCCATAGACGCTTATAAAAAGTTACGTCACCTTGGATGATTATATCATCTTAAGACTATAATATCTATTTGCGCTGAGCCGTTTTTTAACAAGCTTTAATTGACAATATCTCGTTTCACACATACTCTTAAACAAAATTGCCTTTACAACTCAATTGGGTCTATTTTGTGTCCTCCAAATTATGAACATATTATCTTTTTGTATGTATGTAGGTACGTTGTTGTATGAGAACTTTGTTTGGTTGGCTCCGCTCAAATCTTATTTGAAAGACTGCTGATCGACTGGAATAAATGAATGATATTTTATTTTATTTTAAAAATAAGTGATGTAAACGCGCCAACTCCTTAGAGGATGGAAAAAAATTCTGTAGTCTAAGGCCAACTCTCATTGCTGACATTTTTAAGCGCCTAACTCCTATATTTTTAGATCTAGTCTCTAAAGTTTAATCGTTCTTAAGTTTTATTGTTATTGTAGGCACTTGGCTTGATGGGATCGCAACCTCTCCGTTCATTCGTTTGCGAGTTTTTAATTGTTAATTACAGTGTTTTGATACTTAAAAACGCGAACGCACGTAATTGCTTCCTATTGGAAGCAATTGCAGTACAAATAATAATAGACAATGTATTAGTTGAATATTCACATAAAATGTTCTCTAGTTACGTTGCCGACGAATAAATGAAGAATTTTGATCAAATTATTATACGGACAAAAAAGAGACTATAGAAAGTCTTCGATTTAAATTGTAAACTGATACTGAGAAATAGCACAAAAGGAGAGATGAATTAGAGACTAAAGATAATTTAAATCAAGTGTATATTCGTTCAAAGTAATAAATGATAGAAATTTCTCTACTTTGTGGGATGACCTTTTAAAAGAATTCTTTTTCTATAGTCACTTAATCATCGTAATCTTCGAACAGAACGTCAAAATTACCCAGATCCATTTGATTTTAAAATAAATCTGATATAAATATACTCTCTGTCAGAGAAATACGCCCACCGATCGCATTGAAAGTTTTTACTGTGTAGACTGTGATCTTATTATGAACATCGTCATTAAAACTCGTACATTGCTTTAAATATTAATCATCTGTCCACGGGTATACCAATTGAGACTTATTCTTATCCTTCATCGTCTTTAATTATAAGCTCGTTATATAAAGTGCGAATGATTTACGGAACAGGCTTGTTTATTGCGCAATACGATATGCATTGCGTTTCTTTAATGTAGACATTCCGGTAGTTTTTTGTCAGGTATGGATTTGAACACTAAAGAAGCTATCCTAGGGAAGTTTAAATGTTCTACTCGACGCTAGGAAGGAGGAAGAACTATCGTTTTTCTTTCTGTCACATCAACAATTATTCTTGTTTCAGATAATAAATTCTCTGATTGTTCCTCGTACTATATAGTGCATTTTAGTAGCAGTAGAGCTCCTTGTTTCGCCCAGTGAAGTACTGCCACCTTACTTATTTCTGCCGCCACGCAGTAAGTAAGGGTGCTGGTGAAATTACAGGCACATGAGACTTGTCAACTTATATCTCAGGGTGACGGGCGCAGTGGCAGTGCCCCACAGATCTTTGCGATTTAAAGCTCTGAGTTGCATTGCAATGTTATGGTAAGCAAATTGCTTATAAAAACAAAAGTCGTATTGTATAGACCCCTTTGTTTATGATCTTTACTGACTCGGTGTATTATTTTTATATATTGTAATATTTTTTATGATATCAAGTGACAGGACGAACGAATAGCAAGTCATGCGTCTGGTAGTAAGCATCGTGTCTACCCATAATAGTTGCCACTCATAGCTTTAAATCGCAAAAGTCTGTTACCCTGCGACATAAAGTTGCCAAGTCCCGTGTGTCTGTGGTTTCACTAGCACCCCTTACCTTCAAAACTGACCGATTACGGTACGGTACGTACGATACGATACGATACGGTGGCAGTACTTCGCAGAACGAACTTTTTCACAAGGAGCTCTACGGCTACAGTATTATTTTTATTATTATTATTTATTGATATACAGTTTTGAATTATATTTAGGGTTATCGTGTTGTTTATGGACTTCCTAGGTTGCACATAAGTAGTATAGTCACAGTTATGATTACAGAAAATTCATAATCCATTACGAAAGCACATCAAAATTGTTTTGTACCATTCAATACAGCGATTACTTGAGTTTTTTGACGTGCATTCTGATAAGTGGTGGGGTATTGTTAAATTTCGGAAAATAGACAAATTATATCATTCACGGGTAACAGTAATTAGTTATTTCGAACCTTTGTTTTAAAAATCAAAATTCATGAAGTTGTTGGAAATATCCGGTGTACGTATGGTATTGTTCAATTTCACAGGGTATTGTTAAACTATGTCATTTGATGCAGAACGAAATTCTATTCCGTTTCAAGCATATCGCAATTCCTTTGATTTCTACTGAAAACAACAATGACTCCTTGAACATTGGTCATGCTGATACAAGTGCTGGCGTGACAAAATGCCCTCACTATTTACGGTCTCAAATTTGTTCCACAAGAAACCAATATTTTTGTTTTGACAGTTTCGTAACTTCAATGATGAATAGAGTTTTGAGAATTCAACTATCATTAAATAATTAATATTGCTACGATTATACCAGGACATGAATTGAACGTTTTACGTCATATAAATCTATAAGGGGTTGAGAGGATAACTAGAGTCCTCATCTATACGCTCAAGCCAGCCTACGGTGCATTGACATTGCACCCTTCAACCGATTTCGTAGCGTATGGCTACCACTCTGTTGCATTGTTAATGAAATACGATGACATGTTAATATACTAGGTGCCTACTCGTTGTTCTCATACCACTATGCATACGTGTGTTAAACGATTGCAAGTTGTTGAAAGATTGGGTCTTATCGCACGAAGTTCATTCATTAGTCAAGTCTTCGCTACTTTATCAGTTCATACGGAGTTATTCACTTCCGACTTGCAAGGTGCAAGAGAATATTGATATTATAACCGGCAGAATAGTCAGCACGGCGGGGTCAGCGCCGGTGCCGGCGTGGTGCCTTTCTTTCGACTCAATGAACAGTTAGTAGTCCGCAATCGTCGCCGTGTGTACCCGCGTCGCGATCGCTCTGCACACCATTTGATTAACGATTCATATTAAACAAATCACACAAGCTCGACCACCGTTCGAACGCTCACAATACATAATGTTTCCACGATTAATAAACGCGCAATAAACCGAACCATCCGAACACAAACCTTACATTGTTTATAAGACGCGGTTGACGTTAGTGTTCAGTGTTTCATTACGAAACCTTGTAATCGCGTGGGTGTTTCTAAATTGAGCGCTGGCAAATGTGATGTTGATGACGTGTTTTTTGTTGTGCACCACCGCAACGTAGCGTGGAACACGCCAATTGTTGAATTGATGCGCAGCGACCGTGTGTAAATGCAGACTATGAAATGGATAGAGATGGTGCGGCTCGGGCCAGCGCCTGCGTCGCCAGAGCCTTCGCCGCCTGCCACTTTCGAGAACGATAAGGTGAGCCCGAGTGCCCGCGTGCCGTTAACATTTCAAAAATTCCACAGACGTAGGAAGTAGTATTATAATAATCTTATCGGCATTTACAACACAAGTCTTTTAATTAAAACTACGGCTACTACAATGAACGTTTATAAAATTGGAATAAACGCACAGCACCGATGTGTAAAGCGAATTTGGATAAAAACATGAGGACTGGTCGACCTCGGTGTACGCATCTTAACCATATTAAGCACGTCTATACAATGCCGGGTCAAAAGTAACAAACAATAAACAGACGTACGTGAAAAGACGAGTGGAAGAAGCGAAAGAGGTTTATCAGGAACGTAGCATGTGGTCCATAATCTGTATTTACCCCAGAGGGAGACAGGCGTGAGGCGTGATAGTTGTATATATGTATAATTTTAATAGTTCATCGTTTCCATTCTAAAATAGAACTCATTATAGAATCAGAAGATAGTAATACCTCCTCTTGTTTTTTGCAGCACGTAGAGATATATTTACTGCCTCCGTGGCCGAACGGTTACCATGCCGGACTGCCACGCAGAGATCCCAGGTTCGATTCCCGGGCCGAGAGAAATAGTTGTATGGCCTACAATTATTTCTCTCGTGAGTTTGGGTGTAATTTGTGGTTGTCTATGTGTGTGTCCATGGCACCCGCGACACAGGGTTTCCCTAGTGCGGGGCTATGTTGAGTGTGTGCGTTATTTATTATTTATTTATTTATAGCTGCGTTGATATTTAGCAATAATGAGCAACAGTGCACTATTCGATTGCAAGATTAGCTGTTTTAATGTATATTGCGTACACGGCGAGTTTGCGAACGTTAATGTAAGCGTAAAGAACGATAAGCCGAAATGAAAACGCATAAAATTCAATCTCACTTTGTTACTAACGCGGTAAAACAAAACATATAGCCAATAGAGAAAAATCTGACTTCCATTCATGGAAACAGCAGTTACCACTTACATATTCTTATTTTTATTCAATATTGTTTAATATTAAGTTCATTGAATATCACGATATCTTACTACGATGATAATATTTTTTTTTGTGAAATTACTCCACTAGTTTGTATAATTATTAATACAAAGATCGAACACTAAAACAAATTCCTTCAGTCCGGCCGGATTGGAACCAACAGCGCCTTCAGCATGCGTAGGTATATCAGGTACAGATCAGGCAGAGTATGCTGAAGGCGCTGTTTTGAATTCAGCCGGATCGAAGGAATTTTTCTTAATAAAAGTATTGTTTATTTATATTTATACCCTTTAAGTATATAAAAGTTCATTAAATTATTAACTTTTTATTTATTTTTAACACTTTTATTATGCTATTCCACAACATCTTCGTGAAGTGTATTATAGCTATCACATATGACATAAAACATTTTTCAATGTACAACAGGATAAGCTTCCTTAGAAAATTCTTAGTTAGTCGTAGAGTCATCCATCTTCGACAACAGGAACCAAATCTCATTAAGCCTATAAATAGAGAGAGAGGCGAATGACCGTCAGGGCGTACCACAAGGTCTCGACTTATGGACGCTGAACTGAAGAAAACTCACATAATCGCCTATAATCTTACCATTAATATGCTGTGCAATTATTGTCTTATTAAATATTCAATATACACTGTACAGCTTATTTAAAATTATAATTATTTTTAACCATACGCTGCACGTCGCACTTCGGTAGGTTTTTAGCTATTCATTTGCGGAATGTAGAATACAATATACCTATTAAACCTAGAGTATAGGTATTTTTATTTTATTGTTAGTATAAAACAATTCGAATGTATCCATAATTTTTCATGTTGTTTCAGGATTTTTGTTTTCTAATTATTGTTATAAAAATGCTTACCATTTGATGATGT
This sequence comes from Hyposmocoma kahamanoa, assembly GCF_003589595.1. Classification (NCBI taxonomy): domain Eukaryota; kingdom Metazoa; phylum Arthropoda; class Insecta; order Lepidoptera; family Cosmopterigidae; genus Hyposmocoma; species Hyposmocoma kahamanoa. Next base: position 13,562,607 of record NW_020653945.1, read on the forward strand.
TACCATAAATGCCAGGTATACAGACTCACCGAGATTAAAATAATTTCAATGGATAAAATAACTAAAAATATCAACTACATTCACAACATTAACTTTATCTTTTAACTACTTTAGTTGCAGTAGAGCTCTTTGTGAGTGAGTTCGTCCAGGCAGTACTTACTGCCACCTCACCTATTTCTACCGCCAAAATGTGAGCATTACTGCGTTCTGGTTTTGAAGGGTAAGGGTGCTGGCGAAATTGCAGGCGCATGGGACTTGTCAACTTATATCTCAGGGTGACTGGCGTAGTGGCAGTGCCCCTTAGATCTTTACAGTTTAAAGCTGTGAGTGGCACGGTTACTGTGGTGTGTTGCTTATCGACAGGCGCACGACTTGTTGCTTAATATAATTAAAAAATATACTTTACAATGTTGCACCTTGATCAAATTGTCTTAAGACTGATTGTTGTCAAAAAACTCACAGACTGGTTTTTGTCAAATTATGTGCGGATATTCGAATTACGATTACTCTGAACGTATAGATAACCTTGAATATTCTGGAACTATAGATAGTTATGTTCAGATCATTCAAATTCAAATATATCTACTTCATAGGTAAGTAAATTACACTTCATTGAAATACTACTCGTCCGGAAGGCAGATTCTCCTGAGAGGGATAAGTAAATAGCTGTAGGGGTTGCTCTTTGCAAACAAACATTTATACACATTTATCATTTGCAATATTTATTTCGAATATCATAGATCGAGACAACCTAAAAGAGCTAAACGGGTAATACCTTGGATATTTGTCATCCAAGTACGCAGAAGCTGTGTAAATAACCTTTAGTATCGAGTTTTTGCTTCATTATATAGGCAAATTTTGAATATCTTATTATAGATAGGTGTTGCCTCTTAAATGTCTTTGTGATTTTGTGAATATAACTGTCAAGAACAGCCAGTTTATTTTTATTCCTCCTATTCCTGTTGTGTTCACTATTTTTCATAGAAATATTTACTATTCTTCTTATTTAACATAATTTTTTTTTTTATGATACCTTGTGACGGAACGAATAAGTCATGTGACACCTGTCCATAACACTTACAGTGCCACTCAGAGCATGTGAGCATTACTGAACGCAGTAATGCTCACATTACTGCTTTGCGGTGGAAATAGGTAAGGTAGCAGCACTTCCCTCGACGAACTCTTTCATATGACGTTAGTGTATGAATGGTAATTTGTTTAAACATCACTCTTACGTTGACTGTACCTATGTGTTATTGTGACTTATTGCCCGAAATTCTACGAGACATATTTTCTAGAGAGTGACAAATATTTGTTATTAGTGAATTTAAGTCACATAATTGTCCCTTATTCCACTTTTATGGAAACACTTATGATATTAGGGGTTAAAGTATGAAATTGCCGTTTTATTGCAATAGG
>NW_020653945.1:13589025-13625872 GCF_003589595.1 Hyposmocoma kahamanoa
TAAAAACGTTTAGAAGTGTGTCCCACCCATCGCTGTGCACCCGTCACAGCGTTGGGTGGGACACACTTCTAAATCTTAATTTTATATATAATATATTTAAATTCCTATTTACGTGCACAATGCCCAACCAAGCCAAAATAATGACCGTAGCATATTTGTTACTATATATGATTCATATAAAATATGAATTATTAATAGTCCTTTAATAACAAATAATTTTATATTACAGCTCAAGAATTTTCTCCAGAATTAAAGGTTAAAACACCTACAAAAGTTTACAAAAGTTTTAAATCGAAAGAAGATCAGGAAGAAGAAACTTTCGTTATAGATAATGTTAGCACACCCAAATCTAGAAAACGACAGATTGACAGAGGTGATGATGGTGATACTCCAAAGTGCAAGAAGCTAAAAAGTAGCATTAATCATGTTATTAAAACTCTAAAGAAAGAAAAAGATAAATACAATAGATTGCGCAAAAAAATGTATGGTAATAATATTGTAAATATTGATAAATTTGCATTTAAAAGTGAGACCTCAAAAGTACTAACTTTAATGCAATTAAGAAAGAAAAAGAAGGAATGGGGTGAAGATGAAAAAAAATTTTGTCTTGGACTATATTATACATCACCAACTGCCTACTAGAAGCTGGTGTAGTTTCGGCTGCACCCTCGACTATCCAACACTGGTTACAGGACACTAGCTGTTTTCCAGGAGTAAACAAAAGCATATTTAACAATATCGCAGATAAATTTAATGGAAAACCTATTAAAGAAAGAGCGTGTACAGTTTGCTTTGATGAAATGGCAATCATGTCAAGTTTAGAGTACACAAAAAAATATGATCTAATAAAAGGCTTCGAAGACTTTGGAGAAAATGAGCGGTCATGTGTTGATGCCAAATATGCACTAGTATTTATAGCTAGAGGTATTTATAGCAGCTGGAAAATGCCTTTAGCATACTTTTTGGCTGGTAAAACTGTCGGTGCAGAAAAATTAGTAGATTTAGTTAAAAAAATTATAGATATTCTGTTTGAAAGTAATTTATTGCCAAAGGCGATCATATGTGACCAAGCCACCACCAATGTGAAAGCGATTAAAATGCTTGGAGTAACTATAGAAAATCCCTTCTTTTTTGTAAATGGCAGAAAAGTCTTTTCGATTTTCGACACTCCACATTTGATAAAAAACATAAGAACGAATCTTTTAAAAAATTATTTTTTAACAAATGATGGCGAAATTTCATTCAGTGATATTGTACATGTTTACAATATAGATAAAAATAATAAAAGCAGAACACTGAAGAAACTTACTCCAGTTCATCTGAATCCCAACACATTTCAAAAAATGAAGGTGAGCGCAACTGAACAGCTAAATATTTGTGTAGCAACACAAATATTTAGCTGTTCAGTTGCGGCAGCAATTAATACGGCCGTTGAAAGTGGAGAGTGGAGAGACGAACCCGTTAACACTATCTCTTGCTCTACAGTACGTAAGTCCAGGTTGCAGAGAACTTTCATCAAAAATGATGGAGAAATATCTCTGTTTTTCTCTCCAATTGGTCGTCTGGAATAAACAAAAATATTGATATAGAAATTGGAATTACATAATGATGTAATCAATTCAATAAATCATAATTCAATCCAACATTTACTCTTGCACAGTGTGTGCCTTACCTTACCTTAGTTTATGATTTATTTTACATTACTTTTTTCAATCCAAGCTTTAATAGCTTAACCAGAATAAACTGAAATGTTTTATTCTGGTTAAAAATTTATTTTTTAACCAGAATAAAACATTTATATACTGTAATCAAAAACAATTTCCCAAACTATATCTTCGTACATTTTGGTAAAAGAATGTAAACAAAACATAAAAGAGGTTATTTATGAGGATAGCATTTGATGTTCGACAGAAATTTAACATTTTAAAATAATTTAGTGTATCCCTTAAGTAACTACATTGAATTAACAAGCACTAACTTTTCATTCTTTCGAGTATAAAACACATTTATTTAATTTAAAACCATTTAAATAATGTTAAATAAATATTTTATTCTCTCGCAGTAAATTGTGACCTAACAAAATACCGAATTTCTCAGAAGTTAACACATAACGACTAAATTAGAAAGTATTATTCTTAATACGAAAATATTATTTATGATTTTTGAAACTGAATTTGTTCCTATTTCCTGGTTTTGCTCGATTTGTGTCGTTTCTTTGTATTTGTGTTATCCTATTGTTTGTCGCGGGTTTATACCTCAATATTGTAAAGAGCAATTATTAATTAACATGTCAACTTTTCTCAATAGCTCTTGTTTATTTAAATTCTTTTAATTACCTAAAAGTACAGAATTTTAGATTAAGAACAAATAACATGCTACAAGTTTCTGCAAGTTATGACTAATAAACAAATACAATTTAAAGTAGATTTTAGTACATTTTGCAAAGTACAAGTTTATTGAGTTTCGTACCAACGACTAAAGTACTGTTAATTAACGGTAATAATTAAGTTAATTCATTAATTAAGATTTAATAACGGCATTTGCGAGCAGCGAATTAGTATAAATATGTTATAGTAAAGTATTTACTTACCAATGTTTTCGGAAACTTCTGCAGGCAAGCCACTTGTTATTTCGTTTTCCGAAAATAAAGTTGGATAAGCACCATAACGTAAACGCAATGTGGCAGTAATGAACCTCTTTTCAAAATATATAAATACTTCCAATGCATTGTAACCACCTTTGGAGTCCTATCTCAGATGTGGGAAACCGATGCAATTTAACGTCCTGTCGTTTACTTGCACAGTTTTCTATGCAACACTTTTTGTACATGGTGATAATTACCACACGGCACACCAAATTACTGGTTTAGCTGAGAGGATAACGACGGATAGAAATCAACGATACTTCACTCGATCAAGGATAAACTTGGATAAACTAGTAATCAAGTCATAGACAACTATGTACCATAATGAAATCATAATAAACAAGAGTTAAAATGTCGATGTCAAAGACAAAAATAAATGCCAGTGACGGCCATTTTGAATAATTAAAAAATAAAAAGTCATGTTCTAATTCGCTCCTCCAATGGCATAAGGCCCAAAAATCTTCTTTGAAGATTACCCGCCGTGATCTCTATTCTGTCGTTTTTGAAGGCGGAGGAGTAATGAATGAGTAATAATAATAATAATGTCGTATAGTCAGTATAGGCCAAATTTGACATTTGACTTGTCATCGTGACGCGAATTGGGATGTGGACTAATCATATCGGTAATCACATTATACGATTTTCACGAGAAAACGGTTCAAAATTTTAAGTTTGTGATTGTTTACATTATTTTACGGATTATTGTTGTTCAGGGGGCAATTCTGTTAAAAGCAATTCATTTACAGAATTCCTTGCAATTCTGTGGCAATTCCTCTTATTTTCGTAAAATTGTCCGACATTTCATCGATTATATCCATTTCTTTTAATTTTGATTTTATAACTACCCAGGACGCTGCGAGAGGCCATTGAAATTAAAAAACATCCTAATTTCAACAGGGAAGATGGTTTCTCCGTACCACCAGTTTGGGATCCAGTATTTCCTCTAATGAAAAATCCCAAACAGACATAAGACTGCAGTACTAATTAAAATGTTTTAGTTTATTCTAATTTATATTAATAATTAATAATAAATTGAACTTAATAAAAATTCATTCAATAAATAATTTGTAAAATTTAATGTACCTACCGTAAATTGGAATGTTTTCTTTGTAAAATTAAAAATAAGGTATTTAATTAATAACTATTGTAACTATAGTGAAAAAATAAGGTGGTTTGCATCAATATTAGACATAACTGATTGAAGACTGTACCACCTCAGTCAACCGTGACCATGGGACCTGTAAAGGGCCCGAAACGTTTGTTTGAAAAAACAAATATACGCGATTTAAATCCGGAAAAATAGTTTCATTTCCTAAGTGTAACAATCGCGAAAACCTAAGAACTCGATATATTCATAAATAGTTTATTACGAGATTTTAGTGTAAATAAGCATGTTCATCAATAAAATTACTACGTAAAAAAATTAAATTATCAAGAAACCAAGGATTTCTTAAATTTTCAATTAAAAAGAAAAGGAAATACAAATTTGGCTATGAGTACGGGGCTCTTTTAAGTCTAACATATAATATAAATTTATTTGCAATAGGTGTGGTCAGAGATGTAATATACATAATTATTTAAAATACACCTATTTTTATACATTATTGTTTTAATATATAATAAGTCAATATGTTTTCCGAGAAATCGAAGTGACTGGGTGAAATTCAGCGATCAATTGCATACAACACTATTATTTAAAAAAAATGACTTGAGGATGTAATTGTTTTCAGGACGTTTCGGAGTAATTCAAAATTGCATTTTATTTTGGAATTCGTACGAAAACTGTACTTCAAATATGTTTTGTCATACTATATAATGTTTCAATAAAATTTATATATATTGTTTAAACTCAATTATACTAATAATTGTTTCGTTGATCGCATTTAAAGTTATATGCTGTTGCCTTCTTTAGCTGTCAAATTTGGCTTCTTATTTGGTGACGACCACTGTTGCCAGATTAGGCGATTTTTCGTCATCGTCATCGTTTTTAGGCTACTGAGGGATCGCGCGGCGACTAAAAAAGTGGTCGACGACTAGGCGATATTTAGGTTATGTTTGAATAGGAAAAGGCGATTTCGAAAATGTCTGAGGAATCACAAATTTTATTGGGGATTTTGTGGGGAATGGAATTGTAAAATAACTCATTTGGGGGTTTGAGTATATCGACGTGTGGAGAATTGCTGCTGGACATTGAGGAATATAAGCCCTCTTCCAATGCCCCAATATCCGGCAGCAAGCAGAATTATTTGGCAAACATAAATTGACACAGTAGTCAAGTAGTTAACATGGCCACCAAACCTGAGATCACAAGATTCAAAATCGGAAACTTAGATGGCACAAACTGGTCGGTATGGAACTTAGAGGATGGAAAAAAATAAAAGAAGTATGGAAGTACAAAATATCTATATTACTGAAGGGTATTCCAAAAGTCTTAGACATATTAGAAGGTAGATATGGTACAATTACAAGATCAATCAGTGCGGAGGCATCAACGTCAGAAAAAGTTGGTGACATTGCTAATAAGGAGTTTCTAGATTGCATGATTTTAATCATTCTTATGCAATATGACAGACGACATATTCTAAAGAATAATGCGTTTCGAGTCTTCCAAAGAATTGTGGGATAAGCTCAGGAGGTTGTTTGACGGAGATTGAGATGATTTACTCTACGATAATTGCCTAAAGTTCTTCGAGTACAAGAAGAAACTGGACGATAATATAGTAACGCACATTTCAAATCTAAAGAATGTTTGGTTTCATTTAAATAAAGAGACCACAAAGCTTAAAGGAAATCATTCTTTGCCAGAGGTAGTTCTGATTTGCAAGATCTTAGATACCTAACCAGAAAAATACCGTGCGTTCAATTCCAGTTGGCTGTTGATGTCTAAAAAGGAAAGAACCGTTGGCATCTGGATAGTGGAGCTACTAGTCACGTCACGTTTAGAAGAGATTTGTTCCATACGTTTGAAAAATTTGACAAAGCGCATGCGGTAACGACAGCAAACGGTGAGAAAGTAGATGCCACTGGTAAAGGTGACATAAAATTGGAAGCCAAAGTCGGAGATCATAAAGGGATCATAACCTTATGCGATGTATGGTGTGTACCGTCCCTACAGAAAAATCTGTTCTCATTATTATCAGCACAGAACAGATTGCCACAAAGCGTCTTCGAATCTGAACCAGAGTTCTGTAAACTGAAAGCGAACGGCATAGTCAAAGTTACAGGTGAACGAAAAAAGAGGGGAGGCTTATTCAAACTCAATGTACAGAATGTAATGCCACCAATACCCGTCGAAGTCAATATGCTGACAAGCCAAGGTTCGTTACAGCTATATCATGAGAGATTAGCACACCAAAGCAAATTTCATGTAAAGAAGGTTATTGAAAGAGAACTCGGAATAAAGGTACCGAATAACACTAAGAAGTTTTGTTAAGGTTGTAGCTTCGGGAAGATGCACAGACAACCTTTCGGAACACAGGTTAGGTCGAATGCACCTGGAGAAATTATGCATTCAGATGTGTGTGGCCCATTCCCATTCTCATACAAAGGATATCGATACAACGTTTAAAGATGATTATAATAAGTATAATTGTATAATTCATGAAACAGAAGTCTGAGGTCTATTCAAAGCTTCAACTGATGTTCTTCTAACATCAGTTGAAGCTTTAAACAAGCAAGGTAGCTGGTCATGTCATAAGAGAACTGTTAAGTGACAACGGCAGTGAATTTAATAACGAGGAAGTTCGATCGACACTGCAAAAGTATGGCATAAAGCAAAGATTAGTCGTGCCATATACGCCACGATCAAATGGCTGCAATGAAAGAGAGAATATAACGCCCGTTGAAGCCGCTCGAGCCTTACCCAAGCAGAAATGTAGGAAATTGGATAAGATAGCAGAAAAATGTATTTTAATTGGCTATGATGGTGATGATGGGCATCGCCTTCTAAAAATTAGCAAAGAAGGACCTTCATTAGTACGTTCAAGAGACGTCGTATTTATAGAGTCAAAAATCGGTAAGACGAATACAAAACAAAATACTGATTCGGAAAAGTCTGATGAAAATGATTCTGAGTTTGAAATAAGTCTACGAATACCGGAGAATCCAATTGTGAGGGAGGAGGACGATTCAAGATATAAGGGAGGAAGAAAAAGAAAGTCCAGAAACTTTCGAAGTGTGTATGCCTCCTGAATCGTTCCAAGGTACACCTCATGCAGAGATGAGTACAATTAATGGAGAGTCACCTTCGGAAACACAATATGAGCGTGATAAAGTTGATGACTAGGATAACAACCGGACATTACCAGAGCGAGTAGAACTAATGGATGACATTATGCCAGATAGCGAAATAGAAAATTAAGACAGATCATCGTTACGAACACCTGCTAGACTTGGTAACTACTTTATGTTGTCTGTAGATGATAGGTCTGAAATGGATGAGCCTACAACATACAACGAATCATTACTGAGTAAAAGCAAGGAGCATTGGTTAAAAGCAATGAAAATTGAAATAAAGTCTTTAGAAGATAATAAAACGTGGACTCTAGTTGACTTACCAAATGGTCGTAAAGCTACATCCTGCAAATGGATCTTTAAAGTTAAAACTAACGCTGATGGTACGATAGATAAATATAAAGCAAGGCTTGTTGCTCGAGGTTTTTCACAAAAACAAGGTGTAGATTACGATGAGACGTTCAGCCTAGTTGCTAAGATGACGAAGATGACGTTCATCAGATCTGTTATAAGTGTTGTGGCAAACCGCGTTTCTGAATGATTATCTACAAGAAGAGATTTTCATGAAACAACCTGAAGGGTTTAACGACTGTCCTGTCGTTCGAGTATGCAAGTTGAAGCGCAGCCTATTTGGGTTAAACCAATCACCGAGATGCTGGAATAAATGAATTGTAGATTATTTGAAATCAATTAGATTTCAACGAAGTCAAACAGATCCTTGCATGTTTATCAGAAAAAAAGCACAGAATAAAATCATCTTAATATTATATGTTGACGATGGTCTGGTAGCTGCAAAACATCAAACGGATGCAGATAAGTTGGTATCAAAGTTGAAGCGAATGTTTAAGATAACCACATAGCCTGCAGACTACTAATTGGGGTTGCAACTGCGATATAAAGATAATGGCTCTATAAGTATTACGCAGAAGCGCTACACCGAGAAAGTTTTAGCTCGTTTCAGTATGAACAGCTGTAAATCAGACACTACATCAATGATCAGACATTCTGAACAAGGGCAGTCTGTTAAAGAGATTGTAAACGAGAAGTCATATCCTTATACACAGGCTGTTGGTGCCCTTACTTATCTCATGATTGGAACGTTACCAGATATTGCCTACGCCGTTAGTGTTGTATCGAGAACTTTGGAAAACCCCTCCAAAGAGGATGTATTAAAGGTAAAACGTATAATGAACAAGGTACATCAAGATATGGTATAACATACAAATAATTTTGAGATGGGAATACTGGACTGCTACAGCGATTCTAATCACGGAGGATATCTCAAAGATGGTCGTTCAACAAGTGGCATACTGTGTCTATATGCTGGCGGAGCAATAGCTTGGGCGAGTCGAAAGCAGATGTCAGTGGTTATATCAACGACTGAGGCTGAAATTGTCGCTGCTAGCGAAACAGCACGCGAAATCATGTGGCTGAATAATCTCAGTACAGAGTACTAAAAAAACCGACCTCAAAAGTACGTGGAATTACGTTTATTTGCTAAGTTTTATTGAAATATCCCCTAGTTTGCCACTATACAGGACTTGACGCTGAAGATAATAAAAATAGGTTCTCACTACGACACTACTCAAAGTATATTGAGAGAAAAACGCCTTGAATTGGAGAAATAGCAAAATCAACCATTAAAGTAATTGCTCCTAAATTAAATTAGGCGCTATTTATAAAAATGAATCTTCATGCGTGAACAGCCACCCGTCGAGGTGGATGATTTTCTTCAAAATGAAATGGGACCACTATGGAAGTACCCCCTTTCCAACAAAAAAAGAATCATGAAAATCGGTTCACAAATACCGGAGTTATCGCGTAACATACATACAATAAAAAGAAAAAGAAAAAAAGAACATACAGTCGAATTGAGAACCTCCTTTCTTTAAGTCGGTTAAAAAAGGGAGGATATTAAAAGAAGATTGTTAATGAATCTCTTTGATATGGTTTTGTGTTGTTATGGATACATGAAAAACCAGGATGTCAAAGTGTATAATAAATACACGTCAATTGCTTAAAAAAACATGCATGAAGATTCATTTTTATAAATAGCGCCTAACTTTAATTTAGGAGCAATTACTTTTAGCAATTATTTAGTTGATTTTGCTATTTCTCCAATTCAAGGCGTATTTCCCTCGATATACTTTGAGTAGTGTCGTAGTGAGAACCTATTTTTATTATCTCCAGTATCAAGTCATGTATAGTGGCGAACTAGGGAATATTTCAATGAAACTTAGCAAATAGACGTAATTCCACGTACTTTTGAGGTCGGTTTTTTTAGTACTCTGTACTGAGATTATTGATATTGTGTTACCTTTTTTTTTTTTTTCTTTGAGAACAAAAGTTCTGAAGAAGGGACAAACTTCTTAAAAGAGTCAAGTAATTTGTGATAAAGATTGCCATAGGAAATGAAACTATTTTTCCGGATTGAAATCGTGTATATTTGATTTTTCAAACAAACCGACGTTTCGGGCTCTTTACAGGTCCCATGGTCACGGTTGAAAGATTGCCATTAAAAAAATCGATGGGTGGCTTGCGATATGATTTTTTTTTTGAAGGATATTGCAGTTGGCCGCTGATGGCCTTGACTGCGCTACTGGAAAAAAGGGCGAGCTGAAGGCCCATAACCCCTAAAATAAACTTAAATCTAAGTAGCTGGCCTGAGGGTGCCCAAGTGGGCGCGGACCTCGGCTGAGGGCGCTACTGGAGACTTCCGCCAGAAGGGCGTGCTGTAGGAGAGAATCTACCAGTGTACGTGCTGAAATGAAGGGCTCTACGACCTCGCCGGCGAGGACGGTTGGTGCGTGAGGGACGGGACTGACTAGCGATCTGGTTGGCCTTCAAAAAGGCGAAAGTGATAGGGTCGGACCATATGATACTTGTCAAAAAGTACTACAATTACCTGAAAAATATCGAGTACAAAAGTATCGGTATCGCATATAAGCATTGATACTTTTTCCATGTCCCTCACTAGTCGATCGAGTCCCTATACCCTAGTCGTTCACGTCAAAATTGTTGAATTTGTGTTTATTTCTGTTTCTGTTATAATAATCGTAATTAAAGTAAACAGAATGGCTGAAAACGTAAATATAGACCTATCAGGGGAAATTAATGCTACTACAGAGAAGAAAGGCTTACAAAAGTATGTGAATGACATGGAATTGTAAGTCGACTAACATTTTATGCTACGTGGTGTTTTCCAAGCCAATTTTTATGGGTTTTATTGCGTGCTTATCACTGTGTAAGGTTAAGTTTATGAGTAATTTGTAAAAATATAACTTCTCCGTAGTTTGAATGATCCTGGATAATACCAACAGATTTTTCTCTTTTAAGAGAATTTGTTACACTTCAAGGAAAGATTTTTGAGAGAGAGGAAATTAGAAACTGTACTTAACAATGAAATATAATTTATTGCGTTAAATCTTTCACCTGACATTCGTTTGAAAATGTCATAACACCACATAGTTGTTACTTTCAGACCCGATTGCTTACTAACATCATAGCTATTATAGTTTTCAAGTATCAGTTTCATTAATAACATACTTACTATCTACCAGTACAGCCTAACAAAAACTAAGAATATAATGAAAATAGTACATTTCGCCATTATACTGGGAAAAACAGTTATTTAACAAATAATTTACTTTGAAATAAATGCCATCGAAATTTCTTACAAATACCATAATAAATCATGTTAATTTGTAAGAGATGATTACACATTTTATGTTTTACTGAAATTATGGAAACATTCGGATTTTACACAATTTTCTTGCATTTTCCTATGGTTAAGTGATTTTCTGTAAAATTTCAGATAAACGGTTTTTGCAGTATAATAACGATTTGTTTGTTAATTATTGTTCTGCAATGACAAAATCATAAAATATTTAAAAATTTAAGCTGGCACGTTCAAGGGTCTTAGCTTAGCACAAGATATTCACTGCATTAAAGACCCTCATGGCAACCTTATATACGAGGTCGACGCGGTGAAGGAGAGATGGGGCTCATATTTCCACTAGCTGCTGAATCAGCAGCACAGAGAGGTGCAGCCACCGGTCCTCCCTCCGAATCAGAGACTAGTGCGACCTGTAACACCTGAGGAAGTCCACTTAGCTCTTCGTCGCATGAAGAATCGGAAAGCTGTCGGAGCCGACGGGATTCCCATCGAGGCCTGGAAGGCAATGGGTCCCCATGATGTGGGCATCCTTGGTACTTGGTACTTGGTGCAACGGGCTGGTTTCCGCATCTCGACGACAAAGCGCCTATTTTGCGTGTGGTGGGTGCAGGGTCCTACTCGTGCCACCCAAGCTCCTCCAGGAATCTCAGCAGCCTCCTTGGTTTGCTGAAGACTTCGGGGAGCGACCTTGGCACTCCAAGGTACTTTGCCCTGTAGTTGGCCATGCCGGAGCACTGGAGTAGGATGTGCGCAGCCGTTTCCTCCCCCTCCATGCACGCTCTGCATAGAGGGCTGTCTGTGATACCTAAATTGAAAAGGTGTTTATTGTATGGACCATGACCCGTTAGGGCGGCAGTTAGAGTGCGAAGCTCTTGCCTTTTAAGTTTGATTAGTATTCGAGATAGACTGGCATTGAGCGTTGGGAGTGCTTCCCTCGCCTGTCTACAAACCGTAAGGGTGGTCCATGTATTATTATGTGAAGATTTTGTACCTTTGTGTATAGTTGTTCTGGACCATTGGCAGGGGAGGGACACTATCGGTTCTGGTCCTACAGCGTCCGTCTCCGACCCTTTCCTGGCTAGTTCATCTGCTGCATCATTGCCACGTGAGCCGCTGTGTCCTTTAATCCACTGAAGAGTTATGTGGTTTTGTATACATACCTCCATGAGTGTTTGATGGCATTCGTAAATGAGCCCTGAGTTTATGTCATAGCTATTCAGTGCTTGAAGTACTGACATACTGTCGGAGATTATTCGAATGGAGTAGTTCTTTAAGTTTTCTCTTCCCGCTATGATTGCTTCTGCCGCCAACTTGATGCCCATGCATTCAGCCTGGAATACTGTGTTGTGGTCACCAAGCGGTGCTGATATCCTAATATTGAGGTCTTCTGAGAATACCCCAGTACCTGTTCCTGAGTTTGTTTTAGATCCGTCAGTGAAGACTCGGACCTCTCTGGGGTTCAGTCCTTCGTTGGGATCTTCAAATAATTGTATCTTGTATTTTTTGTCAAAGATGTATTGTTTTGGGATCCTATCCACAACCGCCTCCAGTAGCGGTTCCTCATTGACAGTCTTGTAAAGGATTTCTGTGTGTGGGGTCCTCATGTGCTTCCAAAGGCCGGCTCTGTTTAGACGCACTGCTGTTGTCGCCGCTTCCTGTCTGATGAACAGTGGGAGGGGTCGAAGGTCCAGCATTGCTTCTAGGGCCGCAGTTGGAGTTGTCCTCATGCAGCCGGTCGTCGCCATGCAGGCGAGTCTTTGGAATTTGTCCAGCTTGTCGGTTGCAGTTGTCAGCTTGGTTCGTGGCCACCATACTACCGCGCCGTAACTGATCATGGGTCTTATCACCGCGGTGTAGAGCCATAGTGTTATCTTGGGTGAAAGTCCCCATTGTTTACCCACCATTCTACGGCACTGCCAGAAGGTGATAGTAGCTTTTTAAATTTTGTTGTCCAGATGTTTGTTCCAGTTCAACTTGTTGTCCAGTATTACTCCCAAGTACTTGACTTCGGTTGATATCTGTAGTTCTGTGCTGAAGAGTTTGGGTAATCGGTAGTTACCTAGTAGTCGTTTGTTTGTAAACATTACTAGTTCCGTCTTTGTTGGGTTTACCGATAGTTCATATGATCTGCACCATCTTTCCACAATTCGGAGAGCAGCTTGTGTAATGTCGCAGAGTGTATTGGCATAGTTTCCAGTTACCAGTATAGCTATGTCATCAGCATATCCTACTGTATAGAAATGTTCTTTGTTGAGTTTAATGATAAGGTCATTTACGACCATGTTCCACAGCAGAAGCGACAATACTCCTCCCTGAGGGCACCCCTTCGCTACTATGGCCCATGGGGTCTCATTTGCTGTTGTTTTTATTGTTCTTTGTTTCAGCATGTTGCTAATCCAGCTAATTAGCACTTCATCTACTTTGTGTCTTCTCATTGCTGATTGTATGCTGGAGAAGTTGGTTTTATCGAAGGCTCCGTCAATATCTATAAAGGTGCCTAGGCAGATTGCTTTGTCTTTAAGGGCCACTTCTATCTTGCCCACAACGGCATGCAGGGCCGATTCAGTGGATTTGCCTTGGCAGTATGCATGTTGGTTACCGTGTAATGGTATGTTCATAAGCGCTCCATCCCTCAGTTCTCTGTCACATAGTCTGTCTAATGTCTTCAAGAAGAACGATGTGAGGCTGATTGGTCTGAAGGACTTCGCGTCAGTGTAGTCGGGTTTTCCTGGTTTCGGTATAAATATGACTTTTACCTGTCGCCAGCTGTGGGGCACATAGCTGAATGCTAGACAGGCCCGAAAGATGTTGACCAGGTGCTGGACCAGTGTGTCCCCGCCCCATTGTAGGAGTGCAGGGAATACTCCATCTTGGCCCGGAGCTTTGTACTGTTCAAAGGTGTTTACTGCCCACTTTGTTTTTTCGTATGTCACTACTTGTTCTGCGTATCGCCAGTTATGGATCGATGTGGTGTAATTCATTTCTACGCACCTGTCGTCTTGGATGTACCTACATCCTGGGAAATGTACTTCCAGTAGGGTTCTTTCCGTTTCCGCAGGGGAAGTTGTGTATGTGTTATCTATTTTGCGTATTGAACCTAGCTCAGTTGAATTTGAGTTGCCTAGGACTTTCCTTATTCTGGGCATCCTTACCGGCCTCTTTAATTGCGTGCTCTTCACTGGTAAAATCCCTAACCAATGGAGACTGAGCATTATCGCTCCAGTCTTCAAAGGGAAGGGATCGGTGCTGGAGTGTGGCGATTATCGGGGCATAAAGGTCATGTCCCACACCATGAAGCTCTTCGAGCGTATAATAGACTCTCGGATCCGACAGGAGAGTGCTGTCTCGGAGGGTCAATATGGGTTTCGGCCTGGTCTTGGGACCATGGATCCTGTTTTTGCCCTAAGAGTCATCATGGAGAAGTACAGATTGAAAAATACACCTCTGCATTTCGTGTTTCTTGACATGCAGAAGGCATTCGACTGTATCCCCCGTGTAATGATCTGGTGGGCACTGAGATCCAAAGGGGTACCAGAAACTTATATTGACATCATCCAAGACATGTACCGCGATTCCGATTCCATGGTTAGGACTGCTGTTGGTGACACTAAACCCTTCCCTGTCACAGTCGGAGTTCACCAGGGCTCAGTTCTCAGTCCTTATCTGTTCAGCGTGATATTAGACGAGGTCTCAAGCTCCATCCGAGACACGAATGAGCAACCTCCGTGGATGCGTGGATATCGCGCTGGCGGATGCGGATAGAGGGAGACTGGTACGACGAGTGAATGTGTGGAAGGAGTCGCTTGAGAACGGCGGTCTGAGACTAAATGTGGCGAAGACTGAGTACATGGTCTGCAACGCTACAGATCCCCTACCCGTACGCATAGGCGAAGACGCGGTCGAGCCTACGGGCCAGTTTAAATACTTGGGATCTGTACTTAGCGCGTCCGGAGACATCGATTGCGACGTCAGAGCCCGAATCGTAGCCGCTTGGGCAAAGTGGCGTGAGGTGACTGGTGTCATTTGTGACCCCAAGATAAGCTGAAAGGACAGGTCTATAAATCCATCATTAGGCCTGTCCTTTTATATGGCAGTGAAACGTGGCCCGTACTTGAGCGTCATAAGCAGGAGCTGCGTGTCACGGAATTGAAGATGCTGCGCTGGATGTGTGGAGTTCCACGGAAAGACCGTGTCAGAAACTCCCGCATTAGCGGCAGCCTTCACGTTCGTGACATTGCAGGTAAACTGCAAGAAAGCCGCCTACGTTGGTACGGCCACATCTTACGGAAACCGGCATGCTACGTGGGAAACAAATGTCTGGCTATGCCACCTCCGCCGGGCCCCGATAGAAGGGGCAGACCCAAGAAGTGCTGGCTTGACGTCGCCAAGGGTGATATGGGTGCCAATGGTCTCACCACTAAGGATGCCGAAGACCGTGCAAAGTGGAGGAGAAAAAGTAGGAAAGCGGACCCCGGGCTCCGCAGCAACACTGCTGAGGACGCAACCGGGACAACGCTCAGATGAGAGAGAGAGAGAGACAATATCATAAAATACTATTTCATCCTTAAAAAGACTTCAAATTGAGGAGTTACAGAACAAAAACTGATAAATAGTCTCATTGAATGGATTTGTCACATTGTACTGAGATCCATGCATTTGAAACATATTTTGAAAGAGGATTTAGCGGTTGCTGTTCAAGCCTGATAATTTTTTCATAGAACAGTACAAAAACTACCATTTAGCATTAAAAAGAGGAACAAGTCAAAATGTGATTTATGAGTTTTAGTTCCAACACTCCTCAATTCAAGTTTTATTATTACATATTCATTCGGAGAGTTTTTCGCTTTGCTTTCACATTCGCTTTAAGTAAATATTGCTGAATTGAAACAAATAACATTACTGAGATAATAACAGTTTTATAGTAATTCAGACTTGTTATTTAAGTACAAATATAGTTGATATACAATGTAGATATTCCTTAACATAGAATTTATTAAAAAACTCGTAATTACATTAAAGGATTCTGCAGCATGTTCGAAGTGGTGCAGCTCCAGCCCTCCTCTTGGGCTTCATTAACACCCGGAGACCTTGGACCCAGTTTGTGGCCACTGAGAACTTTAAGGTAAAAATGTATTTATGTTACATATAACTCTTCAAATCGATAACAATTTATATGATTCAAGCTTATTAATCTTTGTATACCTCTGCTTGACCAGTGATTTAGATTTGTGAAAATTTGGCATTAAGTTTTGCAACTATTCATATTAATTTGCCATTTCAAAAAATGCCAGGGGGGAAATTTTAACATAAAAATTTGTTTTCCTTAGGTGCCAGCGTCGGTGCCCAGGCTGACACGGCGGTTCTATCGCAATGTAGAATATTTCCAAGGAAACTACTTGATAGTCTTTATAGGCCTTTTTATTTATTGTCTGTAAGTGGTATTTTAAGGTCTATCACCTTTTTGATTAAAATTTAAGTAAACTGAATATATGCTTAAGCTTCCCACTAGTTCAATGTATGGAACTTTTGGGTTACAACATTCACGTGGGGCTGAGTACATTGAACTACTGGGAATAAACCTCATTTTTCTTGAGTTTTGCCTGTGTTGGCATTTATTAACACAAGGGAAAGTGGCAGTAGACAAAAAACTATGAAAGCAGATGGAGGATGCCTTAGCTGATGATAACACTATGCATCTGTATATAAAATTAGAAATACAATTTGAAATTTTAATTTACAATTACACATATTATTACATAAATAAAGTTTTCCTAGTTTGTTATGTAGTCAATATGCAATCATTATACAATCATTTTTTAAAACAGAAGAGAGAATACTTGTCATACTGTCTTTTTCAGCATCACAACTCCACTACTGCTAATTGCGATGGTTGCTAGCTTCTTCGGCTATCGGAAGTTGACGTCAGGTCCTAACAATTGGAAGGTAAAATACTACTGGACTACTTCTTTACACTATTCATTAAAGGGCATTTGTTATACTATTTCATGATTGAAGTCAGTTATAGTAGATTGTTTTTATTTTCAGCCAAGAGTAAGTGATTCGTTTCTTTACATTTTATATGTTGTTTTTTCCACTTACTTATTTCCATTTGCTGTCATGGTAACAGGATTGGTACGACATGATATGTTAAATGATGCATTTTGACACAATAGTGAGAATGAATGATATCGAACAATTTTTATAAGGATTGAAATTTACAATTGAACTTACAGTTTTAAACACAGTTTCCTGTTAAATGTATTTTCTCCAATTGATAAATATAACAATTTACCCCATAATTTTAAGAAATTCAGATTTAATCACTACAGACGAACTTCATAATAGTTAGAAAACTACATGACTTATTATAGGTACATACTAAGGGGTAATGGGGCATGACGATCTATATTAATATACATATATTTTGTTTTTTCACAAACGTTTTTGACAGCGTCCTGTAAGTTTTAGGCTAATTATAATAATGGCAACAAATACAAAATATGTTTACTCTATATTTGTTTTGTATATAATGCACTTAAATTGAACCCTATACCAGTTACAGTAAAACATAGAGCCCAGCCTGATGTTGACTGGACACATTTGCAATGCGCCAATGTTAAAAAGCAATATTTCAAATGCCCTGCAATAACAATCCCCATTTACTTTTTGGGTTTTGATGTCTGGTGTGGCATATCTTACTAACCACCTTTATATGTATCTGCATTCATTTGGTGAAGGAATAAAATAGAGAAGGCTGCTTGACATTTAACATGTCCTAATGCAAAGTTTAACAAGTTAGGCCTATTTGGAATCTTCAGCAATACACAGAAACAATTCCAGTGCTGGTGGTAGAAAAGGCATCATTTATGTGTTAAAATCTGATTTATGGAATTACTCGGATATTTGAACAGTCTGTAGTGTTATCAAAAACTATTGTTTAATCTATTATTTACTTTAAAAAAATCCTTATCACTACTTGCGTCGCTTATCACTACTTGCGATAATTACTAAATTTGAAAAATTGGTTCTCGATTTCGTTAGGATGGAGAATTTAAAAAAGAAATGACAACACTGAGTGTGTGATGGCGAAAGTCGCCGGAAGGGCTTGTCTTATTTAAATTTAAAAATAAAGGAATATGTTAGTTAAGTGCCTGCAGTGATTATTCATTGGTTCTTACCTATTTGATTAGCGAATTGATTGAATAAGTCAACAGCTTAGTACCTATACTAAACTGTCCTTTGAGTGTAAATAATATTCGTAGATCGGCGGTTGGGAGCTTAGTAAGACACAGCAGTACGCGGTGGCTGCAGCTGCCTCTATGGTTATTTGCTGGCTAGCTGGAGCTGGAGCCGTGCTCTTTTGGGTGCTCGGTATGTTAACTTTATGATTTTTGTAATGGTATCATCTTCGAGCATTATATTATGATCGAAAGTAGAGATGTGGCGTCGACACGTTTACCGTTAACGACACGCAACCATCCATCGTCGACTGTTAACTAGTCGATCAACAACTAGTTAAATTCGTTAACTAGTCGAACAAGCAACTTAGGTTGATTTTCGTTTTATGGACGATTAAAGAAACGGTGAACTGAATCAATTAAGTACGTATTGAGAACATGAACTATTGTATTGGAAATTAAACAATTTTTTCCGGATATATAAAAAGAGTCCAAAATGTTGGTTTATTTTGGAAAAAAATTAAATCCGAAAAATTTTTTTCCTTTCCGATGCTTAGCAATTGCAAAAACCTAAGAACGATATTATGTATTATTTTATATTAAGTCGGTACAGGATCAAGAGCACGTCAAGCTTGATACTTAATATTTAATCCGACTATATGCCGCTTTCGTTAAGAACGGTCCAAAGTACAAAGTGTCTCAAACTTGAGGTGCTCTTGACTGTACATACATACTAACAGTCAATAAAAAAATTAAAATAATATTAAGCCTATTTATATTACTAAGTTATAATTAACATTCCAAAAAAACCGTAACCTTTTTTCACACGATTTATCACACGATTCACACGAACTACTATTAAAAACATAAGAAAATAAAAAAGAAAAAGGTGAAGAAACCGCCGAAACAAACATGCTCCCGTATTTTCATGAGCGGTTTTTAATACATTACAACAGAGTTTAATTCCGTTGATTCAAGCTCATTGAGGCCCAGTAGCTGCCACGTTGTTTGCCAGTTTCTCTCTTTCTCGCACTCACGAATTAACTACACCGTCATCCCTTTTCTACTTTGAATGCATAATGTAATAATAAATAGCATAACATGCTTATCGCACATATTTAAACTTAAGTTTACTGAATTTAAAATCCAAAATAATTTGGTTATGTAAATTTACGTGTATTTCGACTAAATTCGCGCATCGTCTCGTCGCATCATCTAGTATGTGGGCCCATTCAGAGTGCAGGCGCGGTCTCGGTGGCGCACTATGGAAATCAGTGTTGGGCAAAATTTAATTGTTCTGGCAATTAAAGATTGACAATTAATTAATTGTCAATTGCGAAACAGCAATTAACGGTTGATCAATTGTTAGTTGCGAGAACCGCAATTAGGTTAGGGGTAGGGGTAGGTAAAAAAAAAAAAAAAGGTTAGGGGTAGTTTAGGAGGTGGGTCAGTGGTTGGGACAGGGGGTGGTTTAGGGCGTAGGTTAGGGTGGTTAGGGGTGAGTTAGGGGTGGGTTAGGTTAGTTAGTTTAGTTGGGGGGCCGGTTGGGGAGCCGGTTGGGGGGCCGGGGGGGGGGCCGGGTGGGGGGTGGTCAGGGGTTTGTGACCCACCCACTTTTTTTTTCACCCTCTAACCCAACCCACCCACACACCCGCTCACCCACCCCGTAACCGACCACCTAATCCACCCCCTTACCTACCCGCTGACCCAACCACTAATCCAAGACCCCTCAACCGGCCCCTCAACCGGCCCCCCAACCGGCCCCCCAACCGGCTCCCCAACCGGCCCCCTCAACCGGCCCCCCCAACCGGCTCCCCAAACCGGCCCCACCAACTGTCCCCCAACCGGCCTCCCAACCGACCCTCCAGCCGGCCTCCCAACCGGCCCCCCAACCGACGCCCCAACCGACCCCCTAACCCACCCCGTAACACACACCTAACCCATATTCGTAATTACACTTTTATTCGGTACTTTCGGTTTTAATTGTTAGTATCAATTATTTCTTAGAACAACTAAAAAAATTAATTGCAATTAAAGTCTTTTCAATTGAAATTAATTTCAATTGAATTGATTTTTTAATCTTATTGAAATTTAATTGATTAACGCCCAACACTGTGGGAAATTTAGGTCAGTTACGGATCAATAATCTGTAACTTATTGTTTTTCGAGATACACCTTTAATTATTTTTTTTTTGTACATAGTACAAATTACGACGGTTGTAAACGCATATACATTTTTATTTAACTATTCCTAGCTGAAAGAAAAAAAATAGCAAAATCTCTCCCTTACTACTCAATAATTTGATATGAATACTCAAAAAAACTTAATTGCAACGCCGTGAAAAAAAAAAAAGTACGAGACAAAAAACATTAAATCATATTTGTTATTATTTCGGATATCTGTTTTAGACTCTAGCCTCCCTCTTCTATCATGGCCTATTATTATTATTATATAATATCTTTTTCAGAATCATAGTGACGAGTTGGTCCACTTTCAATAGACGAATAGAGTAGCGTCTCCTCGCCAAACTCCTTTCGATTTTTAACATAAGGTTTTCGGTTACTAGTAATATTGGATAAGAAGTACAAAGTAACGTGTGAATTACATATGAATTTGCAGCAGATGTTGAGCACTTTCTTGTGTGGTGTAATCATTGTAATCTAAATTTGTTGTAGTCTTTATTACGAGATTCTTAAGCGTCTTCTGAAAGTTGCCCGATAGGTAACGCTGCAAAATGGTTTATTATACCTTATCTGTGAATCACAATATTTTGTGTACCGAAGATATAATAGCAATCATATTTATTGCTTGCGGTTTCCAAAGCATATTCCACATATTTTTGAGAATCTGTCATTATGTCAGGCGATAAGGCTTGAAGGATTACATAGAGTCGCTTTATCAAAATTTCATCGACTCCTGTAATTTCAGCAGAGCAGACTGCATTATAAAAAAACCTTCTCGCTGTGTTAGCGTCATTGGTATTACCACTTCCTTGTCGTGGTTTGTCATTATTAATAAAAATTTCTTCTCTTGTTTCATTCGTTTATTTTCGTCACTCGTTTTTGAAACGAAAGGTTGTACGAAATGTGCAAAATCTATTAAATCCTGTAGCGATAAGATTTTTGCTCAAATGTTTGTAATTTCAATTTCAATTTTAAATAGAAAACCACCGTGAGCCTCAGACATATTAACTAAAATGTTACATAAGTCCCGACCTCCCAAGTCTAACATACCGCACGGAGAGCTGAAGGCGTTGGGTGAGCTGCATGATAACTTGGAGGTGTTGGTGTTGCCAGCAGATAAAGGGAATGCAACTGTCATTGTTGATACGGTAGCGTATGAAAATAAAATTGCTCAGTTACTGAGTGATGGAAAAAACATATAAGAAGGTAATTTACAACCCAACCTCTAGAGTGACTACCAAAGTTAATAAATTGCTACAAGATTTAACAGACCAGAATTTGATAACATTGTTGCGCCCACAGAACCCAACGTCCCCTAAGATTTATGGTTTACTCAAAATCCACAAGCCTGATTGGCCTTTACGACCCATAGTCAGTCAGATTGATTCGCCGACCTATAAGTTTGCCCGTCATATGTCTTCCTTACTATTAAAGTTCACGGGAAAAACTGCGAGTCATATAAGGGATTCGAGGTGTTTCGTCAGTTTGTTGAATGATATCCAGCTACTTGAAGATGAACTTATGGTGAGTTTTGACGTGACATCTCTTTTCACCAATGTACCGGTAGACGAAACAATTAAAATTATCTCAGACCTTTTAAATGCCACAGATTTACCTGCCGTGTATATAAAATCAATTGAGGTTTGTCTGAAAAGTGGGTATTTGGTATGGCACGGTGATTACTACTTACAAATTGATGAAGTGGCCATGGGTTCACCAATTGCTCTCATAATGCTAACATCTTCATGGAGTGGTTAGAAGAAAAAGCTTTAAAAAACGCGTCTGTAACACGTACATATTGGTGGCGGTATGTGGATGATATTTTCGCTATTATCTCGAAAAATAGTTTGCCGGTACTCAATACTCAATTCTTTATTGCATTCCCAAAAGTTTACATTTGTAGCAAGTTGTTGTTGTACCCTGTTGGGCACAGCAATGTACATAGAGAGGGCAACATTTCACTTACTTGAATTAAATTAAATCAATAAACATTTCAACATCAAATAAAATCTTCAAAAAAAACATGCAATAATTACAACTTATATAAGCATACAATTCATAAATTACAAATAAAATCTATTAATATTATTATTTTGTCAGTACAATAAATGTCTATGAAAAAAAACAAATTATATATTATATATTCTTGGACTACCTCAATTCTGTGCACGATGAAGTTAAGTTCACGATGGAGAGAGAAACACTAATTGCTAATCCTACATACGCATACGCATATACACTTTAGTTAATTTAGTTTAAGTCTAATAATAATATTAACGACATAAATATATACATATCCAACTATACTATTTAATACATACATATATTCATATTATACATATATTCATATTTAATACATACATATATGCACCAAAGAAGTGTTCAAATCCATATTCATTATGAAGTGTAGTATTTTTGCGCTTCTTATTAGATTCTGAAGAATTTTCATAAGACATACTGGTATCCCTCGTTTTCCAGTTGAAGTAGATGGAGTGGAATCGATGGTCGTTGACAAAGTAACAGAAAACACTTGATCCAACCAATCACTGTTAACCCTCAACAAGGTTTCTTTTGTGATGCTTGGCTCCATCGACTGTTAAACTATTTTTTTTTAAATCACTAATAACAAACGTAAATTATCCTCCGAAACTTCATAACAATCTCAAAGAAATGTTTCTAGAGCCGACTCTTTTCTTCCACCTTCAATATAGCAAAGTATTAGTTCTCTTCGGAAACATTTCAAAGAATTAATTTTTAAAGGAGTTGGAAAAGTAATTCAGTAAGAAATGACTGCTTGTATTAATAAATTTATGAAATTAATGTGTCAGAGCATTATATATTAATGGCGTAGTGTGAATAATATTGATAAATAAGATAAATGCAACCGAATGTATATTATCTTATCGCGTTGTATTGTTATGGATATTTTTCTGCGGTAGGACATTTGTTATGTTTTCTTTCATATCTTTAGAAACCGCAAAAAACCGCAGCTTATTTTTATAACATTTTGAAAATGTATACCTACGCTATGAAATAATACAAAATTCGAATCTTCGGCAAGCCTCGCTAACAGTCAAACCTTTGATGAATTTGATATAGATAGGTGTATGGTATGTCCCCATTTAATTATGATGTATTTTCTTTACATTACTCAACAAATTATAAAAATATCAACTATTTTTGACATTTACGTAAGATGTGCTTTATATAAATATTAATAACACATAGCTCATCTAACAAAATCAATACGAATTGCGACGTCGAAAGATCCAAAATTATACGGCACAACGAGATGAGTCTGGGAAAGGACATTTTGGGTGTATTTTTATTAAATTAACATACCCATCTAGCATAAAAACGTCGAAATCGCAAAGAGACGTTAGACGCTAGACGAAGCACTGTGAAAGGTACGGGCGGATCGAGCCAATAGATCTGTCAGCGCAGCCCGCGCGCACCAGCGCTCGCTCTCGCCTCGAGACAGGCGAGACGCGCGCGGTCAGTGTAAACGCAACGAGCGTCTACGTACATTTGATTTACACGCACGCCGCCACTCTGAATAAGGCCTATAATCAGATGCGTCGCGTAGAGCGTAGAGGTAGGCGTCCACAGATCCGCAGCGCACGCATCAGATGGATCGCATCAAACGGCTCGATTTGTGGCAGTGCATCCACTGTATCTGCAGCAATCGGATTGCCGACGCAACTACTAGCTATCGGATTGCCGACGCCACTTTTAGCGAGCGGACGAGTGTAACTTGTGTATGCGAGACGACGAGAGATTTGGAAAGTGATGCAGAACAATTAAAATTTGTCGTGGTGGCTTGTTTGTTGGCAGAAGGAGAAAGAAGAGAAAAAAAAGGAAACAGGATTATTGGCTACATGACATATTTAAGAAGAGATCCCAATGCGTCGGCGCGCTCGCGGGTTGCGTCCACTGATTTACACAATTCGTATGACGTCGTCGGCACGCATCGGAAATTTTGCCCCTTCGAGCAACTGCGTCGGCATTACCGACAGTTCGGTGCGTGCGGTCCGTGTGATGCGGATCAGTGGACGCAGTTGTATGAACTTTTATACAAAGAATACTAAAATCCGTAATATAATAATGCGATCCGTCCGACGCGTGCGCTGCGGATTTGTGGACGCCTACCTTAACGCGTGGATTCTCTGTATAGCCGTCTACAATTCTTCTATAGTCAACGAATTCAACTAGTTAATGAAAGAACGGTAGACCGTAGAAACGTCGATTGGACGTGAACAGTTGATTCAACTAGTTCGTCCATTCAACGATCTCTAGATCGAAGGTTGTTATACAAGGATTTTCTATGTTAGTCAACACGTTATAGTATCATTTTAAAGCGAGACTCTTTCACTCGCACTGTGTATGCCCATTTGATTGACAGTACAATTTTTTATCTCTTTATTTTTTGTCATTACCTAATTCACGCATTCTAAATGCATGTTGATTAATATATATTTTAATATACTTTAAAATTAAGATATTGTCGATTCATTGTGTATGTGAACGTCTTTTTTAAGTTGTCAATCTCCCCAAGGTGCGACTGTGACGGTAGTGGCTCTTCATGCGGGTTTCTACGACGCCGAGTCTCTACCGCAGCTCGAAGACCCGGAGCAATTCCCCATGATCGAGCAGGTGTGACAGTGCTACCTGCCGCTCTTCCTGCCGCCGCCGGGTCGCCTCACCCCACCCCCACCACGATGACTCTACAGAGTGTACCTCTATTTATATTTACACTTGCCGTCACAGAAATGTATTCTAAGCTTCGTTTTATACAATTGCTTGGAGGTAGCCACTAAATTTTTGACATCTTTAGCTCAAAATGACTTTAAAAAAAGGAGGAGGTTCTCAATTCGTCTGTTTTTTTATGTTACACGATAACTTGTTAACCGATTTTGATGATTCTTTTTTGTTGGAAAGAGGGTACCTACCTCAGTAGTGGATCCATTTAAATTTGAAGAAAATATTCCACCTCTAAGGGTGACAAACTAGGGGATCAATCCGGTTTTGCGCATTTTCTGGTAACCGATTACAATAAAACTTGGCAAATAGATGTAATTCGACGAACTTTTGAGGTCGGTTTTTGTAGTACTCTGTATTGAAATTATCAAATATATAAGTTGATTTTGTTGATGGCAAGATTCAGGTAGTGATGTAGGTAATTTCAAATTGTTTATTAATAAGATTAGCAGACATTCGAACTGTTAATCCTATTATGTGGAATCGAAGACGGGGTTACGTAGTAATACATTATTTTATAACATGAAAGTGAATGTTTATTTTACAAACAATTTTAAGTCCACTCACGCCAAGTTATAAAATTATTATTAGACTGACTGTATCTGCTCTATTTTACCTGAGCAAACTTGACACTGTGAGAAAAACTCGTTATTTGTAAAAAACGAAGTAGCTTGTTTATTTTTAATACTTGAATTTGTAATTGCAGAGTTGTTTGACGCTCCTTATTGATTCCTTACTGAAGTCGGATCAAATCAAGCCGAAAACAGAAGTCATTGAAATCTCTGAATCTATTCCTGTAGTTGAAAAATTAGATACAAAAAAGCTTTCTGCCATTCAGAAGACATAAGTATTTATTTAGTGTTGGTAACATATTATATATGTAATAGTTAGGATAAAAAAATCTAGTAATAGTTATTTTAATTAAACAGGGGCTCTGTCTTAAGTATTATTACTGATGATAATGGAATTTGATGTTGGTCTATTTCATCGACGTTTTAAGGTTTAGATATGTAGTTAAATAAATTAATATATCCGTGGCTTGGTACACGAAGTGCCTATTACTTGCGCAATTCTTTTACCGAGCCTCAGTTATATGTTTAATGTTTCGTTGGTGCTTAATATTTTTAAAAACTGTACACCTTGTCCAATAGGAAATTTAGATTTTGGTCATTTTGATTTGTGTATACATAACAAAATCTTGTAAATATTTTTACAATGTTTAATAAAATTGCGTATTTATTAAGTTTTTAAAAGGTTTTATTTTACTAATTGTAACACAGTATACGAATTCATGTCCTATAATATTAAAGTAACTTAAATACAAATAAAAGAAACTTCATATAAAATTTACAATATCAACTATAGCAAATGTGTTCCAATGCATAATTTTAGAAGCAAGGTTTGAGAGATGTGTAGTATGCATATAATTGTCAATAAAAGCTCTATTTTAATAGTGGATATAAAGATATACAATCATACTCATGTAAAATAGATTTTACAAATTACAGTCATTTGGAAGTCTTGCTAATACAGCTAGAAATTTCACTATAATTATTTAAAATCTACATGTGGATGCTGCATGTCCTTTTTATTTATATAGGTATAAACAACATCAACATGATCAGTCAACCATGCCTTTCTTCCCTCTCAAATAATAAAATAAATAAGTATTATGCTTCCCATTAAAAATTTTGAATTTCTTTTCTGTTCGAACAATTCACTAAACTTTATAATTGCACTATGTATTGTATGTGACAAGATAAACATCTACTCTGATTAACAAGTCCATAAAATTTAAATATAGGAACATATAAGAATATGTTTTAAGTCTTCAGACATTTATAACATCCCCTGGAAGACTCGAGTATAGAAAAATCTGTCTAAAATATGAATTCATTAATACATTACAAATATTTAAGTTATAATAAAATCACAACAATTGCCATTGTTAATTTTATTCAGTTCCATGTCGGCAACAAGTAGAATCTCATCCCACTTTTGCGACGGAGTGTCAGGTGGAGTGGATACGTACAATTTGAGTGCTTTACTGGAGCTTGGTGACGGGGATGTAAACTCCAACTTTCGTTTAGACTTTACAGCAAATGCATGGCAAGGTGTAACACAGTCCTGGCTGTCCACTACAGAAAGAGGCATAATTGGAGAAGGAGTAGCTTCCACCACCATTTTTTCAGCCCTTTTCATCTTTAAAGGTCCCACATAGCGGAACACAGGCTTCTTTAATATTAAATTACCAGATACTTTTTCTATGAGACCAATTGAAATTAAAACATTAGCAATATCATATAGTCGCCGCACTTTGGATTTGTGTTGGCGATCCTGCTGCTCTGGAGAGAGAACTGTTTTGTTCTTATTGGCTGTGTCTATCAGGACACCAACTGCCATCTCTAAGTTAATGAGGGTGTTCTGGAAGTAAAAGTAAATAAATATTAAGAAGTATATGAAAATTAATCCATTAGCATGGTAATGTTTACAAAATTATTTACTTACTGGTTTCTCCACTAAAAACAACATCAAAAACCTTTGTGCCAACACACCAAGAGTTTTGTGTTTTGGAGCTGGGGGTTTTGGTGCTCTTCCTCGAAGTGCCTCAGACAATCTTAAATTCTCTCCTTGCTTTTTTAGCATTTTGAGAAAGGAATTCAGTCTTGAGCCTCCATGCCAGAGGTACGTATTTTTTCTCTTGTGAACAGCACATTGCATAGCTTCTAGGATATTGATAATGTCGTACATTCGTCTCTTTTCGACTCCTAGCCGCGCTGCAGTACTGTCCAGCTGTATTTCCAAAGTGCCATTTCCACGAAGAGGGTATAAATCAAGGAACCTGTTCAAAAGAAACTTGTTTGTTGAACTAGCAATATGAGTAACGTCGAGCACCGAGTACAGGGTCGTATCCCAACAAAATCGTCAGGATGGTAAAGGTTACTTTTATAAAGGCAGTATATTGTCATAGTCAAGATGGATTTACGCTGATAGGTTGTGTATTTTATGATATTCCTGTACTTATACCTGTCACATAGAATCTGCAGAGACTTCTCTTTGCGGTGGACAACGCTAGGCGGGGGCGTGGGGTATTGTAGTGCGACATTGGTCAGAAGCTTGAGGTTAGCTGTCGGAGACACGTAACTACCAGAGTTCGTTACTTCGGTAAGCGCGCAACGCTTAGGAGTAGAGGTAATGTTATCATCTTCATACATCATGTGAGAACATTATGCAAAATTCACGCCACAAAATGTTCGCGTACTTTTTGACAGCAAGTTCTGCAAATCCAGTTGGCCACCGTTTTATAACAAGAACGCAACGCGTATGTTTTCAAATTCAATAGCCCTCATTTTAAAAAGATGATTTAGACATTTTTAACGCAAAAAAGATATGGATTCGAAAAGTTAACTTTTGTAACCTATTATCAAACAATGTTGACAGCTGTAAGTGCGCGCCCGCGGTGTATACGGGGGAATCAATTTTTTTTTCTTCTTTCCATAAAGGAAAAGGCACAGGTTTTACACCATACAGCCAAGTCTTGGTACATTATTAAGTCTTTTGAGCCATGTCTTCGTTTAATTATGTTTCTGTAAATATGGCCGCCACAAAGGGGATAGGCAATTTGAGGCGGCGTGGTTGGATTGGCTCGGGATTCCTTAGAACGGGCAGATACGGGTATTTTAGTTCGAGATTCGTATAATTTCGCGTTTTAATCTTCGATTAAGGCACAATAGCTCTATCCTATTCCACTTTAAACTAGATTTCATGAAATAATTGAAAGTCAAAATAAAAACGACACTTTTCCCTCCACCTTTTGGAGGGAAAAGTGTCCCAGAGCGAATCGGGGGGAATCAAATCAAGTCAGACAAACGACAAACCGAGGAAACAATAATTTGCGTTTTATTAGTACAGTTAAAAACGGATTGTCATGTATAACAAAAATTATGAACCTAAAATAATTTAAAGCTAAATACAAATTACACTTTGGCCAAACAAAATTATACTACGCATTACGACAATGTAATTGATTTCAAGAAATTTTTAAGTGAAAAAGATTAAAAATTTCCTACAAGCAAATTCCGACATAATTATACGCCTTAACATTCCGACGCGATTTTTATTATACTCATTCAATATATTTCTCTTTCTAACTACAAGTAGAGTAATAATCATTGCTCTTTCTTTCTTGCCATGACTTTGTAGCTCTTATAGTCTGTGGTTCGACTCTGATAGCATCCGAGCAATGAATTTTCAATCAAGTGAATGTCTTTTAACCTGTTAAAATCCTAATTAAGTACTTATCTGTGCTATATAGTCTAAATTATTTATATTACTGAAATTTGAAGACTAACATTATAAATAATATTCGAAATGTACTATGAATCTGTGTAGCTATCTATTAATTTAGCGGAAACGGATATGTTTATGATGAAAAGAATTGCGTCGATCATGTCATGGCATGGCTGGCATGAAGCTTGATCGCTTTTCTTGCGAAAGTAAGCTTGGTTTTTACTTTGAAAGTGGTGAATTATTCAACTTGGCCTTTTATTTACGTCCTGAAACAAAGTATTGTGAAATGTTTGGTTATACGTAGAAAATAAGACGATGTAACGACAGTTGACGATGCTTACTTTGTCGTGAGGGGCAAGAATTATTCGCGACAAAATGAATGACGGCGATTGGATTTGCAGTGATGCTAATTGTGGAAATATCAATTTTGCTCGTCGTTTGTCATGTTATCGGTGTAATAAAGAGCGTCCAGATGGAGTGAAGCCCTTTAAAAAGAAACTGGGCACGGAAATTGGGAAATCTGCGGCAGAAAAGTCTCGCGGTTTGTTCAATGCAGATGATTGGCAGTGTAGCAAATGTGCGAACGTCAACTGGGCCCGGCGTCAGACTTGCAATGTTTGCAATGCGCCCAAGTATGGTGAAGTACGTAATATGAAAAAAAAATATTAGACTTAGGAGTTACAACTAAGTTCGACGATTTTGAATGTAAATTTATTACTCGTATATCATTTTATTTATCTTCGTAATGTGTGTCGGTCATTCTCGGACTAGTGTTCAATAGCTAATTTCCGTGACAATTTTTATTATTTAAATATTCAAGTATGTTATCGTGTAATTATTAAATAATATTCCACGATAAAAAAAATCAAATACTTAAATAATGAAAATTCTCACCGGAAATTAGGTAGTGACTACTACTAGCCCGACAATGACCGGTGTGTGTATGTCATATATATTAAACATTCAACAGCATGCCAAATTTTGCAGTTAAGTACAATACTGATACATACAGATTTGAACATAAAAGGGTAATACTGCTAGTACTATTGCATAAATATTTGCAGGTGGAAGCTCGGACTGGTTATGGGGGTGGTTATAATGAACGTGGTGTAGTGGAGTATCGCCGGCGAGAGCCCTCTTCTGAGGATGAATATGACGAGTTTGGCAGAAAGAAACGCAAGCGCAAGTCAGACTCACAAAAACCAGACGAAAAGGTTAGTTTTCTTTCTCATACACCACTCACTTTGAAATGATTTCCTATTAAATTATATTGCAAAACTATTAACACTTATTTTATATGCTAACATAAAAAAATTTGGTGTCTAGAAATTGCTTGTGTGAATATTTATTTTTCGAACTTACAAGGGCTAATGGATGTTCAAGCTAAGAAGAAATTGATATCTGTGTTTAAATGCGTCTTTGAAGCACATAAGTACTAAAGTGGAGATAATTTTTCCTGCCTTCAGGTTGGCACCACTGAAGGACCTGTATTCAAAATGTTGCCACCAACTGTGCTGCAGAAGGGAGCCATTACGGATCGTTTGCCAGTTCCAGCACCAAAGAATAAAGAACAAGAGAAAATAAGTGGCAGCCTAAGTGATGGCTCAGTGTGTGAACTTCCTCCACTTACAAAATCAACTTTTCGGAAAAATCAAATACAAAGCCAAACAAACTACCATAGACAAGAGCACATGTTGCCAAGTTATAGGTCCAACCAGCCCAGAAAAAGATATTCTAGTACAGGTGATAAAGAACACACTGGGTCTTCTGGTTATGAGACAGGTTCTAAGAAATACAAGCGAGATAGCAGCAGTTCTCCTGTCACCAAAGCTTGTAATCCTGTGATGGAAAATAGAGTATCCTCAACTAATAATGATGTAGTCTATAAATTTACTGGCCCTACACCTGCACAAGACTTTCAAGTTACATACACCTTGGAAGAACGAGTTAGAGCTGCAGCTCTTGCTATTGTGTATAACAATTGCAGAATCAGCACAGACAAGTTTGAATCTCTTTTTGATAAACCAGCACCAGATTTCAAAACTATTTTTGCTTGGCGACAACGACTTATGAGTACTGGCTGCTTAGTGGATGGTCATGTGATGTCAAATAAGGATATTCCTGAAAAAACAGGTCTACCAGCTCTTTCTGTCAAACCAGGATTGAATCCCCAACAAAGTTCTCGCAAATTACCAAATCCTGATGAGATTTTAATATCTGACAGTGATGACGGATGTGATACAAATGAAAAAATACAAAACCAATCAGTTTCCCGACAAAGAAGCACAAGCATTGAAACATTGCGTCTTGGGGCTGACAGAGCTGCAGGTAGTTCTGTGAGCACAGCTGATGAAAGAGATTCACGAGCTAGAAGTCGAAACTCGCAAAGAAGCAATTCCAGATCAACTCAAAATAATCATTCGCACTCTCCTTCTAGTGACAATCATGATTCTAACTATGCATCTGAAGATTCAGTGAAAAGGGGAGCTATACCTAAGAAGATTATTAATGCTAGTGTACCTTCTAGGAAGGTTACACATGATTCAGAATCTGATTCTATTACTTCTGATAGTGAGGAAGATGATTTTAGGGAAAGAGTTTTCAAAGGTAATAAAACAAAGCGTAAAATGAAGAAACGTCCAACGGTAACTGCTGTAAAGGTACCTAATTATGAAACGCCAATCACGCAAGCTTTCCAGGGATACAGTACATTAAAACAATTTGGACAATCACCGTTAGCTACAGGTAATATTTACACACCAAACCTTCACAACATGAATGCGAAAATAAAAGAAACTGTTATGGACACTGATGGTTGTTCGAGTGAATATGTGCCCACTAAACTTGGTTCTTCTGCTAAGAAGAACTACCAAGCTTTCAAAGACAATGTTAAGAAAAAAGGCTTTTGGGTAAAAGCAAATGGGCAATCATTTTCAAACACACATAAAAAACCAAACAATTCTAAGAATGTATTGGTACCTCCGCAAACTTCTGGAAAGGATAGTTTTTGGGCTAAAACCAATGTACAAGTTTTTAAATATGCAACACCAGCTAATGTATTCAAAAACTCTGTTAGTAATCACCCTGGAACTACTGATTTTTGGTCCAAGATTAATACCCAAGCTTTGAAAGACATTGATAGATCTAATGACAAAATCTCTAACAGTTCCAAATATCCTGCCATTGATAACGTCTTTGCGAAAACAACAGAACAGTCCAACATTAAAACTAAAACAACCAATACTCCAACATTTAGCCCTGAAGAAGAACAAGTTAGTATAGAAACTTATAGTGATGAAAATCGTGGTTACAATTCTGGTCAACCCATCGAAAGTAATCAAACTGAATTCACCAATGATGATTTTAATGATTTTGTACCTATTGACCCTTACAAATCGTTAGAAAATTCCATCAAACAAAGTAAAACATCCAAAGATACTAGTAGTGTCTTTGATATGGTACAGTCAAATACTTCAACTAATAAAAGTATACTGGACATTTTTGGAAATGGAAAGACTCAGGATAGTCCTGAAAATGACAACATATTGGAGAAATACGACTCTGTGAGGAAAATGTATGAAACCGAATGGGATGATGACGATGAAGCTCTCTATAAAGACTCTGAATCCACAAACTTGCCCACTAAAGAACTTAGCCCTATCCGTGAAGTTGTTCCAAATAAACCCCCTAGCCCTATGTCAAGTATGCTTTATGGCGAAAACGAATTGAGTGCTCAAACATCAACGCCCAATAAAATAACCATTGATGTTGTGCGGGAGAGACATGACAATTTATTTAATATTTTAAAAGACTT
This sequence comes from Hyposmocoma kahamanoa, assembly GCF_003589595.1. NCBI lineage: Eukaryota > Metazoa > Arthropoda > Insecta > Lepidoptera > Cosmopterigidae > Hyposmocoma > Hyposmocoma kahamanoa. Next base: position 13,621,803 of record NW_020653945.1, read on the forward strand.
TCAGGCCAATAGGGATGTGGAGGCAAGTGAAACTAATGACACCCAAGAGCATGCTGTGCATCCTCATAAATCACATCATTTACCACTACATGAAATACCATTCCCAAAACCCAAGCATCAAATGGATACTGATCAAATGGCAACATTAAAATCTGACACATTGCCTCTAGAGATTTCTGATGAAATTATAGAATTGTCCAAGGGAAATGATGATGCTAGTGTAACACAGAATAACTTCCGTAACAAAATTATCAGTCCATCTAAACAAGTGCACGTTCTTCAATCAATAACCATCAAAACGAAAGATGATACACCGCAAATTGTCGAGCCAGAAGCTGAGAATTTACGTGAAATCCAACAAAACAGTAATTTAACAACATTGACATGTACTCCTGAACACGTTGGTAATAACATTGAGAAATTGGATAAAGTACCTGAAATTTCGTCGCTTACCGTACCGCAAATTGATTTGTCGCAATTGCTAGCGAATATAAATACAAACGAACTCCTCTTAGCTCTTCAAAATCTACAGGATCAAACTTCAGTTAGCACTACTCAAGAAAATGGTAATCAAACCTTGCAAGATGTGGAGCCACCAGTGGAGACAATTAACCTAACAAATGATGAAGATTGGGAGAAAGAGTCCAATCACGAGGGTAGCATTGAGAGACAACTAGAAAGGTTGGACGGTAATACTGGTGACACTCCTTTTTTAAGCGATATTTTTGATCCAGGACCAATACTTATACCTCCAAATGTTGCCAAAAAATTGAACTTAAATCTCGAAGAGAAGAAGGAAACTTCTCCATTTATGAATAATAGTAATACGCCTATTATCGGAAATTTTAAAAGCTTCGCACTGCCAAAACCAATAATGTTGAATAGACTCAAAGTGTCTGTTAAAGTTCCTGATAAGAGTAAGAAATTGCCTGGAGAAAAGAAGTCTAGAAGAAGGAAGGTTTGTATTCATCATACTCATGTACTGAAATCTCGAAATTCAGAAGAAATATTTGTATGAACACTTGCACTGATGTTCTGTCTTGTTGCAGAACAAAGCGGGTGCATCGAAGGAAGGAGGCGGGGAAGGTTGCGCTGAAGAGGACGAGGAGGAAGATTCAGGAGATGAAGCTGATCTCTCCAAGTACGATCTCTGCGGTAGTGATGAGGAGCAAGGCGCTTCAAACGCAGGTACTTAAAAAGAGGCAAAATGTAATGCAGCATAAATAAACAAAGTTTTAAGCTTATTGGTATAATGCAGTTCAACTACAGCTTTGAAGTTTACAACCTCTTTTTGTCCAACAGTTCAATTAAACGCTTTTTTCTAAGTGGCATTTCATAGCTTGGATACACATTATTTTGTTGGTTATTTATATGCAGAAAAAAAAGATGGCGAGAACTCAAAGGAGGGTGGTGCAGACGCTAATGACAAAAATGGTAAAGCAGCTAGTCCAGAATCCAAGAGGAATAAGAGAAGGTTGGTTTTAGAAGTAGGTAAAATACCAATCTTGTTTATCGTCATTCGACACGGTAACTTTATATATTCTTTTGTTTGGTTTAAACAAGACGGCAATACTTTTTGAACTCATGTTTTTCGTTTGTTCAGATCTAGTTCGTCATCATCGACAACCTCGTCATCGAGTTCTAGTTCAAGCTCGTCACAAGGGCAAAGTCCTAAAAATAAGTAAGTTCAACTTTGACCTGTATACCTTTTGTTATTATTTGGAAATGTTTCAATGTTCGAAATGGTTTGGTTTTGCAGATTTGATGATTTCAACCTGAACAGTGAGCGCGAGGGCTCGCCGCGCGGCCGCCACTCAGGTTCTCGCTCGCGCTCCCCGCGTTCACGTTCCGGAAAATCTCCACAACGGCGCAAATCTCGCGACTCTAGGTATTAAAAGTGCGAATGTTGTGTAGGTAACGTTTTTCGATAAATTACTCCTGCGTAAGCTGTATTATTATAAGAACTCGTATCTAGTGTGCACAGTCCTTATTTAAAATCGAGTAACCACATTATGATGATTACATAGATGATACGAACGCATGGTGTACTTCCAGCTATTGAATGTTTGTGATGATACAAAAAAAAAATATCATTAGGAGAATTTGACATGCTAAGGACTAGTGGTTTTTTGTTTAATGTGACGATTTCAAGTGTAATTTGATTACCTACGAAATAAAGATACTTGATTTGATTATTTAACCACGCGAATGGCGTTAAGATTAGGTAATTGTGTTTATTGGTTTCAGAAGTTCACGGGACAAAGAAAAATCTCGCGACCTCGATCGACGCGACCGCTCGCGTGGTGAACGCAAAGAGCGCCGTTACAGTCGCGAAGGAAACCACTACACTCGTGTTAGGCACCGCTAACGAACTTTACTTAGTTTAGAATGAACGACAGTCGAAATCTAGCTCTGTATGAAATTTGCCTAGTTAAGGAATTGGATAGAGGCACAACGCTTTTGAAAAGTTATATAAGATACTAAAGTAGTTTGGTAGGTAGGGGGATTTTTAAATGTAAGCTTTGTGGGCGAGATTTCCATGAAGCGAATAAAAAGTCGCTGTTTATTTTATAATCGGGGTGGTCTTTTTGACACGCGACTTTGTATGTGATAGTAGCAGTAGATTTCAACTTGAGTTGGGTCTCGACTTTTGCAAGAAAAAAAGCGATGTAATGGGATACTTAAACCTTAAGTTACGCGAGTAGTCTGTATTTGCTAAGTATATAGCGAATATGTACTTTTATCTAAGATTCGCGAGTTGGATTTTTTGCTAAATATCAAAGTATTTTTTTGTAGTGTGATCTCACCAGATGAGTGGGGATATTATATTATATTATATTATTACCCATACTTGTTTGTGTAGGGCAAACAAACACAGATTTATGCATTTAAGTTTCCATAATATTATGGTATTTTTTTATTAGGGACTTGTGACTTTACAATACATTTGCTAAGATTTAATATTTCAATAATATATGGTATTGTTTTTTCATGTATTGCCTAGGACATGGGTCTGATTTCAAGGACGCTCCTTTAAATACATATATCTTAGTAGTTAGAGACACTTTGTGTGATAAAACGTTTTTTGTTTTTGTAAATAGTTCCAAGTGTTAAAAAGTAAGGTTCTCGTCATAGATTAGTGTATCTCTCTTACTCTTAACTTTGAATGTGCGCATAAAACATGCAGGATTTAAAGACATTTTAGTTTTCTTAGCAAAAAAATGTCTAGTGATATCTCTATTAATAAGCTAAATAGTATGGTATTGATTTGCCAATAAAATCAAAGTTATGAACTATCCGTTTTATTAAAAAACATTATCACATAATAATTGCATTATGGAAAACAATATATTTTAAAAATAACAATTTTTTTACACGTAATACAACAAATTTAGACCTTAGCGTAGTGCTGCTTGGCATATTCAATAATCTACATGGCTGTACTCCACATAGGTACCTACTGCTTCTTCGTATTCCCTGCATCCGTCCATCCTTCCATGCAGCGACATTCCTGTGCATTTGTAAAAAAATTCTGCAGTAAGCATATATAACGTATTAAAAAATTGACAAATTGAAAAGTGGACTGCCAAACTCACACAAGTATTATAATGACTCTAAGGACACAGTAACTTAATCTAATAAATTTTTATCTTCCTACGCATGCCCTTTATAATGACGAGCATTTCTCACTTTCATCACATTTGCGCGCGCAAATATTTATTTTTAATTTTGACACAGTTCTATACATTTGCGCGCGTAGAATTTTATAAAATTGAATATTTTCGATTTTCGTCTTAGACTTTGGTGACCTTTGACCTCTATTATCTCAGGTTACAGATCGAAATTTAAAATTATATTTTCGCCACTACCTGTAGAATGTATTTTGTATGCTAGTTTTTATGCAAATTTATCTAATACATATTGATTGTGGATCTGCTCCGAAAAGGGACAATATACTTAATTGTACTGCTAATCATCTTTAAATTTCTCTTTATTTTTTTGAAATAGCAGTAACAATAAAGGGCACGGACTACGGTTGAGTAATTCCTACTCAAAAGCTGATGTAATGT
>NW_020653945.1:13645872-13696417 GCF_003589595.1 Hyposmocoma kahamanoa
ATAATTAACCCTAATTGCAGCAATACTCTTAAACGTACTTGATCCCTCATTGACTTACAAATAAATGGACGACGGGTCTAATACAAAAACCACGAAAAAAATGTCCCAAGTCAACCTATTCGAAATTTAAATTGTAATGTCATCGTAGTATCGCGCTGTCAGTAGAACAAATGAAGACTAAAGCGGAGTGTCGCGCTCTGTATACGATTTTAGCGCCTTACAAGTGCGGACACTTTTTAGCGCGGACCCGACGTCCATATAATTGTAAGTCAATGTGATCCCTAGACACTTTTGATGTGTGTAGCTGCCGAAAGAGGTTTGCTCTGATTCGACTGAAAATTGGCACTAGAAATAATTTGTGCTGAAAATTTGTTTTTCGCCATTTTCAAATATGGCCGTCAAGGAAGCGTTCGTTGGCGGCAGAAAAAATATTGCTCAGATTCCTTTGAAAATTGGCTTATGGGGGTTTCTAGGTGTGCTTGATAATAATTTGTGATCGAAATTGGTTTTTCGCCATTTTTCAATATGGCTGCCATAGAAGTGTTTTTTGGCGGCAGATGAAATTTTGCTCTAATTCGATTGAAAATCGGCATGTGGGTGTCTATGGGTGTTTAATAATAATTGGCAGTCAAAATTTACTTTTTACGGCCATAGGCCGAGGTGCAACGGCGTGCGAATCCCGAAGCGTCCGCACGCCACCTTACGTAGGTAGTATACGGAGACTCTATTACGGTACAAGATTTCACAATTGTACAAAAGTAAGGCATGCTTCTCGATGTAGTGGAAATAAGATATGTACTTATACTGTTGTTGTATCTCGACCGTCTCTCTGTTAGATTCTTTTTTCTTGGAAGCTATGCCAAAAAGAGAAGTTTAAGGAAAAAATGTCAGACAATGACTCGAAGTTTCTGATTTCAAAGTAGGGAATTTCCTGTACTATGAGTATCAGAGTAACGATAATTCTGAAGCCAATACCCAGAGTACCCTGACCAGAACCAATTTAAAAACATTATTTTGGTTCAAATCAGGGATCGAGTCTGGAACCTCTTCATCAAGCGCCCATAGTACTTAATCACTGTGCCAACGAAGAGCATAACCACACCCCGTAATCTGAAACCGACCACGCGCCGCAGGCCGAATCTGACCCCACCTACGGTGGGGTATAGGGCTCGTTGCATTATATAATTAGTAAGGTAGTTATTTGTTATTGTGCAGACTACATTCACGAAACAATGAACCGCATGGCACGGGTTGGCATTTAGAATTTGCAGGGAGTACCTCCGCTTAAAATATCGTCATTGTCATTGAATTTGGTTATGAACAATAAGTGGACTGGAATTGGAGTTTTCAACACGAGCGTTTGCGCCTAAATTTTAAACGTTCATTGAGTGCACACAAAACGGTACAAATGGCGGACTTCATTCTATTAAGCATTCTCTACCAGTCAACCGGAGCGCTGGAGTAATTCTATTAGTTATTCCGAACTGAACGGTGCATAACATGATAAGCTAAGATTAAAAACAGATAGGATTAAAATGTTTAAATAATTACAACACATCATTTACACTTTATGTGTGTAGCTCGTTGTGAAAGCGTTCGTCCAGGTAAGTACTGCCACCTTACCAATTTCTGTCGCCAAGCAGTACCAAGTGTTTTAGCATTACTGCGTTCCGGTTTGGAAGGGTAAGGGTGCTGGTGAAATTACAGGCACATGGGACTTGTCAACTTATGTCTCAGGGTGACGTGCGTAGTGGCAGTCTGCGCTACTGAGATCTTTGCGATTTAAATTTCTGAGTGGCTGCAACTGTTATGAACAGGCGTGTAGCTTAATAATACGTGACTAAATGTATCCATATACCTACAAACAATCTATATGTAATCGATATCATATGTGCCTATATAGATTAATGGAATGTAGATGTATATAGAATCCAGCATGAAATTGTAGACTAATTGCTTGAATTAGGTGCTTTTTGAATATGGAGCGGCAGAGCGTTCCAGAGTTGTATTACGTGAACAGTTAAAAACAAAAGAAGGAGTGAAAATAGTCAATTTGCTGTTTGAGCGAATATTCCGATTATTGGATGCACTTAGGTCAATGGATGCACCCAAATAAGTTTTATTCAAATGTCAGTGCGCATTTGACCTCCATCTCACCTGATGGAAAGTGGCGATGAGGTCGACGATGGAGCATACACACCTAAATAATGACTATTCACTCTCGCCTTGTAAAGGTTGACGTTCACTCTCGCCTTGTAAAGGTTGACGTTATAACGTTCAGGGAGCAAGTCTGCAGGCAGGGCATTCCATTCCATAGCGGTTCGCTATATAAATGTGCAAGCGTAACGTTTCGTACGATTCTTTGGAATATCCACATCATATGGGTGGAATCCAAGCCTACGTCTAGTCCCCCGATGATGGAAAGGGGAGGGTGGAATTAAATCGTGTAATTCCATTGCACACTCACAGTGATATATACTGTAAAATACCGATAAGCAGGCAACTTTACGGCGGTGTTACGGCGTAGTTTATATTTCAAATACATACATGCAGATGCACATTCATCATTAAAAACAGAGTAAAGCGTGGACAGTACTTCAAACCACGGCGTTGCCTGGCGAATCCTGAGCCATTTCAGCTCTTTGCGATTTGCGAAACGTGAGTAGTTTTCGAAGGCCATAAATGAAACCAATGCAACTATTGAGCAAGCGATCCGATTTAACACACATGCACGTTTGAACTTACTAACTTACTACAGAATACAGATGTATAAACTATCTGTGTCAGATAGTACAACAAAAACTTGAAAGTTTATTTTTGGTAAATTTACTGTTTTGTAAAAAAATCAAGGTACTAAAGTTGTTGTTTATGATGTAAGTACCTATAATATAGTCTTGCTAGGTGGTTAGTATAATGCAATAATGTTGTATAGATTTATATATTTTTTAATTTATTTGGTATAGAAACAAAACGTTATAGTTAATTACAATCTAGCCATTTTACAAGATTAATAAGCAAAATAAATTAATTTAACATACTTTTCTAAAATAAAAGCAATTGTATATAAAGAAATTGTTCCATCGATAAAATATATTTTACTATTAGTTAAGGGAAAGACACTTTGTTTGTGTGTTCATAGTCTAGTTAACACTGGCACTATTATTTATTTTATTCACTATAATTAACTACACTCACTCAAAACGTTTAGTTTTTTGTAGTCTACGCACTGTATTTGTATTGTCTAGTACCTGTATAGCCTCTATGTTCACGTGATGATGAAGTCTATGTTCGTGAGATTCGGCGTACTTTTTTATCACCTTATTTACAGGCTCTATCCAAATCGAGATGCGGATCCTCATTTCGTATATACAAAGGGGCTGTATGTTGCTTTTAGCGGCACACCTCCAGAGCTGGATACCATAGGTCCACACTGACATATGGACTTTGTTTATACAATAATATTTTATTGCACACAGGTAGCGAAGAGAATTTGCTAAATAGCCAAAACATTTTCTTTAAACGTATGTCAAATTCTTCTTTTTTCTTCTTGATGTGGGTTTTCCAGTGTAGCTTCACGTTGAGAGTCATACCGAGATATTTGGCGGTATTTGCAATGTCCAGTGGACAGTAGTTTAGTAGCAGTAGAGCTCCTTGTGAAAGAGTTCATCCTGAATAGTACTGCCACCTTACCTATTTCTGCCGCATTACTGCGTTCCGGTTTGGAAGGGTAAGGGTTCTGGTGAAATTACAGGCACTTGTCAACTTATGTCTCAGGGTGACGGGTGCAGTCGCAGTGCCCCTCAAATCTTTGCAATTTAAAGCTCTGAGTGGCACTGCAACTGTTTTGGATAGGCGTGTAGCTTATCATCAGGCGTACGATTTGTTCGTTCTCTATTGCAACTATATTTTTTATTTTATTGACACCCAGGACCTTTGCTGTACTGGATTAGATTTCCTCATACTAAGTTATGTAAAAAATATAATTGACGTGACCTTCTTAGGGTGTAATGTTTCTAATGCAATACAATACTAAGCAGGAGTAGTTAGATACTCAATAGGTATCTTAGGGGTTTGGATTGGCTGGCATGGAGTTCTGATTTTAATATCGTTGAAAATCTTTGGATCTTGGTTGGCGATGAAATGCAATAGAGAAAGGAACTAAAAACATCCATTTTAAGTTTGAGACGACGTGCAAATAAATCAAGTAGTTCTCCCGGCCACGGGAGATAATACAAGTTACTAAGAACGGCTTTTACCCCCATTTCTTTTCGATTTTCTTCTTTTAAATTTAAATTTCGGTGATGCCAAGTTTTATGTCTTTACTTTATTCAGGTACCTTCTTTAACGAAAACTTCATTATTGATGAAATTGCATCGATTTGTTTTAAATATATGTTAATTTAACACAAATCTTACATAAATAGGTTTCCTAGTGATGTAAATCGAAGCGTGGGTATTTAATTTTTAAAAATGTTATAAAAAATATTATTGAAATTCAGATACTACTTAAATATTAGTTAGAAAAAATTATTACTCACCCAATAGAAATCTATTGGTTGTCTAAATATTTTCAACAATGACAAATCCTATTGCCTTTTATTCAGAGATATTTAAGACTTAGTAGTTTTAGGTAATTAATTATAACTTAGCCGAATAATACAAATACTTGCAACCAAAAACTTTTATGGCTTGACGGCAGGCCATAAAGCCGTGCTTTTTAAACTGTTTTAGCCTTCAAGACCCAGCAAACTATCATGGGAAACGTGTTAAACGCCCTATGCATATTAAAAAATGTACTAAACATATACGTATATAACTGCTATGTAATATGCTTCAGGCTCAAACAAGTATGGCCTCAGTTTTGTATGAAAAAAAACCTATTTTTATAGGTACCCTATTGTCATATAGAATTCATTATGGGGTACGATGGGCGTTCACGTGATCATAGGAATAATATTATACTGTTTGAGTCTGTATTACTTCATATATTATAATACATTTTAACGCAGTCTAGGTAAGTTACCTAAACGTTATCTAGGTAATTGAGTGTGTGCATTTTATCCGTGATGGATCAAAGATATTATTGCACAACCTTAGAATAATAACGCATAGAAACCTAGTCCGCACACGCTAAGTGAGGCAAATTGAAGCGCGCCCAAAGGGCCTACACGAGCGGGCGGGTGTCAGTGCTCAAGGTCAACTTGCACCGCGAACAGATCAAGAATTTTACCTAAAAATGACGAAATATGCTGTAAATGAGTGTAAAAATACGTCAGACAAACATAAAATAGATACTAACATCACATCGCATAAGGAAGTAACGCGTTTCAACTTGTATTTTTATATGAACATTCACTAAAACCGAAAATTAACCTACTACTAAAACTAGCCTACATGAATTTGATTTTTGCCTCACTTGTGACAGTTCGTTTGATATGAAACTATCATTCTATGCGTTATTATTCTAAGTGCACAACATTATCTTGAATTTTTAACAAAATTTTTGTATGACTCTACGGTTTGCTGTAGGTTTCTTTCTTATATAATAAAAGACTTTAGAGTAGTAATTTAGCAAATTGTTTCCCTTGCTTCTATTTAAAAACTCCTCATAACAAATAACAACACTACTACTGCTACTACCCCTACGTGTACCTACTGACATTACTTCTTGCTTTATAAGTCCTAAACTTTGTCTTTTATCAACGTAAATTACCTTAAAGATATTTATGATATACGTAATGCAGATTAATAATAAGCTTGTACCTATATAAATTTAGATTTTTTGTATATTTGACAACATAATTTTGTTTGTTGTTGTTTGTGTAATGTAATGTTTCCTTAATTCTTAGTGACATAATTTTTTTTTTTTTTTTTTATGTTAACTAGTAGGCAAACGAGCAGACAAGCCACTTGATGGGAGGTGGTCATTGTCGCCCATGGACACGAGCAATACCAGAGGCATCACCCATGCGTTGCCGACTCCGGAGAACCTTGTTTGCACGTCTTTTGAAGAACTCCATGTTATAGCGCAAGGGGAACACTTCAGGAGGAAGGCCATTCCATATCTTACTGGTTCAGGGAAGGAACGAACGAGATGCTCGAGTGGTCGTGACGTGCCAAGCATCGAGTAAGTGGGGATGGAGTCTTCTCCTTCGGCGGGTCGTGCAGTGGTAAAAGAGTGACGGAGGCACCAACTCAAAGAGTTCGTCTGAGCACTCCCCGTTATACAGACGGTAGAACACACATAGAGAGCCAACATCTCTCCGCAAACTAAGGGGCTCTAAACCGTCTGTAAGCATAGGGTCGTCGACAATTCGAACAGCCCGACGTTGGATGGAGTCAAGTGGATCAAGCTGATACTTGGGTGCTCCAGCCCAGAGGTGCGAGCAGTATTCCATATGGGGCCGAACCTGAGCTTTGTATAGCAAAAGCCGGTGCCCCGATGTGAAACACCGCTTCGCTCTGTTGAGCACACCAATCTTTTTAGAAGCCATTTTGGCTTTATTCTCCAAATGACCCCGAAACTGGACTTCGTTCGAGATGTCGACGCCAAGGATGCCTATACTATTAGAGGTGACGAGGGGAGTGCCTTGGAACTTAGGCGCTATAACAAATGGAGTTTTCTTAGCGGAGAACGCGCAAACTTGTGTCTTTGTGGGGTTAAAGCGGACAAGATTTTGTCGGCCCCATACGGAGACTTGCTCCAGTGAGGTCTCGATTTCAGACACAAGTTGTGCTCTTCCTTCTACCACTTCCTGTTGGGTCATATTTGCACGGCCAGTATAAAAGGTATCACCAGTACTGTCATCTGTCATGTTACTTGTCAGTAACATATCATTGATATGCAGGATAAACAGGGTTGGTGATAGCACTGACCCCTGGGGAACGCCAGCGTTGATGAGCATGGAGTCCGAGCAGAAACCGTCTAACGCAACTTTAATGCTCCGCTCGATCAAAAAACTGGCGATCCAGGTGCAAAGACCATCTGGGAGCCCGTAGGATGGTAACTTCGATAGAAGAGCCTTGTGCCAGACCCGATCGAAAGCCTTAGCTATATCCAAACTCACGGCCAATGCTTCCCCCCCTGCTCTCAATGGCAGCTGCCCATTGGTGAGTGAGATACACAAGAAGATCACCAGCACCGCGACCACGACGAAAGCCGTACTGGCGGTCATTAATCAGCTGGCGATCCTCAAGGTAATCTAGGAGCTGGTTGTTCACCACGCGCTCCATCACCTTAGAGAGCAAGGAGGTTATAGCAATTGGCCGGTAGTTGGACGGGCCCGAGCGATCACCCTTTTTTGGGATAGGGTGAACACAGGCAGTCTTCCACGAAGCCGGGACTACACCTAAGCGGTATGAGAGTTGGAAGAGGCGCGTTAAGACCGGAGCCAATTCAGGAGCGCACGTTTTGAGCACAACTGCAGGAATATCATCAGGCCCACTGGACTTCCTTGACGTCGAGGGTGAAGAGAGCACGCCGTACCGCGCATTGCGTAAAGCGGATTTCTGGCATAGAGTGCCCACACCACGGGATAGTAGGTGGTGTATTACCCCCGTCGTCAAGATTTGAATTCGACGCAAAGAGAGAGCAAAGAAGGTCGGCTTTCTCTTTTGCGGAATGTGCCAGTGAGTCGTCAGGCTTGCGCAACGGCGGAAGAGACACCCGACAGAAGTTTCCCTGGACTGCCTTGGCGAGAGACCAGAAGGCACGGCTCCCAGAGGGATAGCCCACTAGTTTCTCGCCAATTTTGCGAACGTGCACGAACTTTGCAGCGGCTATTACCTTCTTGCAGGACCTGGAGGCGGCGTTAAATTTCCGCTTCAAATTGGGGGTATCGGGATCATTGACAACTGACGCAGCGGACCAGGCTCGGTAGGCCTCACGTTTTGCTTTGCAAGCATCAGCGCAAGACCCACCGAACCAGGGCCTAGAACGGCCCCCGACGCGCACTGTCGAACTTGGAATGAAACATTCCATGCCCGACAGTATCGCCTCGGCAACCGATAATGCGCAGTCATCAAGATCCTCCAAAGAGAAGCAGAGTCGCCCCCAGGGGAAGGAAGCAAAGAACCCACGCAATCCATCCCAATCGGCTGACCCATAATGCCAAACACGGCGCGTCCCAGGTGGTCAGGGACGTCCGGTCTGAGTGACGCATACCTCAGAACGGATCAGGAGATGGTCGGATGATCCCAAGCAAACATGGCGGGATACCCGAGTGCCGTCTGGGTGAGTCGTCAGCATTAAGTCGAGCAGGCTAGGGGTATGGCCCTCAATATCGGGAATTCTGGTGTGGCCATCCACTAATTGCGTGAGGTCATTGGTCACGGCATAATGTCAGCAGATTATCCATATTACAAGATACTATCGCGGTGCATTCTGATTTTTATGCCAGTATTTCATGTATAATGCCCCGCCCCGCATCTCTCAAACCATATATGGTTATGGTCAGACTGTAGTCTGTGTAGGTTCTCTGTCGTTGTAGATTCTCCACTCAGTGAATTTCTCGAAATTCACCGGTCAATTTTTGAATAAAAACGCGTGTGTTCCTCAACTTGACATTGGCGAAATCATCGATTACTTCGATGGGGTCATAACATTTAAAAGAAGAAGAAAAAGGAGGGCCAAGCTTACTGCGGTTTACGTGCAAACAGGGTACCGTCTCGGACTCACGCATTAAATGCAACTTTTCAAGTTTATTAAATAGAATAGTAATATAGACGTATACCTTCCAAATCTTTGATAACATCTGGAGATAAAGACTTGGTAGTTTTCACAATTTCGTTGGTATTGACACCCATCTGCTTCAGAACATAATCCACTTGATCTTGTAGGTAACCGACCTAAGACATCGATTTATAGATCAAACACAGCTTGTTTTTTTGGTAAATTGGTGGCAAATTATAATCGGTGATTTTCGTCATAAAATAAACATATTTAACTTCTATAATTCATTGAAAAAGTTCGAACCTGCTACACCAATAAAATGCAGGCTTGGAGCCGGTTTAATAAAGTAGTAAATTTTGATCATGCATTGATTAAGTGATCATTATTGTTCATTGATACTAATGATATTGTATCGGTTAATTGAACGAACATTTTAACAAGGCGTTAAGTCTTGGGGGAGGAAGACGGACAGTGAGTGAGATAGTGACAGAGAAAGAGAGAGAGAGAGAGAGAGAACATTTGTACCAACAACCATAATAAAACCTGTCAAAATAACCAATATCTAATCATTCAATAGTTATTGATATCATAACCGGTTCTGAAATATAATAAGTTTTCGTGTCGATTTCATAACAAAATTTATTATTTGGCATTGTACGGACAACGGCACATCAGACTATACATTTTTGTTGCGAAAATCGCCTCCAGTGCAACGGAAGAAGACACGTCAATGTGTAGCTTAATGTGCTGACGTGTGTACAAGTACCTTTTGAAATTTGTTCTATTGCGACCAAAGATACGCTCAGTTTAACAAAAGGTGCCATTGCATTCAGTTGGAAAATGTACGCATGAAGAAACAAACAACTGTAGCAAAAAAATATTCAAAATTCTCCAAACAATTTTAAAATGGTACAAATTTTAGATTGACAGCGTACCTTTGCGACTCGTTATTTTTTTACCTTAGACGCAAAAAGAGGGAGTTATAAGGTTGATGCCTTTGTCTATGTCTGTCTGTATGTGTGCTGTGGCTTTTTTTTTGTGTGAAGTCTAATTGAATCGAGATGGTTCTGAGCTGTTCGAATTCACTCTTTTTAACCGACTTTAAAAAATGTGAAAGTTCTCAGTTTTGACTGTATTTTTTTGTACACGTTACGCGATTATTCCGATTTGGGAACCGATTTTGACATTTTTTTTGTTGAAAACTTCACATGTACCTTATATGTCAAGTTTGACACTTTGTACTTTGGACCGTTCTTATCGTAAGCGGCATAGACTTGGATTTAAATTTTAAATGTCAAGCTTGACGTGCACTTGACCCTGTACCTCAGTACTTGTCTCATTCAAATTTGAGGAAAATATTCAGCCTCTAAGGCTAGCGCAAATTAGGGGATGAATCCCGTTTATTGGATTTCACCTTTCCATTAACCAATTTCAATAAATCTTTCCAAATATAACTCCACAAACTTATGAGGTCGTTTTTTTTATAAAAAGTTATCTTAGTTAGTGTTCCCTACACTAAAGCGTGAAACACACTGACAACGGGTGCGGGTCGGGCGCGTGTCGGGTAAGATGTATGGCGGGTGTAATTCTGTGTATTTAGTTGTTTACAACAAGCCACTCTCGGGCGCGAGACGGGCGCAGGTCGGATCCCACGATCGCTCGTGGTGAGTTATCGTCCATATAAATATACGGAATTAAAGTTGCCGTTCTGCCGAGAGCCGACCCGACACGCGCCCGCCTCACACCCGTTCTCTGAGTGTTTTACGCTTAACTGAGATATCTTTTTCTCAGTCATAAAATCAATATATTTTTACTTCCACATGTTCGATTGACTTGAAATTTGGTACATGTACAACCATGAAAATCTAATGATATCACTATAATGCCCAACTCCTTAACTACGTACAGCACAACTATCGAGTTAGCGCTTATTATCTGTACAAAAATCTAGTAGATAACAACTGGTCCCCAATTAAAACTCCTAGCTGCACAAAATTTTAAATTTTTGGTTAAATGTATGAAAATTATATATAATTTACACGGACAGCCATTAAATTTTAACTTATTACTAGTTTTTACTAAAGATACGTTATTACTTATTGTACACTCCTATTAGCTGAAATTAGCACTCATATTAGCTTGGTGCAGCAAGCAAACAGCTAGCCAGGTGAAGACTGAAAATCAGCAATGCTGAGTATTTAACCTTTTTGTCCATATCACTCAATTGTTTTTTTTTTCCTATTCGTTTTTTAAGTATTGTGTTCTTTATGTTTTGTGGAGAAATAAATACCTTTTTATTTTATTTTATTTATTAAGTTATTCACCTACGGATGGTGACTTTATTGACTTTTAGGAGTAGGTACGCCGTTTTGTATTGTTTTTTAAATTTTAATTTTGAGTTGCAATAGTTGTTTTTTCTCATCAGTTATGTACATTAAGTACCTGAAGTACCGTGATTGATACTTTTTATTATACTCAGTTTGTAAACGTCATGTACACATGAAATATGTTTCAATTGTCATGACTAACCTATACGCATTCATTCAATATTCCGATTACGTGAAATAATACAATTACCTACTATTTAATTCATAATCAGGCGGCCTACTATGAGCTTATAAGCAGCTAGCTAAGTTCCATGCAATTCACTTGACGTGGTAAAAATGGATTGCATAAATTCGTACCATGACCTTACACAAAGTAAATGCGAATGACACGGCAGGATGATGAGTTTTACTTTTTAACCGACTTAAAAAAAGGAGGAAGTTCTCAATTCGACTGTATGTTTTTTTATGTATGTTACGCGATAACTCTGGTATTTTGTGAACTGATTTTCATGATTCTTTTTTTGTTGGAAAGGGGGTACGTACTTCCATAGTGGTCCCATTTCATTTTGAAGAAAATCATCCGCCTCGAAGGGTGACTGTTCACGCATGAAGATTCACTTTTCTAAATAGCGCCTAACTTTAATTTAGGAGCAATTACTTTAATGGTTGATTTTGCTATTTCTTCCATTCAAGGCGTTTTTCTCTCAGTATACTTTGAGTAGTGTCGTAGTGAGAATCTATTTTTATTATCTCCAGCGTCAAGTCCTGTATAGTGGCGAACTAGGGGATATTTCAATAAAACTTAGCAAATAGACGTAATTCCACGTACTTTTGAGGTCGGTTTTTTTAGTACTCTGTACTGAGATTATTAAACGTTAATTATTGTCTCTGGCTGTTAGTACATCTGTCTATTTCTTTCATATGATTTAGTATAGTATAGCTATACTCTAGTATAGTATATATATGGGAGCTCCATTCATTCAAGCACCATTAACCGATTGTGTTTAAAATGAGAATAATTATACTTTTTTTATTAATTTTATTATTGATTATACTTATTGCGTTGTTTTGTAATATCGGCAACTTTCAATCATACTTTAACAATTTGTCGTACGACAAAATGACATGTCATGTCTAGTCATTATCATTGAAATGAATTGGGTGAGTTTGTAATTTGATAACATAATTGGAACGTTTCTTTTATTCGTACATTTTAATTGATTGCATTCAAGTAAAATTTGGCACTATTCAAAAGTTATTTTACAATTTTCGCTAAGTCAATAAAATTATTAAAATGATTAAAATTCCATTAAAAAACTAGCAATAAAATTCATGCCAATAATATGTCAATAATACTTTAAAGATTGGAAACTCGAACTAAAACGATCAAAGAACGCTCAACAGTTAATGAATGGAATTTATTTATTGACAATTGGCTATATAGGTTAAGAAGACAACAAATAATTATGAAACTGGAAATGTAATAAAACTTAAACAAAATCTTGTTAAATTAAGTAAGGACAGTTGCTTCAGCTGTACCAAGCACAAGTCCGATCGTGCATGGAGTACTGCTGCAACCTTTGGGATCGCTGGGCTACATATCAACTGGCCACCTTGGATTCAATTAAGGCTTAAAGGTGACTCGGAATTAGTGGAGGCAAAGCTGCAGAGCCTTGAATACTCCCGTAAAGTTGCCTGCTTATCGGTATTTTACAGGATATATCACGGAGAGTGTGCGATGGAATTAGGTACACGATTTAATTCCGCCTTCTCCTTTCCATCACCGGGGGACTAGGCGTAGGCTTGGGTTCCACCCTTATGTGTGGATATTCCAAAGATTCGCACGAAGCGTTACGCTTCTACATTTATATAGCGAACGGCTATGAGATGGAATTCCCTGCCTTCAGACTTGCTCCCTGAACGTTATAACAAGACTTTTCAAAAAGGTCTTTCCAAGGCGAGAGTGAATAGGCATGATTAAGGTGTGCATGCTCCATCGTCGACCTCATCGTCACTTTCCATCAGGTGACATGGAGGCCAAATGCGTACTTATATTTTATAAAAAAA
Organism: Hyposmocoma kahamanoa; assembly: GCF_003589595.1. Classification (NCBI taxonomy): domain Eukaryota; kingdom Metazoa; phylum Arthropoda; class Insecta; order Lepidoptera; family Cosmopterigidae; genus Hyposmocoma; species Hyposmocoma kahamanoa. The sequence continues at coordinate 13,658,937 of NW_020653945.1, forward strand.
AGTTTATTAAAAATGTAACATATCTAAAAAACTTAGTCACGGTATTATTTTGTAGTAGTAGTATTTTGACAGACGAGACCGCCATGTGCATGGCAAATGACACGTCATGATACGATTTTGCTATGAAAGAAAAGGTGAACGAATTTCGAATGGGGAACGTAAACTGCATGGACAGTGAAATGTTTTTGTGAGGTCATTGTACGAATTTGACTGGCAATCCAACTTACAAGCTTAAATAGGATAGCTCTAAGAGCTCATAGTAGGCTCCCAGGTTGGTTGCACTTCTGTGTACGTAGTAATTTTGATAATAGCAAAATATACACAAATTTTGCGGAAACTAACCCGTACATACATACATATACAAGGAGTCTGTATGAAGTTTACCTTGTCTCCTAAGGCGGCTTCGTTTCTATTAATGCTTTCGCAACAATCTTGGATACGTCTTTCCGCGTTCATGATTCTTTGCATGAGATCGGCAAAACCTCCTTCTGGCTGGTAACCTCCACCTTGCGGATATCCTCCGTCTTGTGGATATCCTTGATCTTGTTGGAAATGTCCAGCACCAGTCACATCTCCCGGACCACCTGCAAATCCTCCCTGGTCGCCTACGACTCTACCAGGGCCACCGCCTGGTATCTTAGGTGGCTCAGCATTTATATTTTTCATTTCAGATATTAAAGCTGTCGATGGTGGCTTATCGGTTTGTGCTGGCTCTGAAATATTAAAATAGTACGAAAAAATATTATATTAGGGGAAACTATTACGTAGTTCTTAAAGGAAAACGAAGAGTAATTATGTAGTTATTTGGATGTCACCGCCGGAACCAGTATTTAATTGAACATTACTTTTTTGAAATCGAGATTGACTGGTTTAGGTTTTAGGTACCAACTTATTTTATTTATTCTAATTTTATTCGGACCTGATTTGTTACCACTTATGATACTTCAGAAATGTAGTATACGTTATAAAACCAAGTTGAACCCGATGAATGTTAATCAATTAATAGTCAATTCGTTAGTTTCGTACGTACCTTCACGTTACGAAACTAACGAATTGGCTCCCCAAATAAATATTACCCCCTCCTGGTTTTCCTTTAATCAAAAATACACAAACGAAACGAACATATTATTTATTATACAGCACAAAAGAGACCAGCTACAGATAGTCGTAGAGAGATTCGACCAAAGCAGCAGCGCTTTCGAAGACTGATCCCTCCTTATGATTGTTGCAGGAATCTTGTTTAGATTCTAAAAATACCTCCTTGTCAATAACTAAGTCGAATAAAATTCAAAATAATATTGTTATGTATAGTGATGAAACGGGTGAAAATATTGGTTTGCAACTTAACCACCTAGGAATAAACTTAACAAATATTTGCATGCCAGGTGCAACATACTGTAAAATATTAGATAGTATTTTATCAACTAAATTTTACCAAGACACTACATTAATAATTTTAATTGGCAGAAGAGGAAAATCTAACAAAAAAGATTGAATACAATATCCGACCGGATCGAAGGAATTTTTTCTGAGTGTTTTTTCTGAGTGTTCGATCTTTGTATTAATAAATAGAATAATCAATATGTCAAAATTAATTCAATTTCAATTATTTAAATTAATTAATAAGACAACGGAAAGATACTCTTGCAACACAGTGACTAAAAAAACAACCTAAAACAGTCAATGCCTAAAACACATAGAAATAAAATAAATTGTATATTAAATCTGGTGCACCAAAATATTCAAGGCATGAAAGGCTAAGAGTTATATACATAGTTGCAAAATTTGTTAACTGTAACACTATTGATATTCTTTGTATTACTGAGCACCACTTTTTATCTAAACATCAGTTCATGTTTAACTTAAAAAATCACCAGGTGGCTAGTTCGTTCAGCAGAGAAAAAGCTACTCATGGTAGCTCTTTAATTCTTAGTAAAAAATGTTGGGAGCTTATCCATTGAGCGGACTATAGAGATATCTTGCACAGAGCTTGGATGGCTTGTTCATTTTACGAACTATTTGAAAAAATATTAGATGAAGTTAAAAGCAAATTAAATAATCCAAATAAATATATTGTTGCTTGTGGTGACTACTATGTTAACTTATTAGAAGATTGCAGTGCTAGCAGTAGGCTCATATCACTTTTCTAATGTTATAATGTTGTGAACCTCTTCTTGGTGCCTATTAGATAAACTTGTACTACAGCCACTTGTTTAGACAACATTTATACTAACGCCGTACCTATTAATAAATCTATTATAAATAAATTAAATTCTGATCACTGCGGTCTATTGGCCACTTTTAATATAGCTGTTGATAAAATGCCAAAAAGGATATAAAATGCCCAAAAAGGATATTACATGAGTTCCGATAAATAATGGTCAACTTACAAGCTTATAGAAATAACGTAATGCTTAAACTAACAGACATTCCATACGTTAACGATCCCAATAAATTGTATAATTTAGTTTTCAGCATAATGAGAATTGAATTAATATTTTTAAGTCCAAAATCATAACCATTAATAAAATTCATTGAAATTTTGTGATTGGGCGACAGTAGGAATTCATAAAAGTAGACAAAGGCTATATGATCTTTACGATGAAAGGACCTATAACACTAGTAACAGTTTTAATGATTTTGTTGGGAAGTATTCGAAAATGTTAAAACGTGTTTGTGTTGCAGCCGCAGCAATGTTTATAAATAATAAAATGAAAAGTAGCGCGAAACGACTTGGAATATTAGAAACAGCGAAACTGGAAGGGTCAAGCCTCGTAACTTAGATTTTCAACTAAGACTTGATGACAAAATTGTAAACACAGACGCAGAAGTTGCTAAAGTATTTGAAATTTTTTTATTGACATTCTAATTTTGACTACTAAGTCGTTAAAACCATCTCACACCGCCGCTGAATTCTAAGAAAATAACGCAGTTAGTATCACTAATTTAAGGTTCCGTCATGTATGTCCAAATGACATTGTTAAAGCCTTTAAGCCTATAAACATAAAAAAAACTGCTGATCTTGATGGTCTTTCAGTTAGAGTAATTAGTTCTATAGTTGATTGTATTGCGCCTTACTTAGCCTGTGTCTTTAATAAATGTGTTGATGATGGTGTCTTTCCTGACCTCATGAAGCAAAGTAAAGTTATTCCACTTTTCAAATCTGGTAGTATTTCAGACCCCATCAATTTCGGACCTATTTCAATATTACCAATTCTCAGTAAAATATTTGAAAAAAATATTCTAAATCAGATGTGAGCACATTTTTATAGTAATAATTTAATGTCTCCTAAACAATTTGGTTTCATTCGGGGTCGCTCTACAACCGATGCTGGTGTCGAGTTGATGAAACATATATTTGATGCATTGGAAGACTCACTTGATGTTATTGGTGTATTCTGTGACCTTTCCAAGGCTTTTGATTGTGTGCACCATGATACTCTGGTCAGGAAACTTGGCTATTATGGTTTGGCGGGACGTGACCTCGACTTTCTTAAATCGTATTTGCGTGGTAGGGTACAGAGGGTCGATGTTAACGGTACGAGAACAGACCCTGATGGGTCTGTAATTAGCATGGGTGTACCTCAAGGTTCAATTCTAGGCCCATTTTTTTAAGTTTATGTTAATGACTTACCTAGCCTCATGGAGAGTATAAAACATGATATAGTATTGTTTGCTGATGATACTTCCTTATTATTTATAGTTCAAAGGCACCAATGTTCATACGACTATGTGAAAAATGCTACATCTAAAGTAGATGATTTTTTGATTTTTTGATAAGTTGGCTGTTAATAACCTACTCCTTAATGAGAAAAAAAATTGTGTAAAATTTACATTACCTAATATTAGAGAGACGGTTACAAATATTGTAGTTAGAAACGAAAAATTTAATCTTGTGGATACAGTTGTATTTTTAGGTATAACATTCGATGCTAAATTGCAATGGGGTTCACATATTAGTAAGTTATCAAAACGGCTTGGCTCTGCAGTGTACGCGATTAATAAAATACGTAAACTTCCAGATGTTGAAACCGCTAGATTGGTTTACTTCGGCTACTTTCACAGTGTAATTCACATGTCACAGTCACATACGGCGTTTTGCTTTGGGGTAATTCCGCCGATGTCAATAGAATCTTTGTCCTGAAATGTGCGGTTAGAGCAATTTACAATCTGGGCCCCAGAGTATCTTTGAGAGATTAGTTTAAGGAAATTAACATTATTACACTAGCGTCACAGTAGATTTATGAAAATGTAATTTATGTTAACAGAAATAGTAATTTCTTTATGAAAAATAGTGACAGACATAACATTAATACGAGGAATAAAAATAAACTTGCTGTTCTTGATAGTCGTCTTCACAGTCACAAATTCATTTAAGGGGTAATATATACGCTTCTATAACAAGATTCCGGTTATATATACAAAATTGCTATTCACGAGGTATAAAAATATAGTGAAATGAAAACTTTATACTAAATGTTATTATACAATTTCTGCGTACTTGGATGACAAAAATCCGTGGTAGTAACCCGTTTAGCTCATGGAGGTAGTCTCGAAATCTGATTTTTGAAAGCAAAAAAAAATATATTGTAAATGTTGAATGTGTAGAAATGTTATTTACTAAGAGCAACCCCTAGAGTTTCTTGCTCACTCTTCTCAGGGGAATTTGCCTTATAAATAAGCGGTAGAGTTTAACCAATGTGATGATTTCAAGTGTAATAATGCTTACCTATGAAATAAAGATTATTTTGATTTTGATTTTATGATTTAAATATTAAATACGTACGTAACTATCCATTCGTCGTATCACCACGTACTTACCAACGCCCATTCCGTCCATCGTTTTGTAGAATATCACATATAGATTGTCGAGGTCATTACGCAAATCGCTAATATTCTTCGCTATTCCCTCAAGTTTGTCCATTGGAGCGAAGCCTTGATTAGATGTAGCAGCGGTGTTCATGAATTTTGCCATCCCTTGAGCTGTGAATTCAGTCAAAAACGAGTGGAAGTAAAAATATTTATTGTAACAATAGGTACATAAAGATGTTATATTACCAGGGGCAACAGGCGCTCTTGCAGGGCCACCTTGGACTCCTGGTTGGCCTGCGATTGCAGGGCCACCTTGGACTCCTGGTTGTCCTGCGATTGCAGGGCCACCTTGGACTCCTGGTTGGCCTGCGATTGCAGGGCCACCTTGGACTCCTGGTTGGCCTGCGATTGCTGGGCCACCTTGGACTCCTGGTTGGCCTGCGATTGCAGGGCCACCTTGGCCTCCTGGTTGGCCTGCGAATCCTCCAGGCCCGACGTGACTCTCACCACTTCGTGGCGTGGCTGCGGCACTGGCGGGTCCGTCAGTTCTTGGTGTGGATGGTCGGGTCTCCGCTACTACTAAGGCGCTACAAATTAGTGAAATTGAGAAATAATGAATTTATTTTTGCCCACCTGCAGTATCAAACTGCCTATTAATAAAAAAAATATTTTGTATAACAAATTCGAACATTTCCGGCAAAATTCTAAAATTTAGGAATCCGTAGCCAAAGTAGGAACCATTACAGTTCGTCATGTCAAATTACAAATTATATCTAACCAAATCACGGGAGAAACAAATGTTGGACCATACAACATATCTATATCTCCCGGCCGGAGGCAGTTAAGATAATAATGTAATAATAATAGTCAATGGGGTAACGTTGAATTATTGATCTATCAAATATAACCCAAGACATGACATGACACAATGGGACTCATATAGATTGGGGTTTCGTTTCTAGGTATCTACTTTAGTATATGACAGAATCTTCCGTGAATACTAGGCGTTGGCTTTTTTATGGTAAATATTAAACAAATCCTAATTAGTCCATCCTAATTATTTTTAAAATAATTATTTAAAACAATTTACTATTTTAAAATAATTAGGATGGAAAGACACGTGTCGCATCTTCTTTTCATAGGTTTTCTAATAATTGATTCGAGTTATCGGGTCGATTATTTAGCAGTTTATTAAAGTTTTTACGCTTTAGCTTCGAAATTCTTAAGGTCGGGAACTTCTTTGATGACGTCCTCCAAGAGAGAGCTGATCTTCGCGATGGCACTCTCAGCGGCGTCCAAGCGCGACGTGATATTCATTGATGTCCACATGTCCGTGATTCCTTTCAAATTGCTTTGAGATCTGTGAAATTTTTTAAATGTGGTAATGTATTAGGAATAGGTAATAATAGAAGAATACATTATTCGGATAAATCATCGGAATTAAATTTAAAAAAAATATTTTTTTCACACCTTTGGCTTACTAAGGTCACATCTGCAAAATGGCAACTTTTCAGGAGAGAGGCTTAAAGATTTTTTTTTGGTTTAAAGCGTTGGTGATGGGACGAATAAGTGGTGCGCCTGGTGGTAAGCGACACAACTGTCCATAACAGTTGCAGCGCCACTCAGAACTTGGAATACAAAGACCAGAGGGCACTGCCACTACGCCCATCACCCTGAGAGCCTATGCACACAGCGTATCTTATACGCGCCGACACTGACGACGCGCGTTTCACTAACGCGTATGTATGGCCTCGGCGGCGTCGTAAGTGCGCGTCATCTGTACGTATACCTACGCGCCGCAGACGCGCTGTAGAGAATCAATTTAAAAGCGCGCAAATATCGCGTTGCAAGCAAGAAGATTATATACTTCATACTTTGCTTGGTTTCAAAAATTAACTGAAATTAACAAATAAAACTAAAATTAAAACTATCTCTTATCAAAATGCGCGACACATACGCGCGACCACAGCGCGTATACGCGAAGATGACGCGCGTTTACGGCGCGTATACGCGCGTCGTCGGCGCATACAAAATTCGCTATGTGCGTAGGGTCTGAGTCATAAGTAAACAAGTCCCGTCTGCATTTAATTACACCAGCACCCTTACCCTTCAAAACCGGAAGCAGTAAAGCACACATTACGCTTGGCAGCAGAAATGTGGCAGTACTTCCCTGGGCGAACTTTTTCATAAGGCATTCTATAGTACATAATTTGTTTCATATATTTTGAATTATTTTTATCATTTTCATTTGATAAGACCACTTTTGACTTATGATTACAAGTGGCTTTATTATATCAAGGGGACGATACGAAAATAATGAACTAACCGGACTCCCTCCATTATCTGTTCATTAGTAGGAGTCATTCCGTACACGACACCTTTCAAATCATTCACTGCCGCCTCCAGGACGTTGAAACGGCTTGTAGTCACGAGGGACAGTCGCTCCGCACCAGCTGTACATAACATGACTAAGTAGATGGCAAATTCTACTTTTCAGGTCCGCGTAGCATTTCGATAAAGAAGAATTTTCAGAAGGAAATTACGACTTCATAATACGTCACCTATGTCAAGGTATAAGTTACATTAATAATAATAAAAACATTTTATTTCGGACATAATCCATAGCTTGTTAGTAATTCAATTTGTAATCTAACGTAATCTTATAGCTGCAATGGTGGTATAACAAGTGTTACCGCCGGTACTCTTGTACGCTAAGTGTGAAGCTACATCCAGTTGTATTGGAGAGTCTAACCGATCGGCGTAATCCTTCAGGAGTCGATTAGTACTAGCAAGGAACCGGGTGAGTACGGAAGTGCACCGTTTTCTCATTATAGTTTAAAAGTTACGTATACGTGTGCGCCTCAACTAACGTCCCTGACGTACTACAGCGCCACAGTGGACCTTTATTATGCTGAACTCGTAGGTCGCTGTAAGTCCGCTGCATTTATTTGACCAATAGGCTGCATGCACAGAAGTTTTGAAAAAATACATTAATAAGTATATCTGCACCAGCAAAGATTGTGTATTATCGAAGCTGCTTTCTTGGCATACGCTCAAATTGCACAATTTTCGAAGGGAATACGTGGGCGTTCCTCAACCATTATTATGAAATTAGTATAAAAAGTACACAGGTCGTGACGAAGATAAAATTTTGAATTTTAGACCTGCAACCTGAAATTATTGAGGTCAAAGGTCAGTATTAATTATATAGGAAAAATGTTCACTTGTAAAAATTTGTGTGCGCAAATGTGCAAAACTGTAAAAAAAAGAAAAAATAACAAAGATTTCTGCGCTTTGACAGAGATCCGACATTCCATCTAGTATTAGCACAGTAATACAATATCATCCCTACAGTAGCGCAACGCCTTTGGAGTTCGTACGACACCGTCACGCGCTGTTATCCGGAGTAGGGCTAGCACAACAGGGTGTGACTAGCGCGACAGCGACATAGAGCGCGAGATACTGTTACTGTCACATGGAGATCCCGCGCTTTATGTCGCTCACGCGCAAGTCGCGCCCTGTCGTGGTAGCCAAAAAGGTAGTAGTAAAAAATTGTGATTATTATTATAACGCAATAATTTTTTTAAAGATAATTATTATTTTTCAATAATAATTATCGACAATAATGATTAAAATTGAAATTGAAATTAATTTTACAATTTAAAATAAAATATTAAATATTACTTATCTAGTTATAAAATTTACAAGCGTTGCACTGCCAAATATTTACGTGACACATGCGTGACACTTTATTTTTTGATCTTTTCAGTTATTATTTTTTTAGGTTTTCGCGATTGTTACACACAGGAAATGGTTGACCATGGGACCTGTATAGGGCCCGAAACGTCGGTTTGTTTGAAAAAACAAATATACGCGATTTAAATCCGGAAAAATAGTTTCATTTCCTATATTATTGTTTTATTTATATGTTTTGAAATGGGAATACTAAGCAGTGCTTTCTGTAAATATCTTTTTAATATACCTACATTCATTCTTCGAAGTGTAAGCTACATGTTATTTAATTGTTTAACGCATTTAATGTTTTTATCTTTCAACTCTTTGACAAGCATCGGTCCATACTGACACTGGAAAGAAGTAGCACTTCTACGGCATAGGAATTAAATTAGAATGTACTTTCAAGATTCAAATCTAATTCCTATATATATTTTACATAGAATTCATGAAAGCGAATTCAAATCTTATTCCTATATAGGTAGGTACGTATTACAAAATTATAGGAAAAACTTACCTCGCGATACGGGAAAATCTATGAAATTTTAAATACCTGTTGTAATTCGTTATTGAATTACAACCCTACATAGGATAGTTGTGCACCATTATATACACATAATACGATTTTCGTAGAAGTCACTCAACGTACTCAAAAATATTTTTAATTAAAAATATTATTAATTATTTACGTACGTCATGCCACCCTTTGCGTTCGGCGAACTCAGCGCATTCGCTCGCATCGGTCGAAGCCGCCCGACCCCCCTCGAGGACCCCTTCATTGCTCTGCGCAAGTACATTCGTTGCGCAACTGTATGGTTATATTATATGGTTTGTAAAACTGTTGTATTAGTTAACAAGGTCTAATTAGTACCACCTCCAGGTGCGACACCACCACCTGCTCCTATAGCAGCAGCAGTTTTGTCTGCCGCAGCTACTGACGTCCTTCCCGGTGAGCTTGTTTTTGCGCCTGCTTCTGGGACGGTAGCGGCCGGTTTTGGTATAATAGCCTCTTTGAACAGAGTAAACAAATAAGTGTTACGTTTGAGGAACAATTTGCATTGTAACGTTTCGATCTTAATTTGTTTTGATTTGCGAGCATTTATTCGTAAAGCTGTGTAGTGTTGTGTAGTAAATACCCACAAGTGGGCCCACTTAGCCAAATGGGTACACTTTGTCAACAAGGCTTGTTTTGAATGCTGATCTTTAACTCATAACGGTGAGAAGTACATTACATTTGAGTTTGTTATTATGCAATTCATCAGTGTTACTTCTAACGAAAACCTCCTGCAAATTACAGATGTTCAGCGATTCTGAAACGTAGTGCAGGTGTAGTGTTTGATGATGTAAAATAAATAGAAGATATGTTAAGTACTAATGTAGCAACACCAATAGTTTTTTGTCGTCGACAATATTGGTCACCATTCTCTCTCTCTCTCTCTCGCTCTCTCTTCTAAATTGTTCACAATTGTAATGAGCACTTTCATTAAATTTGCGTAATGAAAATTTTTCATTTCGTAGCCTTTTATTTAACAACTTTGATCACAGACATTATATTTGATCTATTTTGTTTATCCACACACATGAACCCCTTACATCTTGCGATGGCACAGGCACAAATACTACTAAACATTTTTTTGAGACAGTATCGTTGTGTAATTAAAAAAACTCGTAGCGTAAAATCTCTTACATACTTATTTGCTTAGAATAATAACGCATAGAAACCTAGCCCGCCCACGCTAAGTGAGGCAAATTGTAGGACGCCCTATGGGCTTACACGAGCGAGCGGGCTGTCAGTGCTCAAGGTCAAGTTGCACCGCGAGCAGCTCAAAAATTTTTGCTAAAAATGACGACATGTGCGGTAATTGGGTTTAAAAATAGATCAGACAAATATAAAATAGACACTAACATCACATTCCACAAAGAAGTAACGCGTTTCAACTTGTATTTTTATGTAAATATTCACTAAAACGGAAAATTAATTTCGTTGCAACAAGATACGAAAATGTTGCAAAGTAACGGGTTTTGCTATTCTGTTTCAAAATAATTATATTACGTAATTTTTTGAGAATAGGCAATATCGCGACGGTTGCAAAATTTCTACAAATGTACACCGCCGCAACAACATTGTAGGGAATTTATGTTAGCTATTTTTACGAAATATATTTAGTATTTGCCTTCATTACTTTCATGTGAAAAATCATTATTCGTGTTCATCATACACTCATTTAAAAAAATTGTTTTGCCCAGACTCAAAAGTTCTTAACTAAAATTATTTCAGGAAACTAACACTGACTAAAAAGTCATCGTCAGTTCTCCAAAATCGTGTATAAATAACTTTCAGGTTCAGGTTCTTAATTGTTATCGTGTACTTTTCATATAAACATACCCACAGATAATATCAGGCTATTTATATATTCAAATTCGATAGTCGCACTTAAACTCGCTTGTAGGTTTTTGTTCATATATGAGTTAAATAAGAATTGGGTAGTATTTAATAAGGTGCCTACAGATTTGCTCGACATTGTCGATCGACAGTAACGATTGAGAATTATAGACGTTTTCGAGGAGTTTTAGAGTGCTTATTACTAATGTAGCATTAATTTCTAAATCCAAGATGGTTGACAACAATTTTCAGAAATGTATTTTTGGTAAACCATAAGGAAATGGCATGTATATTTGAATACAAGATGGGGGACAAGACTTCTAATTCTTCTTCTTCTAATTCTTTGCCATCTCGGATTTAGAAATATGTGCTATATTCAGAATGAGCAGCCCCTAATACCTTGAAAACGACACCCAACTTGCCATTATTCGAAAAATCGTGCCCGCCATCTTGGATTTAGAAATTAGTGCCATGTTCTTAATGAGCACCCCCAAATACCTTGAAAACGACACCCAACTTACTATTGTTTGAAAAGTCATGTCCGCCATCTTGGATTTAGAAATAAGTGCTATATTCCCAATGAGCACCCCCAAATACCTCGAAAACGATCCCCAACTTGCCATTATATGAAAAATCGTGCCCGCCATCTTGGATTTAGAAATGAGTGCCATATTCGTAACGAGCACCCCCAAATACCTCGAAAATGATACCCATTTTGCATTTATTTCAATAGTCGTGTCCGCCATCTTGGATTTAGAAATAAATGCCATATTCGTGATGAGCACCTCGAATACCTCGAAAACGATTCCCATATTGCATTTATTCGAAAAGACGTGTCCGCCATCTTGGATTTAGAAATGAGAAAAGTCGTGTCCGCCTTCGTGTATTCAGATATAAATGCCATTTCCATAAGGATTACCAAAAATAAATTTTTGAAAATTCCTGTCACTTGACGTTGTCGATCAACAGTAACGATCGACAAAATCGAGCATATCTGTAGGCACCTGATCGACAGTAACGATCGACAAAATCGAGCAAATCTGTAGGCACCTCTAACTTAACGATGAGTTAAGCAAGATACAATTTCCCCACTTTTGAGGGAAATGTTATTCCATGGCATCATTATTTGTATATTTGTGTGCGTGCCGACGAGCGTAAATACAAGTTGCTTACGCCTACATGAATTTGATTTTTGCCTCACTTGTGACAGTTCGTTTTTTATGAAACTATCATTCTATACGTTATTATTCTAAGCTTATTTGTTTCTCCGCCAGTCTGCAATCTTTTCAATTTGTGCTTTATGTGAAACTATAAGAATTATACTTACTTTTTGTTTCTGACGTAGAAAACTTGACACGTTCCACTGCAATACAAAATGTTACTCATGTACAAATTTAAGTTCATTTATCAAAGTTAATTTAAGCAAGCTAGTACTTGTACTTGCCAACTAAAATAGTTTCTTCGCCCGGTTCAAGTGGAGCTGAAAACAGTAAATAGAAACTAGAATTGTTCTAAGTTCTTATTGTATTGTTTAACATTAATTAAATCTTAACTTACTGCCTGCTGCCAATGGTTTCTGAGCTCCAGCCTACACAAATAAAATATTGTATAGTTGGAAAAATAAAATGGTTTTGAGGTTTTTGTAGATTAGATTAGCGCTCCGCGCCACTCTAATTCGTGGGCGAGAATTAGTAAGTGCAACATTGGTATTTTGATATTGTTCGATTTAAATTAATGCACATTAATGGAAATTTTATTTACGGCAGCTCATTAGGAGAGACAAGATATATACTTCACCTTGTCATCCTTATCGACAATGAACTCGCTGACGTTGAGTGTGACTGCAGGCTCACGGCCCACAGGCAGCTGGGAGATACTACTCCGAAGCTCCACAACTTTACTTTGAATGCGCATTTGTTGCGCCAAGCAATGCAACACAGCATGTAGCATGCAGAAGTCCACGACCCCGACCTTAAAAGTGTGTTACGTAAACCATCGGTTCTGTTTTCAATCGAACGACTAACGAAATGATTCATGACTTGGGATCATGGGTCAGTCTTTTTAGCGACATGTCTCCATTTGTCATTACTTTAAGCATGGTCTAACGAACTAAGCAGATCATTTTTGATATTGTTCAATGTGCACGTTACGTATAAATCTCAATCAGATTTGTTTTGCGACTTGTCGTGGCATTGTTACGCACAATTTTCCACTTTTAATACCAGTGTACAATCAATTGATGTACCTACTTATTTGTTGAATATTGACTGGTCTCGAAATAGGCTCTGCGAGGTTGTGAATACTTTATTCATAAATAATATACAAATAGTTTGATCAGAGATTGCGTTTGATGTGTCACGCGGGCCTCGCGTAATTAAATAGAAGGATCGGCCCACATGAATTGTATTGTACAAATAAGAAAGAGAAGGTACAGGAAGAGAAAATAACAGGTAAAATAAAAGCGTAAAGGCTGTAACAAAACATAATGACATAAAAACAGGTACAATCGTATAAAAACATTCCCTACTTAAATTAATACAGGTTATGGTAAAAAGTAACTGGCCCCAAAAGGGCCTGTATTTTCTAGAAATATTATGCTTTATAAGCAGTTCGGTTACATGATTTTCAATATTACTACAAATATTATTCTTTACGAGCAGTTAGGTTACATGATTTAACTGGTCAGAATTTTAGTCTAGCACGTGTGCTCGCTTCGGAAATTTAGTAGTGAGTGGCAACGACGGAAAGGAAGAAAAGTAAGAGTGACGAAGAAAAGAAATTTAAGAACGATTCAAAATTTCAAAGTAGATAGGAACCAGAGAAAAGGGTGATAAAAACGTGGGCTGACTATGAAAGAGGTCGCATCGTCACGTTGTACGTCGTAACCTACAGGTGACGACGTCAAAATTATCAGACTATCAGAAACAGAGGTACCTAATCTGAGTACAATGTTGGTAATGGAAGCAGCTTTTCTTTATGGCTTTATTTATTTACGTAGATAGCTAAAGGTCTTTAGTAAATATTAAAAAGTAGTTAGTATATTACCTCCGGGGTGCCAATGGACAAATCTATCATTTCTGCTATATTCACGAGTGCTGACTGAGCTGAAAAATAATTAAAACATGTTGTCTGTTACTAGGAACAATACCAGGTACTCAAATTTTGTTAATAGGTAGTTAGGCTCCTGTCTGTGTAGCCTGTTGAGCAGATAATTTTGTGTGCAATCTCTTTTTTTACCAATCTATTATGTTTTTCTGAGGATACGGGATTGTATTGCATGGAAAACAGACAGTGTTCAAAATTTATGGGTACAAATACAACCTATTATAGATAGGTTGTATTTGTACCGTTCTGTCGTTGCTATATTGTTACGGGTTTTTCTTTTTATTTTTCAGCCTTTACGACCTTGCCTTCCTTCACTTATTGCGACTTAGCGTTGTTACAGGCAAAGATATTATAATATAAGCATCTAGCTCGTCACGCCATCTCCTTCTGGGAGTTTCACATCTTACAGTTAATACGTATTTTAAGAAAGAAATAAAATAAATCTCAATAAATATATATTAGTATTTTATAAAGTACATTACAGATCTCAGTCGATATTTCTTACCAGCCATGGTTGTTATTATTGTTATTTTTATTTTATTTTTCAAAGGTTTCCAAGATACCGTATAATAAATAAATTACAAGCTAGTTACACGTAACAAAATCTCAGTAAATATACGAAACTACAAACGAAATAATAGTGATCGATTTTATATTATTTGAAAATTGACAATAATAAGTAAAACTGACAAAGATCTGACGTAAACAATGTAAAAGCATAGCCAACGTTCAAAATGTGAAAATTATTGAGATTAAGTTGACAATAAGGGCGCCTTCAAATTAACCGCATGTAGAAGCGCTGCAGTGACGTGTTTTCAGATTTTCCTACAATATCTAGTCTACGAAAGTGGCGCGTGTGTGGTGCGACTTTCGAGCTAGAACTGCACTTCTAAATATTGTATGAAAATTAAAAATTAGTAGCGACTGCAGCGTTATTAATTACTAGTGGCGCCATTGTGGCGTTTCTATAAGCGCCTAATTTGAAGGCACCCAAAGATCATTTCACATTTATTATGACATATACGAGTATTTGACGAACTCGTCGCGATCTCTGAGGTCTCGGCTTTTATCCCCGGCAGAGTCAATCAAGTAAAACTTTTATAATTTTTCATTATTGTCTCGGATCTGGGTGTTTCTGGTACCGTTGTTGTTTCTGATTTTCATAACACAATTGTTTTAGCTACTTACTATGTGATCAGAGCAACATTTGTGATGTTGTCTAATATAAAATATTTATTTATTTATAATATAGTAAATGTTACAATATTATAAACCTATCTTTTTATATTTGTGTCTATCCCTTCAGATAAACACAAATATAAATAAGCAACAGCCTACGTAACATACAAAACACGTAAAGAAAAATATGTATTTTTAATACAATATATATAATTATAATATACATAATTTTGCCGCCGTACTCTCGAAATTAGCGATTACTTATCTTTTATGTTAAATAGTTATTTTGACTCTATACTTGTCTATGCTATGTTTTACCTACAATCATGAGTATTGCACTTGTTTTTTTCCATCCTCTAAGGTATTTATTGCATAATCTAATTGTCATTTTATCAAATTAACCCTTAGAGGATGGAAAAAATAAAAGAAAATTAACCTCAATAACATAATGTAGAAAAGGAATCATAATTAACACCACAATGTTAACATGTAATAATTTATATAACATAGAGGCAAAATAAGTATCTACTTAAAAAAAGTACAGTCGAAATAAGAACCTCTTCCTTTTTTTGAAGTCTCTTAAAAATTAAGTTTGCTTTTGAAGTATATATGAGGTGTGTTCAGAACTTACAGGATGGAAACAAATAAAGTTCAGAAGATAACGGGAATATTTAAATTTCGCAGGTTTGGAGAGTCCGACTGTCAAATTTTTTTAATAGATAATAAAATTTTCAGCTGAATTCATGTTTACTTTGCCTGCGGTAGCCGTTAAGGTTAAATGTATTTTTATGAGTTCTGCAATTTTCGTTTGTTAAAAGAAATGGATAAAATAATTTGCATCAAATTCTGCGTAAAAAATGAATTAAAGTGTGTGAAATGTTAACAAAGGCCTATAGTGAGTCTGCTATGAGTAAAACAAGAGTTTACGAATGGTATAACTATTTCCAACATTCCAAAACTCCCAGGTTTGTGGAAAAACAATTCATGGCTTTTGCACCACGATAATGCACCTGCTCACACGTCATTGCTTGTTCGTGAATTTTTGGCCAGAAACAATATTGTAACGTTGTCCCAGCCTCCATATTCGCCAGACATGGCTTTGTGTGACTTTTTCGTATTTCCAAAAATAAAGAGAACCTTAAAGGACCGCCGTTTTACAAGCATAGATGACGTTAAAAGCGCACCGCTGAAAGAGCTAAAGGTTAACCCAAAGATCGAGTTTGAGAAGTGTTTCGACGATTGGAAGAAGCGCTGGCACAAGTGCATAATATCTAATGGGGACAATTTTGAAGGCGACAACATTAATATAGACGAATGAATTTTTTTTTTCAAAGTTCCCGTTATTTTCTGAACACACCTCGTATATACCTATAACAAAAAAGTGTGCCAAAAAGTTTCGATATAACCCGTAATTATTATTTTTATAAGCTCAATAACAAATAATATTCACTTGGCAGAGTATAGCGTAATCTACGTGATTATATGCTTTGCTGAACTCAAGTTAGTAGCACAGGACAGTGGATATTATAAGTTCTTGTTATCACAAGTTAGTGTCAGGATTTAGCCCCATCGATCCCGTAATAGGATTAACTTGGTGATGTTAGTTAGAGCTATTTAAGCACAGTTGTCGTGTTTGCTTTGCCGGGCTTGTGGAGCTTTTTCACGAGCTTTTGAATTGGACATAATATAATTATACTTTTGGACAAACTGTCGATGTTGTTTCCAATACATGACACCTATTATTAGTATATATTTGTCAAAGTAGTCAGTAGCCAAGTGCCAAAAGGGACAACATTGTTAGCCTTTGTGTTAAATCTGGCACTATATTTATATCAAGTGCCGTGGATGCCCTAAGCACTATAACTTGTAACGCCCGTTCTTTTATTCTTGTTTACAAAAACGAACCACAGCAATAATGACGTGGGCAAGTGTAGCGAGCTCCAAATTTTGTCAAATGGATGAGTTTAACGGAAAAAAGTCTAATTGGTGAACATAGCAAGCAATGAAAATTTTCAACTGAAGTAAACCATACCTAATACAATCGAAGCGAGCTTCATTTTTTATAAAATTTAATTGTAGGTTGTGTGTAACAGGAATTATCATTGCATTAAAACTGCCTCTGTGGCCGAACGGTTACTATGCAGGACTGCCATGCAGAGATCCCAGATTCGATTCCCGGGCCGGGAGAAATATTTGTATGGCCTACATTTATTTATCTCGTGAGTTTGGGTGTAATTTGTGGTTGTCTATGTGTGTGTCCATGGCACCCACGACTCAGGGTTTCCCTTGTTGTATGTTGAGTGTGTGTGTTATTATTATTATTTGTATTATTATGTCCATTGGGAGAACGCAAATGTAGGTCATTTTGCAATATTGTAAGTTTACGTGAAGCTGTGAAGCACAGTTTCTGCTTTAATTAAAGATTAAACTGTGCACCAAGTCTTAAACTAATGCTTAGGGGGAGGTATTTCAACACGAGCCTAAATTTTCGGAGATGAGGTGTGGGAGATCGCCACTCGCGTCCCGCAATCTGCGCGCTTAAAATTAATATGAATAAAATAACAACAGGCGGAGAAAATTTGACACAAATCCGACGTTGACAAGCGCCCATTGGCGCGTCAGGCGTGTCTTTAAACCGCTGGGCAATTTTCAAGTTTTGGGATAAATGTGAGTTTAATAACCTTTTTAAATTTAAAGGGCTTCTTATTTGCTGAAAACCAAAATTTAGCGGGTTCTCTGTTGTATTTAAAGAGAAATATCTCCATATAAAAATTGTGTGCAAAATAACATGTTTCATTCTGAAATAATTAGTTTTAAATATTTATTTTAACCTGTTTTCGGGATTTTATATGATCGAGTAAAGTATATCCTATCGTGTAACTAATTAGCACAGATAATATTCTTAGGTATATCATATATTTTTATAAGACCGTTATTTAATACTAAATACCTAAACCATTTCATCTATAAAAATAGTTTTTCCCGCTTCTCCTCCGTTGACTCGCCTTAATAAAACACTCATAACACAATGTATAAGAGTGTATTTTGCATTGCAAGTATAAACTTAAATCTATTTTTTCTGAAGTGAACCCTCAGGCTCAGGTTAGGCATGTTGCTGCCGACAGCTCTAAACAGTTGCTTACGTTGCTTCCAACTTAGCTTAACACTGCTCTGCACTTTAAGGCACATAGGTAGTTTTAAACACTTATATACAGTCGACGTATTATCTTTAACTAAGTAGGTACATGAGGGAAATAATAAAACAAACAATGCTACGTCTTTACTTAGCCTTTGCAAATATTGACCTAGAAGGTTCTTTAGATAAAGCTAGGAAACAACAACAACCTTAATTCAATTCGATGCTCTGAAACGAGTTAGTTTGTATCGGTGATTACAGGTCAACCGCTAAAATGCCCCCTTGTTTATTCGACTCATTATCAGAACCGCGTCAAGTTCCTCGCTATACCCCCATTGGAACACAACCACACGCCCTGTACTTCGGCCCTTCTCTCACCGCAATTTTCGAGATCTCCAATGATAGATAATGTATCCAAATTACAGTTTGTGGCGTGTGAACAGTCTTCGCCGGTTAACCACGAGAGCGCGTTAATACCGCTCCAATCAAAACTAGCTCACAAAGATTACCACGAAGGAGTGTGCGGTATGCGGTGAGGATGTCAAAAGGCGCTCCTGCATTCAGTACCTGTGTAGTGTGTAGTGTGTTTAGTTTGGTTCATATTTCGCCGAAATGTGAGGCTTCTCTTTTATTTTTTTTTTATCGGGCAGGTGACCGGTTGCGCGGGACGGGGCGGCGCGGTGGGACGACGCGACGGCCGCCTTCTGCGGCGCGATAGGAAAGCTCGGAGGATCGAGAATTCCGTTCGTGCGCCGTCCGCGGCACAGTCTCGTGGCGGCTCTTGCAGTGGCCGACCGTTAGCGCATAGTGTTCTGTACAACTTCAAACGTCAGAAACTTTACGTAGTTCGAATAACCACCCGCATTTACCGGCTAGAACAGTAAATATCACTCCGTGTGTTTAGTTTAGTGGCTTGTTTGTTGAATGCTTAGTTGTATTAAGTGCTTTGTTTAATCTTATCCAGTTTCTAAAGCTCGTATTTTCGGTTTTGTGGAAAGCACTGGCATCGAGTGCATGTGAGTGGAAGATCCTGTTGCACTTTTAATAACGGTGAGTGCATTATGATATTTTAAAGAGATTTTGAAGATACTAGCTTATTAACTTGTGTTTGTTATTAAAAAAGATCATCACAATCATGACCTAAGCCCATAGAGATAATTTTACAAGTGTGTTTACTTCTGATTATATAAGAGACGTTTAATTATTATGTTGGCATAAGTTAAACGTGGGCAATGATTTCGCTGTTCGCATCACAGGAAATTCTCCATAAAAAATAGCGACGTATCATTATAGGCCTACGTTTAAGACCTGACTAAGAACATTAAAAGCCGAGCTGGAGTCAGGGCTAGATTGTATCTAATTTTGCACAATTACTCGTCGTTAACGGCATAATTTTAACTGCAGGCGGCACCTACTGATGTGTAACATTTTTATATCTAGTAAAATATCGGTACTTAGATAAGCATTGTTAGAAAAAAAGAAATTTTCTACATCACTACTAAATATATTAAAGAAAAACCATAAAATGGTGACGGATCATCAAGACTAATCTGTTATTAGTCATGATGATCCTTCACCTTTTATGGATTAGTAAGATGTTATGTAATGACTTAATGAGCATTGAGATATGTAGGTATTTGTTTGTGAACTTTTAAGTAATATGGTATTATCCTCGTATGACCCAGCAAACTACAATGGGAAAAGCGCTAAATGTCCTGTTACATTAAAATGTATTGAATATAATTACATATTTCGGGTCCAAGCAAGTATTGTGTGAAAAACGTAACCGGATTGTTTTAAAGGATTTTTGAAATGACATATTATGACTAGATTTATACAAAAATATGTGTACTTTAGTATGGTATGTATCGCTTTGCTAAGGGTACGGTATATTGTGAAAATAGAATAGAAAATGTATGTTAGTGCAAAATATTTGTGTGTTTGGTATTTATTGTGGATCACCAGAAAACGATTTCGGTCCTATTCCTACTACACGTACAACTGACCGCGAAGGTTTCGCGCATGACTGTGACGATAGGTTTATTTTGACAGAAAGTCTGACAATAACCTAATCAGGGTT
Source organism: Hyposmocoma kahamanoa (assembly GCF_003589595.1). Taxonomy (NCBI): domain Eukaryota; kingdom Metazoa; phylum Arthropoda; class Insecta; order Lepidoptera; family Cosmopterigidae; genus Hyposmocoma; species Hyposmocoma kahamanoa. The sequence goes on from NW_020653945.1 coordinate 13,679,364, forward strand.
TTCACACAGCTGAAAACATGTTTAATATCAAATCTTTATTGCCCTGTTACATGTTAACCCCGTAGATTTTCAATATTTTTTTACATAAAATAAAAAATGGTTTATAATTGCGTAATTTAAAAGTAATGTGGTTTTTGTAGGCAAACATCCATTAACCGGCTCAGATTATAGGCCATGATCTTTGAATGCGATATTTTCATTATGATGTACATTGAGCATTTACTCGGTCATAGGAATAATGATGTCTGAGCCTAAATCACTATTATGTACATTTTGATGTACACTGGGCCTTAGCAAGTTATACAGAATTTCCTTTTACTGTAGTTGTACTCATGTTTACATAGCAGCGTCTATTTACAATGTACCTGTACATGTGATTAATTATGAATGTAAGATATCATTTCGCTTCTATTTAAGGTGACCAACACTTATGAAGATTAAATGTTTTTAGGGAGTAGTCGAGGTCTACCAACTACTTTTCCTTGTATCCTCCATGTACAATTTCTATACCGTTAAAGATATTTAAATTTTTTCCATACGGCGTCGTTAAAGTCGACCACCATGCGTGGAGGACAAACCCATAGTTCAATTTATGGGTGTTGTTACGGTGTGCAGCATGTTACGGTGATGCCTATTGTGTCGGCGTCTCTGTGGCTCAAGAGCTGTGAATGATCAACCAACCCGTCGTCGACCTATGCATGCATAATGGCCTCACATTTTATAGAGGCCTACAATGCTTAGGTTCTTTCTTCCGTATTGTATAAAATCTTATTCTACTTTATTGTTCAGCCTTTGGTACTTCTTGAATTATTTTCTCTTTACCAAACTTAATGCATAATAGTTATTTTTGATACAAGTGCGGAAAGTTAGTCATTATTCACGAGTCTCGAGACAAGTGAAAATGACAAATCCGCACGTGTATCAAACGACGTTGTTTAATACATTTGCGAAAAAACTACATTGAAAGTAAAATAAAACAGTATTTAAAAAAGAACTCATTTTCTGCTAGTAAATTAAAATAATGAAATACAACCACTGCAACCATTATTTAAAAGTCTATGGAAATATAGTTCTGACGTGCTGTTTTTGTTTATTTTCTGTAATATCGGTCTGTAACTACTTTTCTTATTATGAAGTCCTGGTACTTTTGTTTAAACTTCTTTAGGAACCCGTGCACGGTAGTGAGATACAATTTATCTGTAATACATAAAACAAATATATACATAAAAATCTCGCCTGTCACCCATTCAGGGGTAGGCAGAGACCTCCACTCGATACGTTCATTATATAGTATTTGTAAATAAATATAAGTTTTAATGACGAATGACTTACGTCACAAAGCACATAAATATGAAATAAATATACAATCTCTTTAGTTCTATGTTTTTAGACTTAAAACCATAGTAAATTTAAAAAAAACTGGAAAAGTAAAAAGCACTAGTGCGAGAAATCCAACTTTCCGCACGATTTGTAGTGCGAAAAATACCACGTCTTGAGCAACTGTATTAAAAATTTATTTTTCACTTCACTACCTCGAAAAGGCTTTCATTCTCATTAGAAATCTGTGCGTAAAAGCGTTTTTTCCACGCTAGCGTGGAAAAGGTTTTTGAAATTAGAACTTGACCACAGATCTCTTAAATACTCGTGAACTTGGCGATGGACGGTGGTGCACATAATTTTTTTCCTGTGAAAAAAAAATCAATGACACGTTCAACTACACGATTTATCGTACATTATTTATGTAATATAAATCCGTAGGTATATTTTATTCTTGACGTTAAATTGACAACGATAACTAATTTTGTTTATTAAAACAGATTTGTTGTACTGTGCAACAGTTTTTTTGAGCAAAGTTGTTTTGAGTCTTGTGCCTAGAAACCCTCGATATGCACCGAATTCTATTTTTGAATCAATCAATCAATTCAATTAGCATCCTTCTCTTGGACAAGTTTCATACAAGCATTCGCGTCAAACAATAACTTTGCAGCCTTGCATAACAAATAACTATTTAATTGGTATTTGCAACAAATTTTCTACATGTAATTACAAGATTTAAAAAGCAGCAAAACTACAAAAAGCACCTCCAGTCTGCGCAAGCGCGGCGCTCCCACCGCACTCTACAATAACCAGATTGAATGACAATAGCGCTACGGTCCACCGCCGTCCATTGATAAAAAAATACGGGCTTTTATTGTAAATATGCCCTTGCTCTCGAGATCGTCAGACGATGTAGAAATAGGTCACGATGAGCTCAACCAATATATTAATTGCGTAGATAAAACTCCGTTTTCAACAAACGAATATTGGGAAAAAATATCGATTATATTTGTTTAGCAATTGAAACTGAATTGAAAGCAAACATCAATGAATTAAATAAAATGGATTAATAACATTGTTCCTTAGTTTAAACTGTTCCATGAACATTACGATATGACTACTCAAATAGTTTTTTAATAACAACCTTATCTACGATTAAGTACTGGAAAAGCGGTGTTTTATTATCGTATGGAAATTGGTATTGTTTCGTATTTGTGTAACCTATGGATACGGCGTAGACACGTTCGTGTGGCTGCTAACGTTTGACTAAGGACGACGCACAGATAGTAACTCACATGAACGATTTCTTTTTATTACTTAAAATCTATTTAAATCGACCTCAAAAGTTAGTGGAATTACATCTATTTGCCAAGTTTTATTGAAATCGGCTACCGGAAAGTGCGCGATACCGGATTCATTCCGTAGTTTGCCACTCTTAGCGGTGGAATATTTTCTTAAAATTTAAATTTGACCACTAGTTCCAACAAAAAAAGAATGATCAAAATCAGTTCACAATCGCGTAACATTATTACAAAAAAAACATACAGTTGAATTGAGAACCATCTTTTTTTTTTGAAGTCGGTTAAAAAAGAAACAAAATTAAAAATATAATGAAAAGCACCTAAGACACAAATAAATACTTACAAAACAAAATCATAAACAAAACAAAAACTAAATTAAATCACAGACTGTTTACATAAACGTAAACAAGGACACCTAAGTATAAGTGCGACAATACACGTCCGTTTTTTCCATCCGATAGTTGGATCCGATAGTCTGATCCGACTATCGGAAGGCGCTCGTACCATATAATTGTATGAACACTCAATACAGTGTTGAGTGTTCATAACAAAATCGGGAACTCGGACGCCACGTCCGATCCGTTCATCGGATCCGACGTGACGTGGCGTCCGAGTCGGAAATAGTGTCCGATTTCGTCCGAGATTTTATTACCGATCCGATTGTCTTGAAGGCGCGCTCTCTAGACTTTTACGGGGAGACGAAATACACGTCCGATTCTTCCCTTCGATTTGCAGCGTTGCCAATGCAAATTATTCATAATCCTCAAAAATCAAGGTTATAAACATGGGGAGAGCAAAGGTCATATTTCCCACATGTAATAATATTTATTCATTCTCAGTACATATTTATTATATGTATTATTATTGTTAGGCTTAAAAATATATCAAATAATTAAGAAAGTCAAAATGTGCCCATCTATTACATATACGTTATGCTATATTTAGAAATAAACTCAACAAGTTGAATTAAGTTTCAACTTTAATATTTAAGCTTGACGAGTGGCGAGTTGTGGTATTAAGGTCTATCCATACATATCCGGGCCGTGTCCGGGACGTAAACGGGCCGTACTCCGTCAGGGACTCAAAAAAATATCGTTGCGCTTATTTTGTATGCACTCGTTCACACATGTCCGTGTCCGGGCCGGCGCTGGGACGACAGTTGGGCCCGCAGTTCATGTAAACTAACACGCCCCGTCCACGTCCCGGGTACGGCCCTGATGTGTGTGGATAGTCCTTTAAAATACCTACTGTTCGGCAACAACGTAATCAGAAATCAGAAACATTTATTGTATGAATTGGTAAAATACAGGTGTTACTTACAAGTGATTAGATCTACAATTCTTACCCAAATCAGGCATACAATGTCTTAAAATTACAATTCAATTAAAATTTATTACAACTTAAATGTCAAAAATTAAAATTATAATTAAGTTAGTTATACAATTGTCAAATATTTGATGTCTTTATATAAAATTCGTTAAGCTTGTAAAAAACTTTGTCAATTAACCATTTTTTTAAACAAGCTTTAAATTTATCAGCATTTAAACATTTCATTTCCATTGGAAGTCTGTTATAAATTCTAATCGCTGTTACATAGGTGCTGCGGTCAAAGATCGTGCTGTTTATTTTAGGGAGGACAAGACGGTCCTTGTTTCTGACGTTAACGGAGCGTACATTAGATATTTTAGTAAAGAAGTTACTGTGATTACGTACAAAAAGACATATTTCCAAAATATATATTCCTGTTAAAGTCAGTAAACCCTTTTCTTTGTACAGACTTCTTAGATAATAGTCACTGGGTTTACCATAGATTATGCGTAAGCATCGTTTTTGTATTGTGAATATTTTAACCGCATTGACAGAGTTTCCCCAAAAAATTATACCATACATTAATAATGGGTATACGTTCCCGTAATATGCGTTTTTTGCAACTTCAACCGACGCTACATCGACCAATACAGATAAAGCGTAGCAATAACTACCAAGCTTGTTATTTAGCACATCTATGTGATGTTTCCAATTTAAATTTTTATCTATAGTAATACCAAGAAATTTAGTAGTGTTTACCTCATCAATAACGTCATTTTCATAAGTTATGTGTAAATCTAAGTCAATTTTTTTGTAATTACCAAACTGCATATATTTTGTTTTAGAATTATTTATTTTTAAATTTAGTGATTTAAGCCAGGTAATAAGACCGTTCGCGTATTATTTTTTCACTCCGGTGTCCGGTCAAAACGAGGAACGATCGGGCGCTCAACACGCACCGACTGATCATCATCATCCTATTTAAGAGCCAGGCTCTTGTCGGTGACTGATAATAGTAGTAATTTTACAATTCAAGACAAAGTGATTCTAATCCTACTGGATAATTTTATACATATGTATAAGCGGTTTGCTACTAATTCTACAAAATTTTGCTATATAAGCAGCGCATGTGCGATGTTGAATACAATATCAATGTCGTTCATAAACAAACAATTAAATAGTGTGTTTATCAGTGATCAACAATGTAACAAAAATATGATAAATTTCTAGAATGCGAGGGCATTTTCCCCACATAGTGTAATCCAAACAAAATCCTCAAACGAGTTGTTGAGTTGAAATTCCCTGTATTTGGGGAATTCCCCATAAATTGGCAACAGTGCAGTTAGTTCAGAAAAGGTAACGGACGTAAGAATCGGACGCCTATCGGACGTGTATTGAGTAAATCCGATCCGATAGTCGGATCCGACCATCAGACACGAAATCGGACGTGTATTACCGCACTCAAGGTTTTGTTAACATTATGTATAAAAAAAAGGTCATACTTTTCTAAATATTGAAGTTTGTATATAGATATTTACAACACGCATCAAAAAGATGGAAAGCTCAATGATCGAAACTCAAAATTACGTCCAAATCAGTTAGAAATTTAACATTCGATATTTAGTTATGTCATTGGTTATAGGTAAATGATGTAGCTTTATAAAGAGTATCGCTAAGTCACCAAACACATGTACCTACCTGTACAAAATAGGGGCTTTAGAACAACAAACATGTGGGTCCTTTGGATTCACCGATAAAAGAATTGGAATTTCAATGAGTGTCAACCATAATAAAAGTTCCTTGACACCCACCTACTTAAATACACAACACTACTGTAAAATGTGCAAATCTACAGTACCGTATTAAAACTAGTAGGTCGTAGTATGTATTGGAAATTAAACTATATTTTCGAATGTAAAATCGCATATTTTCTATATTTTGGCTCTATAGGTTCTAACCATAGCCATAAAACGTGAAAACGTAAGAACTCTATGTTAGTATTGTAAATAAAGAATAACAATGACAATTTCTCATTTACAAGAAATACGTAATAAGATGGTTTAAAATGTTCAAAAATAATACAATAATAAAAACTTGGTTATTTATAATATAGAACACGTTGTATCTATAATTTTAAGGTCACGACAGAATTACAGTAGCACTGCAAATTAACCGTATCTTTATTGTCAAATATTGTATAATAAAACCGTAAAGGTGTGTTCTTTCGTGTTATTTCGAATTTATTTTTGTATATATTTAAAACTAAAATCTTAACCATTAATAGTTGGGTTTTTAGGACTTTTTACGAGAGTTGTAAGCTTTTACTGAACAAATAAACTTGAGTACCCATAAATACTTTTAAATGACTTTGTCGGTAATAAGGAATTAAATCCGTCCGACATTTTGAGGAAAAGCGGCAAGTAGCAAAAGACGGTTTCTTGTCCTCGAAACAAAGAGAAGAAATTTGTGACTTACATATAAAAATTTTACATTATGGTCAATGCGTCGGTTTTCCATAAACTTATGAAAAAAACATATTTTTTTATGTTGCGCCGCTGTGGCACAATGCGCTACATTTTTAGCCAGCAAACTGCATATAAACCGAGGTATTTATTCCACCAAACTCCGTACACGGAGATCTTATAGTCTAGAACCTAAATCATATATTACGTACATTAATATTTCAAAATTAGAGTTTGTTTTTATTTTGTCCAACAAAATTTTCACTGAACATATTTTATGCATTATCATCAGCTGTCGGAATAGTAACCTAAACTTCAAATGATCCACGTAGATTAGGTAATACTTTCCCTTGAAGTCCTCGAATGATTAAAAATAAAAGGCGAAAAATAAAAACAAACTGGTTGTGATTATTGATATAAAAATTCCGTTGATCCGACTGGACCAATTGATCCAGCATCTGCCTACTCAACACGGATACCGCTCTGCCAAGTGAGTTACGGATCGAACCAGCAGATCCTACGGATTTCTCCAAATCCCTGTCGCAGACCTTTGTATTGGGAACGAAACGAAAGAACTTGTGAAAGTTTGTTCATTCAGGCAGGTAATATAATAAGAAGGATTTTTTCTTTGTGTTATCAATAATCATAACAAACTAGTGGAGTATTTTCACAAACACTAAATGGAAATCGTGGTAGTAAAAACATCACTGCCTCTGTGGCCGAACGGTTACCGTGCCGGACTGCCACGCAGAGGTCTCAGGTCCCAGATTCCCGGGCCGGGAGAAATATTTGTATGACCTACATTTATTTCTCTCGTGAGTCTGGGTGTAATTTGTGTTTGTCTATGTGTGTGTCCATGGCACCCACGACACAGGGTTTCCCTAGTGCGGGGGGCTATGTTGAGTGTGTGCGTTATTATTATTATTATCATCATGCTATTCAATAAAAAGAGAATGGTTATATTGTTATTGACAACTAACACTGTAACTGTAGTAACAGTAGAGCTCCATGTGAAAGAGTTCGTTCAGGGAAGTAACGCCACCTTATCTATTTCTGCCGCCAAGCAGTAATGTGAGTATTACAGCGTTCCGGTTTCGAAGGGTAAGGGTACTGGTGAAATTACAGGCACATGAAACTTGTCAACTCATGTCTCAACGTGACGGTGCACTGCTCAGTGGGAGTAACCCTCAGATCTTTGCTATTTAAAGCTCAGAGTGGCACTGCAACTGGTATGGACAGGCGTACCGCTTTCCACCAGGCGCACGACGTCACTTAGTATCATACAAAAAAAAAACTACAAAACTTTTCATCAATATACACCACCTCCGTGGTCGAGTGGCTTGCGCACCGGTTCTTATGATGTCGCCATTTCTGCGATCTCGGGTTCGATTCCCGGCCGGGTCAATGTAGAAAAACTAACTTTTCTGTATTATTTCGGGTCGGGGTGTTTGTGGTATCGTCGTTTCCATTTCCATAACACACTCACAGTTGTGTTAGTTTTACTTACTTTGGGATCAGAGCAGCGTATGTGATGTGGCGTAATATTTATTTATTTGTTTATTAGTCACATTGTACATTGCTAGTAACATGTCAAAAATGTAGAACAAACAATATACAATACAATCATTCCAGAATTAACAATAAACAATATATTAACGCTGTATTCCGAGGTGGTATTATTCGCTCCATGGTTTTTTAAGTGTAGGTAAATTAGGTATTTGTCAGGTAGCGAAAATAGCTATATAGGTATTATTCATTCGGTTAAATATTGATATAATACCTATATTAAACAGATTCACATTTAGGCACTTTACTGTTGGCATATAGAGTACGGTGACAAGTGGTGAGGTCACCTCTTGTGTAGAGTTCAATTTATGCCTTCAGGTAATTGGGTTGTTCTCCAATTGTATCTACACAATTTAAAAATACTGTGTCTCGTTCCAAAATAGAACGAAGAAAATTGGGAAACGAGATTTGTAGGAAATGAAACTATTTTTCCGGATTTAAATCGCGTGTATTTGTTTTTTCAAACAAACTAACGTTCCGGGCCCTTTTCAGGTCCCATGGTCACGGTTGACTAAAATGGTAAAGGCATCAACCGGTTATTGTTTCATTTCCTATGTGTAACAATCGCGAAAACCTAAGAACTAGAATTGTTTTAGCTTTTTGGGGAATATTTTGAGGGAAACAGTGAATGTTTTTAGACAATGTTTATTAAATGCTTTTAATTGTTTAATTCTTTATCCTGAATTATATTTAGTAGCTGCTCAACACAGCTGAGATCAGCCATAATTGACGTTTCTACTTTCTAACTAGTTATTACTTAGGTACTTACCTACCCAATACCTGTTTTTTTACCATCGTCTTCTTCTTTTCTTTCAGTATTGCTTGCATGTTTATTAAACACTTGGTAGTGGTACTTCAACAAGTATTACTTACTACCTTTAATTATTTTTATCTTACCTTTTAATATTATTATTATCTTATTAAAAAAGGGCTCCATTTCGCTAGTTTCAGAGACCATATATTTTAAGTATTTTCTAGAGTTGAAACTTTGTTATCCATCATAAATTAGCAGTAGAGATCCTTGTGAAAGAGTTCGTCCAGGGAAGTATTGCCGCCTTACCCATTTCTGCCGCTAAACAGTAATATGAGCATTCCTGCGTTCCCGTTTTGAAAGGTAAGGGTGCTGGTGAAATTACAGGCACATGGGACTTGTCAACTTAAGTATGTCTCAGGGTGACGGGCGCGGTGGTAGTGTTTTTCAGATCATAAAAAAGGAAATCGGAATAAGCAAAGTATGGTTGCTTATAAACTTCCTTCTCAAATATCGTGTAGATTAGAAACAAGGTGCAAAAAACCAACATAAAATAGTTATATTTTTACTGACAAATTACAAAGCTTTTCTTCTAAATATACAACAATAGTAATTGATCTATAAAAAAGATAGATAAAGGTATTATTATCCACAATATTTGTGTTATTTGAATTTGAATGAATTTTAAGTAAATATTATTTTATATATATTAGATATAATAATAGTTTCTCAGTTCAAGCCTAATACCGAATATTCAGCCAGGAATGTGATCAAATAGCCGAATATTCGGTCGATTTATTCGGCCTCATTAACGCACCTACTTTGCTTACAAATAAATAATTATTTAAATTAATTATTTATTTCACTTCAATTTGATTAATGTTCAAAAAATTTAATTTTATATCGGTTCGCGAAGGTTTTGCTTGGTTGATTTTGTTGTTTTAATCGTTTATTTACTTTACATTTGATAAATTACCCTTTTTGGTTTCTTACGAAAGTAACTTAGTTATGTTACGTCTCCTTTGGTCTTTTAGATAAATAAGCGAAAAATCGTGTTTTCTCGAACTTACAGTGTATCGAGTTATCAGGTTTTCGCGATTGTTACACATAGGTAATAATTTTTTCGGATCTAAATGCCGTATATTTATTTTTATTGCGTACAAACCGACGTTTCATACATAGTATGTTCTACATTAATATTAGTTACAGGATAATTGATTGTGTTTTTTTCTTATTTCTTTGTCCTGTATTTAAGTATTCGGCCGAATAGCAGAAAAACGTACCGAATTTGGCTTATTCGGTACCGAATAGTAACGGAACATTCGTTGCAACTCTTGTAAATATACTTTGCCTATCCCGGTCGTTCTTTATATTACAATGCCTTCGATTTAGTTCTGTTACAAATATATTCTGTCGGTAATTGGTGGTAAAATATTTATGACATTAGTACCGGGAGCAATAACGTTCATTTATTATACTACTTTATAATAGTTGCTGTATAATAGCGAGCTAGAAAACTTTATGGTCCATATCCTTGACTGTGCTATGTTCAGTCAGTGCTAAGGTTGGATTACCTGCTTATGTTATTAGGCTATTACGCACCTTACTACCTAATAAGTGAAAATAACAGGCACTTTTAACTTTTTTTTATGATACCATATGACGGGACGAACAAGTCGTGCGCCTTGTGGCAAGCCACACACGCCTGTTCATAACAGTTGCAGTGCCGCTCAGTGCTTTAAATCGTAAAGATCTGAGGGGCACTGCCACTGCTCTCCAGAGACATCAGTTGAAAAGTCCCAAGTGGCTTGTAATTTCACCCGCACTCTTACTTTACAAAACTGGAACGCTGAAATTACTGTTTAGCGGCAGAAATAAGTAAGGTACTTCCTTCGACGGACTCTTTCACAAGGAGCTTTACTGCTACAAAACTAATTGAAAGTAAGTTGTACATCCAACTATCACGTTCTGAGTTACTAATAGCACTTTAATACGACTGGTTACGATTTTAATAGATAGCTCCTAAAGACCTTACATAATTACGATTAGATTCATCTGTGAAATCTCATGATCCATTACTAAGATATAACATAAAATTCCGAACGTCAGATGTTAGTATATCATTCTTTATTTTATGTCTAATGGGTGTGATATCCTCAAACACATGTTCCCTGTTTCACACCATATAAACCATGTATTCACACGTAATAAAACGTTGTTACAACGTCCATCGTCTTGAGTTCGTTGTAAATTACACGTTCATCACACAAATTGCTACTTTGTGTAATGTTGTAAACTCTTACATTACGACTATTTTGCCCTTTGATGGGAAAAAGAATTGTTGTTAAGAACCGGTGGGTTTTCTTTTTTTTGTGACTAAATAATTTGACGACCTCGGTGGTTCAACGATTTGCACTATGGTGGTGTTGGTGGTCGCGGGTTCGAATCTCGGTATGACTCATTTAGTAAATGTACTTTCCTAAATTCCTTTTGATCTTGGTGTTCCGGGTAGTGCCATATAGTGATAGTACAATTTATTAATTACTCCGTGCATACATGTGTAAGTACTCATGCTTATTAGAGTTTTTTTTTTGATGTTGGTACAATGCACGAAAGAAAAACAAGAATGGAAAGGGCCTTAAGCCTCGATTACTATCAGAACCGTTGTCGCCAAAATTTACACTATCATAATTTTAAACTATAAAATCTTGATAATGATTGATCGTAATTTCTAATTAAAAAAGATGTAACAAATGCTGGACTGTTAATATAATTTAACCCATTACCAGTTGGCGTATCGCTGAAAGTTCAATACCAATTATTGCAATTTACGACGTTTTGATTTTATGTTGAAAATTTTCAATGTTCTGCCATTTAGCGGCAATACCTGAAAGACGATAAAAGATTAACGCCTATTAACGTGTTCCAAAAAAAGTCGCCTACATATATTGTAGCGATATAAGGTTTACTTTCGATTTTTTAAACTTAATGATGATATGAAACACCATCATGGATAATATTAGAGATGCGATTGTAATTTTGGCAGTCCAAAGTAAATTTTAAGGCATTTTCCCATTAATTTTGAGGCTTAGCGCGAAATAATTGACACGTAAACATAAAACAAACACACAATACAAAACGAAAATGACGGACGGAGTTCAAGTATGCGGAACGCCGCGTACTGTTGGCACCCGTATCACTTCACTAAGCACTTCTACTGTATTTATTGTTGTATGGTGCACTATAACGTATTTTTGTAACATTTATGACAGTTTTACAATATGTAATTAAAGTTTTTTACTTGTTCTCAGTTTAAGGGACGGCTAAATCCCATAAAATGTATTACATATAACAAAATTAAGCCGGCCTGACACTTTTCGCAGTAAAATTTATGAGATCTTATGTAGAGCCCAGTCTGACATATTTTTTACAATTATTCTTCATTCATCATATCTCAGTGATTATCATAAAGAAATCTTAATTTAACTAAAAAAAAAAAAATACACGTATTTGTGTGAATTGAAGGATTGATAGTTACCTAGCTTCGCAGCTAACTATCAATTATTCCTGTCTTAAGGATCGTGAAGCGCCGTCAGCAGAACGTAAGAGGTACCTATTTTGAAAAATAATTGCTATCTCGGGTTCGGTTTTCCCCGTGTTCACAAATACAACACCCACACAAACTTCGCGTTGACTCTGTGTCATTTTACTAGTTAAGCAAACAATTAACTTGCTCCAGTAGTCATATTAAGAAAATAAGTTATTTTTCCTTAATTTATTAAAGAACATATTTAACCCATTCGGCTATAAAATTGCTAACTGTTTAACATTGTTGGCTACTTAATTGGGTTAAATTCTTGTTTATTAGGAAGACAGATGAAATATGAAGCAGAGAAATCTCCATATTAGCAAACTTGGATAAATGTTAAATACTGTAAGCGATAACACATTTTTCACGTCAAAAACAACACTCCAAACATGTTAATCGACATGTTAGCCAATACGTTCGCAATTATGGGGTTTAGGTTTACTATAAAGCAGATTAAGTAGACTTCAGATTGACACTACACTAGTAATTTGCACTCCTTAGTGGTTAAATAAAAGTCGAATAATAGAGTAAATGGACTTGTATTATATTGAAATAAACATCGTCTCACAGTTTTAAGAGTTAAAATCAGAGAAATCCAAAAATTCCAGACAGTTTTGAGGGTTTTCTTTACATAGATAAATAAATTTGTAATGAATATTTCATTCTATACAAGAGACAAGGGGCTAACAAACATTAGAGGCATTAAGCCCATGTTGTCCTAGCTTTATTATTTACCTAATAGAAGTGGTAATTAAATGTAGAACAGTACTTGGATTAGGCAGCGCTCTCTTTTTGTGTGGCTAGGCTAATACGTTGAGCAAGCTTGCTGCCAATAATTGAGTCCCAGTCAGCCAATTCATTTTTTAATATAATTTTATGAAAAGAATGGGGCATGGGATCCCCGATGGACTGCATTTGCAGACCACAGCGAGAGAGTTGTTAACATATCTGGAATCAACGATAGGAGATCTAAAAAATAAATAAAAAAATAAATAAATACTGCAAGATGGGCCCCGCGTTCAGCTGGTGGTCGAACATGCTTACGACTTTACCTCTGGAATGCCGACACACGTGGAGACCAAGTCAAAGTGCAAAAACGAACAAATAACTAAAAGCTTTCGTACAAACTTTTTCAAAAGAATTTTTTTTAGACTTGTCGATATCGATTTCGTTGTCTCACCTCTAGTATCAACGTTACTCTTCTGGACTCTATAAATGCAATCAACATGAAAGGACGGATAAAACTTTTTTTGAAAAAAAATTTCAAATAAAACTATCGTTCAGAGGGGAAAGTTTTTATACCTAAAGGGAACTCTGATGTAGAACCGTAAAGTTCAAAGAACTTTAGAGAGATCTACCATTTTGATCTCTTTTCATTGAGTATACTATCTAGGTCTGTAGGTTTAAAGAAAGAGGTTCTCAATTCGATTCTTTTTGTGTATGTGTTACGTGATTACTCGGCCATTTGTGAATTGATTTTGATGATTCCTTTTTGTTGGAAAGGGGGTGCCTCAAATGTGGTCCATTCAAATTTGAAGAAAATATTTCGTCTTTAAGAATGACAAATTAGTGGATGAAATTTATTGAATTTCTCCCACTTTCCGTTAACTGATTTCAATAAAACTTGGTAAAAAGTACATTCTCTATTTTTCATTCTCATTCCACAAACTTTGAGGTCGGTTATTTTTATAAAAAAAACTATAATTATTCTTTAATAGTTAGTTATTTATGAAATATATATATGCTTTCAAACGAGAGAAATTACGACATAAAATTGAGTGAATTTTGCAAAAATTTATAAAGCATATTGTGGGACATAATAAGAACTAACAGTGTTATCTCGTATATATTATAGAAGTTAAGATATATTTAAGAACCGATCATTTGAAACAACAAATGGCAGTGAAATACTTTTTAAGCGTGACACTATTCAGCCACTAGTTCTTTAACAAAGACGACGGTTTACCCCAACCCAATATCAGTAATTCATAACATTATTAACATTTAAAAAATAAATACGTTACGTTTAAGTTAAATAAAAACGGTCTGGTTTTTTGTTGTAATAGCGCTATTTTTTTATTAACAATCCCACTAGCATTGAAAAAGGGTTCGCTATTTTTTTCTTACTTTTTTTATAGAAGGAACACCAACTGAATGCCAAATTTCAATTTAATAATCAGTCTGTGTGTGAGGAAAATGGAGCATCTGTGATGGTAGATATTTTGAAACTATACGTACAAACACATATTTCATGCTCTATTCTTATCAGGGTAGGTAGAGACCACAACGAGAGAGTTATTAACATATCTGGAATCAACGATACGAGATCTATAATTTACAACCATTTTTTACAAGAAAAAAAGAATACTTTAGGTGCCGATACCTCGAAAGTTACCGAAATGTAAATGCGATGGTGAAATTCAAGGGCCCAGTTCAAGACATCTTTAGTCCATTTCTTTGTTTCTGGATATTGTATTCTCTTTTTTGTCATTGAAACGATAATACGAACTCTTTGAAACAGTAACGGTGATCAAAGTGTGCGTTATTATCAAGTGTGTGCGTCATTATTTGGTTATGTACTCGACGGAATAGTATTATGTAATATATTACTGTTTCGAAGATTTCATATTATCGTTACAAAAACAAATAATAAGAAGACACACATACGGGATTTCTTGAACTGGGCCATTCAATTACAGGCATATGGTACTTGGCTCAGGGTGACTGGTCCAGTGGCTGTGCCTCTCAGATTTTTGCGATTTAATTTAAAGCTCAGAGCGGCACCACCATGGTACCACCATGTACCGGGTACGTCATTTGATATCATAGAAAAAAAAGGTTATGACTAGTAGTGCAGACAGCCTTCCACTTGTTACGATCCTGACACACATTTTTCATCTTTCTAGAATCTAGATGTAAGAAAAGTACATTCGATAACAGGAGTTTCAGGTTTTTGGTATAATCATGATAAAGAAGATACGGGAGACTGAACATACACTGGTGTTAGGCTGCTTCGAGAAAAGGACATTCCAGAGAACCGTAGTCCTGCCCCCAGGTTTTGAAAATAAATTTTAATTATAGCTTTACCACATTAAACTTTACGTCAAGCTTCAAAACCTTGGAAATATATTAACATGTATAAGTTCGTGGACCAAAACAAACTATATGTATATGTGTCACAATTTTGGAGAACAATGTAACAAAAGAATCTGTTCAACACACACGTGTGGAGTGTGAAAATGCGGTGTGAAAAAACTGTATTTTTTAGCTGCACATTTTTTAGCTTCATGAATAAATTTTAGTATAAGTTTGATATATTATACAAAGTTTGTTAATAACTTCATCATCATAATTACGAGAGATAAGAGTTGTTCAAAATATACAAATATAAATATTTTTCTTACAATGTTAATAAAAAAACGAATAATCTCTCTTCCATTTTAAAATTGAAAATGTAGCAATTTAATCGAGGGGATGACATAATAAATGTGTAAACGAAACCTCTTTATCATCCAAAGAATCACATTTGATAGTATTTTTGTGGTAAGACGTGTATACTTCTTAAATTGTTTATGTAGTTTTATAAATTCTGATATCGCCAACTTTCTGAGTTCCTCCCTGCGCATTTACCACAGAAAGCAAAGTATTATAGAAAACTGTTTTCGAGTTTTTACCGCATATTTATGAAGATCTTATTCATGAATTCGGGAGGAGCCTCGTATTTCTACAGTTGGTGCAGATATTGGACTTTTTTCGAGTCGAGAACGTTATTAAATCTAATTTTAATAACGTTTAATACTGTTTTGTTTCGTTCTGAGAAAATTGAGATTCACTGAATGATTTATATAATGCTTAAACCGTCTGCTTTAGGTGGGATTTTTCAGATGAGAAATAGTTAAGCGACTCGTGAACAAATTGTAATCTTATATTGTCAAGCAATGGTTAATTGAGCTTACCATAATTACACATTGTACAGGATTTAACGTGAGGTATATATGTAGGCGTCAGATGCTACATAAAAGAAACCGTCGTAGCCTAGTAAGTAGGTTTGACCTACCACCATTCAATCAGAGATGTGAACCCGGATTCAAACCCACAGAGGGTTTGAATCCGGGTTCACATCTCGGCGTTTTTCGGAATTTATGTGCGAAATTTAATTTGAAGTTTATCATGAGTTTTTCGTTGATGGAAAACATCGTGATGAAACTTGCACGTTGAAGAATGTTCACAACCCTCGGAAAGTCCCCAACCCGCATTGGGCCAACAAGTGGCGGACTATGGCCTAAACCCCCGTCTGAGAGGAGACCTCTGTCAAGCAGTGGAACGTTTAAATTGGGTGATGGTCGTGGTCGTCGTGGTGATCAGATGCTATACTTGACTAAACATAACAACAAAAAGTTTAATTCGGTTGAAATGGAAGCAGAAGAAGAAAAGCTCTATAAGTAAACCATTAATTTGTTATAATTATTAATACAAAGAGCGAACACTTAGAAAAAGTACCTTCGATCCGGCCGGATTCTATTATTAATAATTATAGCAAACTAGTAGAGTAATTTCTCAAAAAAATTGAATATCATCATATAAAAATTTAAATAACATAATTTTCTTGGTTTTTTTTATCTTTATAATATGTATATATAATATTACCTATAATAGTATATTTTAATTCTAATAGAACACTATCTACACTAAAAATAGATTGTCCCTTAATATACTTTCAGTGGAGCAATTCAAGCAACAGATTGATAAAATAATTGTAG